>NW_018745105.1:3778413-4097262 GCF_001683475.1 Chenopodium quinoa
GGGTTCTAGTTTGTTGATGAATTGCGAAGGTTGTGCGAAGATTTTAGACGCATTTGTGAAGCACTGTTGATGCGAAAAAAGAGGTCAGCTTTCACTAATTTTATATACAATTGCTTAATTTGAAGTTGAATTGTTGTTTACTTGTGGTTCATATGTTGTTAAATGGTGATTTGTACTACCAATTGTAGTTTTAATTGAATGATTTTGTTATAATTTTATGATTTCAAAAAATTAGGGTTCTTGATTATTTGATTTAATTTAGCAAAATGTTGTTTATTGAAATTAATGTTGCATGTTAGTAATTTATCTAAAATTGGGCTTTTTGTTGCATGTTTGTTTCAATGTTATTTGCAGAATGGCTGAGAATAGGGTGGTTTTCAGATTTAAGTACTTAAGGGTAGTTATTGACATTGAAGTAGAAATAGGTAAAGACAACTTGATGGATAAATACATAGAGTTTGAAGATCGACTTCGTGAAATGGATGATCTAGTAGAAGTATCTGTAGATATCTTGTTTCTCACATTTCATTATATTTATAAAGGGAAATATAGGGATTTAGATGATAATGGTGATGTGTTCAAAATGATTAGGAGGCTACCTAATAAGGACATCTACACCATTCATGTTGGCACCATTGATGATCCTGGGTTCTTGGCGGACTGTATATGGGAGTATAGGCAGAAACAAAATGGGAATTGGCCACCCCATGGTTATCCTTATAATGGTGCTCAACCACCAGTTTGACAAGGTGTGTGTGAGATTGATGTGTGTAACAGGTGGTTCTGTTGTAGTTGTTGTGTTTTAATCCCTTTTGTTCTAATGCCTCTTGTTTTGCTAATTGTAGGAGTTAAAATGTCCGGGAATACTTCATCTCCCTCAAAAATGAAGAAGTGTAATTGTGGATTTCCACTTGCAAGGCTGACATCTTGGACCAGGGAAAATCCAGGGTGCAAGTTCAAGGCTTGCAAATGTTTTGATCCAAACACTAAGACAAGGGGATGCAAATGTTTTGAATAGGTAGACTTAAAGGATGACATTTGATGAGTTTCATTTATGGAACTAATTTGGCTTCTATTAGGATGAATTTCATGCTATTTTACAGCTCTTTTCTTTAGTTTCCCTTAGTTTTGTTCTTTATTTCTTTAGTTTGTGATTTCCTTAGTTAGTTTTCTTTCTTTGAGAATTTCTTTGTTTATTTGGTCTTTTTCCCTTTTATTTGCTTGTTTTTGTGTATTTTCAGGTTATGATCGTGCTTCGAGGATTCCCGAGCCTTCCTCTCATATTTCTCATCATTTCGGGCGCCTCTTGCTTGTCATTTGAGCTCAAGTTTGAAGGAATGCAAGGAGCAAGATCATGAGATCGGTGCATGCATACGGGGGGGGGGGGGGCATCATCTTTGGCATGAACCCACCAAAATGGCCCTTTCAAGACTACCTATCTTAGTGTTCATCATCATCACAAAGACTAGCGCACGAGGATGAGCTACGACGAAGAAGAGGGGGCTCCCCTACTGCCAGGTGTAGGCGCGCACGAGGGTGGTGCGGCCGCGCAACTTGGTGGCGCGGACGCGCCTAGTGCGGGTGCGGGCGCGCCTGCCAGGGCCCCTGTTCCGTACCCTTTTTCCCGCGACCGCGCCTCTCCTTTGATGCGACCGCGCCTTCCGGGGTTTCTTTTGGGACGATCTAACTAACTCTTCTTTTGTATCTTTCCTATATATAGTTTTTCCTTCTATTTTTAGAAGGGGGGATTTAGAAGAGATTTAGAATTAGTTTTAGATCAAAAATTAGAGAGATTTTTAGAGAGAGAAACTCTAGATTTTTAGAGAGAGAATTTCATGTTGGATTGTTGATGATTGAAGATTTCTCCATTTCCTTTGATTTTTTATCAAGTTTGTAAGGATTCCTTTTCTATAATGCAATCTTTAGTTTGATCTTTAGTTTGATTTGAATTGTTTGTTGAATGTCCAAGTTTGATTGAAGTTTGATTGATTTGTTTTTGATTTTAGCTTGTTTGATTTGATCATGATGAATTTGTTGCTTAGTGTTGTTTTGATTTTGATTTTAATGGCTAGTGAGTAGATTGATTGCTAGGGTAATGGTGAAGCATGTATGAGTAATGGATTAAAGCTAATTGGATAAAATTGATGGAGTTGACTATGTGATTAAATTGAATGATGATCATGTGCATGTGTGTGATTAATTAAAGAGTAGCTAACTTTGTTGTTGCACTAGATTGCATTGTAAGTTCACATTGATACTGACCATTGATTTGTGGCTTGCATTTAACGATTGAGGTGTCTTGTGACGTTCCCAGCTAGAGCTTGATATTCTCTGTTGGTTGCATGATTGGTCTTCCCTCACATTGCTTGGCTTAGTCACTTTAACCTCCCAATTAGTTGAATCCGTTACGATTGCATGTGGATCCTAGCCCTGGCGTTTTACATACTTTATTTCAATTCATTGTTTAGTCATCCTTGTCCTAGTTTACGTACCTACACCCTATCATTTTGAAGTAGCTTGATTTAGGTAATAGATAATAGCCCACCATTCCTTAGTGGTTCGACCCTCAACTTGCCATTATACTTGTGTAAGGGTGTGTTGAGAGATTAAAAATTTTGTTTGGCCTTGGGTAGGGGTTAGTTTCAACGACCTAGTCTCGACCCTTGTCAAAATGGCACCGTTGCCGGGGAATGGTTTTGTGATTGTGTATTGTTGTTGAGTCTATTCCATCTTATTCAAAAATACAAAAAGATTTTTCTTCTTTCTTTTAGGCTACACTTGTAGCCGCGTAACTAACAATTTCTTTTGAGTTTTTGCATGCATAGTAGAACTCGTGTTAGGTCCTTAGTTCCTTTGGATCCGGAAATTGAAAGAACTTTTTCACGAAGAAGGATAACCAACCGGTCTTTGAGCCTAAGTTCCTCAAGTGAAGAAGAGTTTGGGGAAGAAGAAGAGCAAGCCATGGGAGAGAATCCAAGAGTAGCATTGAAGGAGTTGGGAATTCCCGGTGCTTATAGGTTTGAGAGTGGCATTGCTCCACCTACAACACCGGTGAACGATTTAGAAATAAGACCGGCCATGATTACTTTGATAGAACGGAGGCAATTTAGTGGTTTAGCCAAATGAACTCTTGAGAAATGTCGTTCACCTTGATAGTATTACAATACTTCTCAAATTCCTTTAGGTGATTCAACGGGCTCTCACTCTTTCCCTTTTCTCTTATTGGTCGTGCCTTAGAGTGGTTGGATAAAGAGGTTAAGCCCAAATCCCTTAGGACGTGGGATGAAGTCACAATAGCTTTTTTGTCTCGATTTTACCCACAAAAGATGACGGCGAAGGCTAGAGCCTTGATCCAAGGATTCAAACAAAGGCCTAATGATAATCTCTATGAAGCATGGGAGAGGTACAAGGAGTACCAAAGAGAGTGTCCACATCATGGAATTCCTACCTATCAAGTGATACAAATTTTCTATGGAGGCTTGAGCGCTCAAGGCAAGTCATGCCTAGATGGAGGAGCCGGAGGTCCTATAATGAATAGGACGGAAGAAGAGGTAGTTGTCATAATTGAGGATGTGGTGAGATACTATAGAGATTGACAAGAAGGAGAGAGGGAGTCTACGAGCAAGAGTGGCTCGATGGTTTATTCGGTGGATCATCTTAACGCGATTAACAAATTGTCCTCCCAAATTTCAAATCTACGGAAGGAAGTGACATCGATCAAAGCAAATCTTGAGAGTGCTTCTACGAATTCATTGAGTCTTCCCTCCCAATCCAAAGGGAGAGGTACACTTTCTAACTCTTCTCCTTTTACTTCCAATAACATGCCAAGTGGTTGTCTGTTTTGTGATTCTTGTGGATCTTATGATCATGATTCTTCCATGTGTTCTCAAACTTTTGTTGAATGATGTGATGATGTTGAAATTAATGAATGTGAACATGTGAACTTTGTGTCTAATGCCAATGGTGGTCAAAGGTTTGATGGACCTAAGAATTTTAGTAATAGGAATTCTCACCCCCATAGTGGTTTCGATCACTACAACAATGGAGGCTATAGGAACCAAGGAAACCAAGGTTTTCGAGGTACATATAACAACCAAGGCTATAGTAATCAAAACCCAAGCCATGGGTATGGTAACCAAAGTCAATCTCAAGGCTTTGGTAACCATTACCATAATGGTGGCAATAGTCAAGGCCGTGGCAATTGGAACAACAACCAAAATCGGGGAAGTTTTCAAAATAAAAACCAAAGGGGACCCCCACCCGGTTTTGCTCCAAAGCCTTAAGGAAATGGTGCAAATACTTATTCCCAACCATCATCATTTAAGACAAATTTGGAAGAAATGATTGATAACCAAACCAAGATCATCAACACATATATGGCAGTGAGTGACAAGAAATTTAATGAGATGATGACTCATAACATAATGCTCGAGACACAAATAACCCAACTAGCCAACACTCTAAAGGATTGTGCTAGTCCATCCTCTTTGCCTTCTCAAGGAGTGGAACCTAAGAAACCCGTGTATTATATCACCACTAGGAGTGGGAGAGTTCTTAATGAGGGAGCTTCTAGGTCAATTGAGGAGGATAATGAGAGGAGTGACCCAAGAGAGGAAGTTGAGAAGGTTGTATCTAAGAGTGTGAGTTATGAGGAGGTGCAAGAGAAAAAGAGGAGTAGTGAGAAAGAGCGTGAGGAAGTGTAAAGACCCGACCTTCCATACCCACAATTATTCTCGAGGCACAAAATTGATGAGCAATTTGGAAAGTTTATTTCTAGCTCAAGGAAGTTCACCTTTCTATCCCCTTCACCGATGCAATTACCCAAATGCCTTGGTACTCTAAGTTCCTTAAGGAGATTTTGAGTGGGAAGAGAATGTGTAACGAAGTTGATTCGGTTGAAGTTGGGAGTTGTTGTAATGCTTTCATTCATAATGAGTTGCCCAAGAAGATGGAGGATCCGGGTAATTTCTCTATTCCATGTGAGATCAAAGGGAAAATGTTTGATAATGCTTTTTGTGATCTTGGAGCTAGTGTGAGCGTCATGCTTATTCCATTTTCAAGAAACACAAGCTAGGTAAGCTCCTCCCATCTAACATAACCCTTCAATTGGCCGATCGGACTATTATGATTCCAAAGGGGAGAGTTGAGGATGTTCCTCTTAAGATAGGAGGGTTCACTATTCCAGTTGATTTCATTGTGCTTGATATTGCGGAAGATGACCATATCCCTATCATTTTAGGAAGACCTTTCTTAGCCACTTCGGGAGCCTTAATAGATGTGAAAGGAGGACCTATTACCTTGAGAGTTGGTAAGAAAGAGGAAAGCTTTGAGTTAAAACCAATGCATGAGTCTTTGTCTCTTGTGCAAGGAATTATGTGTGCTAGTTCCCCTCTCTCTATTGATAACGTGTGCATGATTAATTCTTCAGCTAACGATGTTCTTGAGAATTGTGATGATGTTCTTTCAAGTTTTGATGGAAAGAAGGTTAGTGAAGAGAAAATGATGATTCCCAAGCTTATGGACGAGGAGGAAGTTGAAATCCCTCATTGGTTTGAGCTCTATCCTCAAGATGAAGGGGATATTTCCATGAGTATGGATGGTGAGGAACCATCTACAATAAACAACAAGCCAAAGAAGAAAGCTCGTAATTCTAAGAAGAAGAGAGAGAGAAAGAAGTTACGGAAAGAAAATTTGCAATTGAAAAGTCTTTGAGGGAAGTTTCATCAAGCAACAAGAAGAGGTTGCTAGAAGTTGAAAAAGAATTTGCTCTTTCCGCTACCTTGAAGAAGGTGGTGTTCTTTGACCTTCCATGATTTGGAGGAAGGGTCGAGCTTAGGACCATAAGCAAGCGCTTCCCGGGAGGCAACCCAGAGATTTTTAACTTTTCTTTTTGATTTTTGAATTTTTCTTATTTTTCCTTTTTTTAGTTTCTTTTCTTTCACTTTTCTACATGTTTGGATTTGTAGGTTGCATTTTTGGGTTTGGATTTCATCAAGTGAGCATGAGGAATGAGAAGGTGTTCGCGGTTTTTGATGTGATTATATTCGAATTCATCGAAATTTGAAGTAAAAGGGGTAAGAGTTTTAGTGAGGTAATATAGGGAATTTTGTGCTTATTAGTTGAAGGAATTTTACACTTGGTGGGTTCATGGGATGCTACCATTATTTTGGGATTTTGAACCCACTAAAATCTTGTTTTGAATCTGCCTCTTTCAGTGGGTACAAGAACCCAAATGTTGATCTTGATCGATAAATCCACCGATGAACGCACCAAGAAGTAAAAAAAAAAAGAAGAAGAATCGAGCTCGGCAGGTGCGGGCTCTCACGTACCTAGTGCGGCCGCGCACCTGGCTGGTGCGGGCGTGCATCTAGCTGGTGTGACCGCGCACCTGGCTGATGCGGGCGCGCATCAGCCCGTGCCCCCCCCTTATCTTCCTTCCTTTCTTCTTTCATTTCCCCTTATTCCTCCTACATAGCTTCGACCCCCATCATCCTCAAACCCTTAAGACCGCACCACACACTTCAACAACTCATCAAAATTTCAACTCGAATCACTCAAATTTTCACTCCAAATTCACTAAAACCTTCTACATTTTCATCCAAATCATCAAATTCATACTACTTTCATCAAATTAAATCTCCAATCTCTCTCCTCCATACTTGGGTATAATTTGGGGTTTTTCAATTTGGTGGAATTTGGTGGCTAAAAGTGGTTCAATCTTGCTTCATATATGGTATAATCAACTTCCTAGCTTTTAATTGCTTAATTATGTCATATATTTGCAAGTTTTGATTTGTTCATGAGCATGAATAGTGGTAGTACCAACTTTGATGATTTTGATGATTGATATTGGTTTTTGGTTGATTATTTGAGTTGTTTGTTGTTTGATTTCACCTCACATTGTGTTGTTTGTTGATTTTGTAGCATTTGTGAGCAATTTTGTTGAGAATTTTAGAATTTGAATTTTGGTAGTTTGGGTAGTAAGGTGCTATTGTGGTATTGTTGGTTCTTCTTGTGATTGTTGATTGTGTGGGAAGAAATTGTTGGTTGTTTGGTGTTGTTTGGTAATTTGGATTGGAATTGTGATTGGTGGATATTGAAGTTCTTGGTTGGTGATTTTGCGGATTGTAGTGGGAATTTTGTGATTGGTTTTTTTTTTTTTTTGTGATCCTTGCACTTGAACTTCATCATGTCGAGAGTCCTCAAAAACCTTGTCAAGAAATGCAAAACAAACACCTCCACTAATGAACCTATCCCAAGCACATCCACCTCCCAAACACGCAACCCTACTCCACCACCCAAAACAAAATTCGACGACCAAAAACAAAAGAACCGGTACCATAAATTAAAGGAAAATCGCTCCCTCAAACCCACAAGACACTACTTTCAACCCGACACGTCCGCGTTGGGGATTGATGAGGATGTAAGGGAGTTGTTGATCAACCTTTGTATGGGCACATTAATCTCCCATAGCAACTGCACCTATGTTGAGCCTACTCTCGAGTTCTTTGCTATAGTTGAGATAGTTCCCGTAGAAGGTCAATATAGGTTTCAATTCCAAATTTTCAACAACTTCTTCGACCACTCCTTAGAGCAATTCAATGCCGCTCTAGATTTTGATCCTCATGGTAACATCTTGGATCTAGAGCCTTATATTTTTGAGGAGTATGATCAGGATTCTTGGTGGGACGATATCTCCGGAGGTGGTGAGTTTGTCACCAAGCGGGCCAAGATTAGCAATGTGTACCAACCTTGTCTTTGGGTTGTTCACCGTCTTTTGGAGTACTCGATTTTCCCCAAGCAAGAGACTGTCGCCGCGATATAGCCCTGTCGCCTGGCGACAGAGCCATATCTTTGGCGACATGCTTTGTTTTCTAGACGCTAGTTCCTACATGCCTCAGCAACTTTCTGTATTCTTTAATATTTATGTTTTTCGCAGCATTAATTCGATTCTAGTTGTGAAAGATATTCCTCAAATTTACTAAGTCTAAAAAAATCCTATGTTTTTTACTCATTACGGATGGTCTTTCTAATAAGATCCTTTTTTATGAATATGACAATTATGTAAATCAAAATTATGCACATGAAATACTTAGAACTTTTCGAGTCTCATCCACTCATTCTAAATCATTGCTGAAATAAATTTCAGGAATTAAAGTAGAAATCTTCCCCAGTGGAGTCGCCAAAAACTGTAGGGAATGTTTCAAGAATTACCTCAAACTTGAACCCCACTGTGATCATACACTTAAGCATGGTGGCGTCCAAAGGGAAAGGAAGCTAGAGAAAAAGAGTCGCCAACAAGTTTTAGGAACTTGCAAACCGTTCATAGGGTGAAGGTTACACCCAATAACAATCCAAGAGATCGTCAACTCCAATAGATCTGGAACCACGACTGGAAGTTCGGGGATGAAGGTACAAATCCAACCTAAAAGAGATTGAACCTACCCTAATAATAAGCCTCTACTTTATTCTTCTCGTATTCATGTGCGCTTTCTGACTAACATGCCATCAATAGGTTTACCCTACACCTGTTTATCTATGTTGGTTGAATATTAATGCACGGATAAATCTTTTATTGGCAATCACTTGTTATAATCATATTGACCCTAAACAAGATTATTAATTATATTATTAAGCGTGATTATAACTACAAATTCCCTTTAAACATGCATAAAAGGCGTGATCAAGCAATAACAATATAAACCAAGCAACATAATAATCATCATAATAATAATTATAAAAGTAATCATGTTAAATCATAATAATAGCAAGATCCTAGGCATGATACTAACAAGATTAATAACAAACTCTAGCATGTCGCTAAACAATAAAGATCAAAGCTTTAGCCCTAACATGATACTAATATGATATTAAGGTAGAAAATAGGAATCATCATAGAAATCATAATTGATTTACTAAACTTATTCTTTACCCTAGACATGATACTAGGAAGCATTATTTTAAGCATACTTGATATTAGAAATTACCCTATACATGAATTCTATATCATGATATCAATTAAACAATTAAATTATCCTAAACATGAATTTTGTTTGTGAAAAGTTGGTTTAGAATAAGAGAGAGATAATATCAAGAATTTCTTGATGAGAGTTGGTGATTTGAAAAAGGGGAGATATGACCTCTATTTATAGGAAAAAAAGAGTCGATAAATAAAGAAAAGAATCCGAATTCGAATCGAAATAAAACTCGTTGGACAGCAGTTTTGGCGGATTTTGTTTTTATCATAACTTTTGATCCAGAAGTCCAAATAAGTCATATAATATGTCGTTGGAAATCTCTTGAAGTCTAATTTCCAACCCAATTATAATCAGATTAAAATATTTTTTAGATGAAAAGATATGTCTGAAATAGTAGGACGGTGTTAGTTTTGGATAGAGTTTCATATCCCATTCATATCTTTTTCGTTATAGCTCGGATTTAATATTGTAATATATCATAGGAAAGATAATTTCAATATGTATCCAACCATATATGACTTGGTTAAAGATTATGAGGCACAAAAATAATATCTGAATATATTCTACTTCATACAAAACAAGGATTCTCAAAGGAGTAGTTTTACTCAATTTCAAACTCTTTAAAACATAATTATCAATCCTAACTCCATTAAGATTTTAGGGAACATTATAGAGTATTCTAGAAGACTATAATCAACCCTAATAGCTTTAGGAATGATAATTAATAATAGGCCCTCCTCTAGATCATTGGGCCGCATATAAGAACCAAAACGGGTCCAGTTTAGAATTTTGGCCATACCTTTCTCGTTATTCATCGGAATTGGGCTTATAATATATCGTTGGAAAGGAATTTTCAAGCCCCTTCAAACTACACTATTATTGGACCCTTGTCATGGACCAAACTAAACTAGAATGCACGTTATTTCATAAATAAAGTAAGAGAAGAAATATTTTCAAAAACAGAAAGAAGAGATATTTTAAGAAAAACATCCTCATCACTAGACTTTTCACACTTTCACCTCATTCGATAATCAAATGACATGAAAGGTATTTATCATTGGGGTTAGTTTTGGGGAGACACAAATGGGTGTCCACACTAAGCTTTGAGGTCTTTACTCACATGCATTACATGAGCCGGGCTCTAGACGGATGGGGGGGTGGTACACCTTGACAACGCATCCGCAGTATATAATGACGTTGGACAAGCCGTCTATGTGAACCAGCTGGAAAGATAAGTTCTATATGATCTCCTCACCCACTTTGGGCCACAACCAGCTCCTATACCGGTACAATAAGGACCAGGATTTGATGGGTATGTAAAAAGTGCGCCCTTCCTCGCTGTAGACACCCATTTGTGTCTCCCCAAAACCAAACCCAGTGATGAGTTCCTTTCACGTCGAATCATAATCGAATGAAACGAAAGTGTGGAAAGGTCTAGTGTTGCGGAAAGTTTTATTTCTTTTCTCTTCTCCCTGTTTTTGAAAACTTTATTTTAAGAAAACAGCCAATCCAGTTTGTTTGGTCCATGATATGGGTCCAATAGTGGTGTAGTTAGATGGGGTTTGCAAAGACCTTTCCAACGATATATTATAAGCCCAATTCCGATGAATATTGAGGAATTTATGGCCAATTTACTAAACTGGGCCCCATTTGAGTTTAAAGTACGGCCCAATGATCTAGGGGAGGGTCTAATATGATTTATCATTTCTAATGTAATTAGGAATGGTTTTAGTCTTCTAGAACATTCTAGAAGGTCTTATCCTTCTTAATTCAATTAGGATTCTTCAGAGTTTTAATTAAGATCAAATAGCATTTTCGACTGAAATTATATTATTTTATCTTCCAGTACGGTAAAATTATAAGATTTTCGAAAACGCGTTAAAAGCCAGTTTGGCGTCCAACCCTAGGCCTTGGCGCCTGGAATCAGGATTGGCGCCTAGCGCTAGCCACTAGTCCTGGCGCCAATGAGCCAGGGCTGGCGCCAAGGTGGTTTTGTGGTCTTCAGACTCTGTTTTGATAAATTATCTTTTTTGGATGATTTTCTCTATAAATATCATCTACAATCATCATCAATTAACATTCACCAATTTTCTTTATTCTTAAGTTTTCACCAATGATCAATATTCATTGACCAATAATCAACTCTTTTCATTAACAAATCGTTCACCAATTCTTTTCATGATCTTCATCTCTTTCATCAATAATTTTTAACATTCATTCATTCTTCCTTTAATACTTTGCTTTTTAATACAAAATTCCGCATTCGCAAGATCCAGAAACACCTAGCCATATTCAAAGTTGCCTTCGCCCTAGACGTGAAAGGTTTTAATTTCTGAGGGTTTGGTCCCAAATCTCTCTTTCAATTATTTAATTTAATTGTTTGTTTATTACTTTCCTTCAAGTTACTAACGTGTGTTTTTGATAATTAGAAGCATCCAAGTAAGTACTTTAATGGTTTAATTGATTTATGATGTAGATATCATGCTTAGATTGTTATTTTGATTCCTAGTATCATGTCTAGGGTATTTTTAATATCAAGTATGATTAAAAGTATGATGCTTCCTATATTCTCCCTAATATTTATGATTATTATGATTATGATTGATTATTATTATTTATTATGTTGCTTGATATGTATCATATTTATTATTTATTGCTTGATCACCTTTATTGCATGTTTAAAGGGAATTGGTATTTGTAATCGCGCTTAATAAGATGTTTAATAATCTTGTTAGGTTAATTGTGATTATAATTCAAGTGATCGCCAATAATAGTTTATTTGTGCATTAATATTCAACCAACATAGATTAAACAGGTTTAGGGTTAATCCTATTGATTGTATGTTAGTCAGAAAGCGCACATGAATACGAGCAGAATAAAATAGAGGCCTATTATTAAGGAAGGTTCAATCTCTTTTAGGTTGGATTTGTACCATCATCCCCGAACCCTTATTTGGTTCATGACCTTATGGAGTTGAAGATCTCTTGGATCGTTAAGGGGTGTAACCTTCACCTCGTGAACGGTTTACAAGTTCCTTAAAAACTTGTTGGCGACTCTTTTGCTCTATCTTCTTCCCTTTTGGACGCCACCGTACTTTAGTGTATGATCACAGTGGGTTCAAGCTAGTGGGATTTTAAAGGCTTGAAACTATCCCCTACAGTTTTTTGGCGACTCCACTGGGGAGGATTTCTATTTTAATTCCTGAATTTGTTTCGGCAATGATTTAGAATGAGTGGATGAGACTCGAAAAGTTCTAAGTATTTCATGTGCGTAATTTTGATTAACATTATTCTCATATGCATAAAAAGGTTCTCATTGGAAAGACCATCCGTAATGAGTCAAAAATAGAGGATTTTACACGTAGGAAATTTGAGAAGTGTCTTTCACAACTAGGACTGAAATAACACCGCGCGAAACTGGATGATTTTATTGAGCACAGAAAGCTGCTGAGGCATGTGGGAAGTAGCGTCAAGGGCCAGAGCTTGGCGCCACACTTTTTGCCGTAGCGCCAGACGCTAGTATTGGCGCCAGGCGCTACAGTTAAAAACTGGCGCCAGTCTCTGATTGATGGCGCCAATTTCCCCCAATACCGAGCCAGAAATATGCGTTCTAATTTCGACCGGTTTTTCGTATTGTTTTCTTGATCCTACTTCCTGATTGAATTTTTTCTCACTTTTCTGAAACCCATATGTGTTCTACATATGGACATAACCCTCTGGGAATTCATGCTCTATCTACCCGATTGAACGCTCCTGGCAACAAAGGGAACATCTGAGAGGTTGAATTCACCAAACCATGGAAGCGAGTTTTTTCTAAAAACTCGCGGTGTTCTATCCACACGCGTTAACCCTGCACGGTTAGGCTTCTACGTGGTGCATCTGGACAATTAACCATGGACCCTGTTTGACTAAACCATATCTTGAACTTTAGAGAACTAGAGCCATGGTTAGGTTGTGAACTCATTGCATCATATTGTGCTTACTTGACTAATTGTGCATTATTTGTTGTGCATATATATTCTATTCTCCTCCTAACCGTTTGTTGATTTGTGTTGAGATTATAATTAATGACTTAAAGAACTTTGCCTAATTAATTAATTAATTCGAGTCAATAAAGTTTTTTTCTTCTTTTAATCGGAATTGACCTAGTACGACTTTAGGCATACCCCAGTTGACTAATAATATCGAAAACAGTCCCAGACCGAGGCTCCAATATTGTTGCCAAAATCTGGGTTGTAGCGCCACCGTATGGTGTGTAGCGCCAGACATTTACTAAAACGTCTGGCGCCAACCACCATATTGTGACGCCAGTCCTGTCGCTTGGCCGACAGTTCGGATTATTTATCGAGTCATCACCTAATGTCTAATTAATCAGTTTCCTGTTTAATTCGGTTAATTTTGCTGGCAATAATGCTTAATTGAATCAATATTCGAGTTTAGGCACTAAGCCCCATGGTCTTACACAAGAGTCCAATCATGTCACTTACACTCAATACACACACTAATACACATGTCTCGACAATGATTAAGGGAGTCTTGTGTGCGCGCGTTATTCTTCGTCATTTTTTTTAGGGGGGTAAGTCGGATATTAATCCTCCAATAAATAATAATACTTAATTTCCCTAAACACATGTACATTATTGCTCCCTAAAAATATGCATACTTTTTGCATACCCTTTTTTTTTAAAATAAAAGCCATAAAGTCAAACTGATTCGAGTCAAGTAATTAAAACGCAAACTGGCTTAATTTACAGCGCGTGGTCAAGAAAGGAAGGACGATTAATCAAAGATAACCTCTTAGTACAAGTCCAACTTTTCGACAAAACCTATAGCTCGCAAGAGGAAAGCAAGAGTTATAATGGCAACTCAGGAAGAAGTTAATGATCTCAAGAACCAACTGGCTACTGTAACTGAGACACTAAAGCTTCTCGCACTTAAGATCGAGGATCCCGCGAAGCAACAACAAATGGGCCTCATGCAAGAAAGCCTAAGCAAGTTGTCCAGCGACTACATGTTTCAAGAACTCACATCCTAAGGGGTCTCAGTGGACAAGGATCTTCTTCCGCAGAAGTTCAACGCCAACGACATCCCAAAGTTTAGGGCAATCGACAACCCCTACTTCCATCTAAGGGCATTTGAAACAATAATGAGTATCAAGGGTATCGATAAGAAAGTTTTCCCTTCTTTGTTCATGCTATCTCTCGAGACCGTTTGTCAACAATGGTTCTTTTCTCTTGAAAAAGAAAAGACCTCTACCTGGGAATCCATAGCAAACGCTTTCGTCGATAGGTACAAGTGCAACGTTCAAGTCGAAACTGACCATAGAGAACTTGAAATTCTCAAGCAGAAGGAGAATGAAGGCTTCACATCTTTCTTTAACAAGTGGAGAGAAACCTCGGTTAAAATGATTGAGGTACCAAGTGAAAAAGAGTCCGTGAGATTGTTCATTAAAAATCTCCAAGAAAAATATTCAAAACATCTTAAATATCAAAAACCTTCATACCTTTAAGGCTGTTTATGATATTGGGATTTATATTGAAGATGACTTAGCTAAATCTAAAGCTGCCAACAATAACTCTAACAGTGGCTGGAAAGGAAAGAAGAACGACAATCCTTCTTCTTCCAAAACCGCCCACTCAAATAATGTTAGCGCCTTTAATCGTGGAGAAGTCCTCGCCATGAACAACCAAGGACAAAAGAAACCGTTTAGGAGAAACTTCACTCCTATTGGCATGAGTTATGACACCGCGTTTGATCGGCTAAATGCAAAAGGTCTTATAACTCCCATTAGACCATTTGGAGATCCACCAGTCGAGAAGAGGTCGCCTAATTGGAACCCCAATGCGCATTGCAAATATCATCAAGGTAGGGGCCATTCTACTGAAAGTTGTTGGAAGCTTAAGGAAGCTATCCAAGACCTAATTGACAGTAACAAGCTACCGTTGCCTCCTGCCAGTAAGAAACCGAGTATTGACAATGCACCTCTAGCTCACACATTGGCTATCTCCGATGAAGAAAGCGAAGTTGACCCCTCATCTCTCATTAAACCTGTCAAAGCAACCAACGTCGAAGAGGAAGAAGAAGAGACCTTTTTCGATGTCGAAGATAATCTTCCAGAACTAGCAAATGAGGTAGAGATACGAATACTCACACTGTATCTGAGGGAGACATCGCAACTGTTACATGAAACTCTCAAAATTTTGAATGAACTTCGCAAGGAATATGATGAAGAACCTAAGAGAGAATTCACACTAGTAAAAACGACTTATGAGGCAAAATACTTTCCCTTACAAGTCACCGAAAGACCCAAGAAGAGCAATAAAGTTTATACTCCAATTGGGATCCTGTATACACAAATGTTTGAAATGCTCTCCGAGAGTGGCAAGGTCAAACCTCTCGAACCGAGACCATTTGAATCATTAAAAAGGACAGATAGATATTACTGTCAATACCATCAGTCAGGAGGACACACCATAGAAAACTGCTTCAAGTTCAAGGATTTGGTGCAGAAAATGATTGATAGAAAGGAATTAGTCCGAGTTCAACAAGAAGAGGATATAAATGTTAATGGAGTATGGGACAGTGACAAAGAAGATGTCTATCTAAAAGACATATTAGGACCTTCACCTTCTGTATCATATACCACGGACGACATTTGGGCTGAAGAAGATTCATCAATAGACGTCCTCACAAGATCCGGGAGAATACAACCTCCCGTTTCAACACAACCTATGCCTACTGTACAACAAGTTCCAATACCTATCATTGAAGACAATGACATCGTTAAACAATTCAAGAAGACAAAAGTTGAGATGAATGTATGGAAGCTTCTGGCAACATCTCGAGAACATAGGTTGGCTGTGATGAATGCCTTGGATAAAATTGGGATAGATTCTGACACCACTCCTGAGGGACTAGCTAACTTCCTCACGAGTGACCTCCCTAGTCCGATTAATCTAATCACCTTCTCTGATAAAGACTTACCCCCGGAAGGTGACAAACACTACAAGGCGTTAAACCTCACAGTAGGCTGCAAAAGAATGAATGTTCCCATGACTCTTGTAGACAATTGATCGGCTATTAATATCTGTCCACTTAGGACTGTGAGGATGCTCGGCATAAAGGATGAGGATTTAACTCCATCCACACAAGGAATAAGAGCTTACGATAATACTCGACGTCAAGCTCTTGGCAAAATAACCCTAAATGTGACGGCAGGAGCAATAGAACGTGCTACTACTTTTCAAGTGGTAGACATCAAAGCCTCATTTAATCTGTTGTTAGGACGCCCTTGGCTCCATGATCTAAAGGCCGTCCCTTCATCTCTCCACTAACAAGTGAAAGCTATAGTTGGAGGAATCCCCATCACCATTGATGCTTCGCCAATGAGGATCAAATCAATAGAGAATCCAATCATCAACGTGGAGCATGACGAAGATGATGAAGACCTATGGGGCTTTAATGAAGAAGTCTCCTTAATCCAAGAGGATGAAAGGACATCTCTTTGCCACGACCCCAATTCCAACATGATTATCAACACTATGCTAAAGAAACAAGGACACTTCCCTGGGATAACCTTAGGAAAGAAGAAGGGGATAGCAAAATCGATAGAGTCCCCTGGCCTCCCTAAACTAGATACTTTCGGACTTGATTTCGAACCGACTCGGAAAGATCTCAAGCGAGCCCAGGACAAATTGAAAGCACGTAGAGACGCTCGCATTCAAAAGAAAGCAATTCCAATGGATCAGTACCCTCTTACGCTTAATGGACAGTTTATAAAAGAAGGAGAGGATTATCCATGCCATGAATTTCCTGAACCATTTGTTGTAAATGGCATACGACAACCAGGATTTGAGATTTTCTTGGATTGCTACTTCATTGACGAAATCCCAACTCCCGTCCATAAGGAGAAAGCACCCCCATGCTTTGACTTTAACGTCATGGGATTACTGTTTGGGCGAGAAAAGAATGAGTCAGTTTATGAGGAAGATAACTATTCACTCATTAAAACGGTCCTACAAAGTGAAAACTTTGACCCCTCAAAGCTAATTACTCCAGCTGAAGGATTATTGCAAGGGTGGCGCAAGACTATCAAGGTGACTACTCCGAGTGGAAGGAAGATATCGATCACGACAGGGCAAGGGCCAATGTTCGAAGAATCGTCAGAGTCAGAGTCAGAGTCTGAATCAGAGTCTTCCCCTATAGAACCTTCTAAGGCTTTAACTATAACGCCTCCCCTTCCTATTTCTTCTCCTAGGATAGTTAGTGATCTAGTCTCTGAGGACATATCACCCTTTGATGTAATGATCTCAAAGTATAATAATATCGCTCATTCTTCTTACTTCTCGTGTTCTTCCCTAACCCAAGATGACGAACATTGCTTAGCTAACGATGAAAAAGATAAATAATTTATTAAAGCAATGGAAACACTTGAAAAGAAAACGCCAGTAATTGAAGAGACTGAAACAGTTGACATCTCAAATGATTCAAAATCGGACTAACATTGAATAAACAAGAAAGAACCGATTTAATTAATTTGCTTAAAGAATTTATCGATGTATTTGCTTGGTCATATGAAGATATGCCAGGCATTAACAGAGAAATAGCTCAACACACTATACCATTAATCCCAGGAATGAAACCTGTAAAACAAAGTTACGCCGAATGAAACCCGACGTAGCACTTAAAATAAAAGAAGAAGTTCAAAAACAAATAACTGCAGGTTTCATCAAGGTATCCAAATACCCCGAATGGGTTGCCAACGTCGTCCCAGTTCCAAAGAAAGACGGAAGGGTAAGGATGTGTGTCGACTATCGAGATCTAAATAAGGCAAGTCCAAAGGACGACTTCCCTTTGCCACACATCGATATTCTGGTAGACAACACAGCAAATCACGCGCTTCTCTCATTTATGGACGGATACGCAGGGTACAATCAGATTCTCATGGCGGAAGAAGGCATGGAGAAGACAACTTTCATCACACCATGGGGCACTTACTGTTACACGGTAATGCCATTTGGGTTGAAAAACGCAGGTGCTACTTACCAACGTGCAGCAACTGCCTTGCTCCATGACATGATGCACAAAGAAGTTGAAGTATATGTCGACGACATGATTGTGAAATCAAAGGACCGTCCAGGCCATCAAGTAGCCTTAAGGAAATTTTTCGAAAGGTTAAGAAAATACAATATGAGGTTGAATCCATCAAAATGTGCTTTTGGAGTCACCTCAGGCAAGCTCTTGGGGTACGTCATAAGCTCTAGAGGAATAGAGATAGATCCAACCAAGATTAAAGCAATCATGTCAATGCCACCGCCCAAGACGAGAAACAGATTCGAGGATTCATCGGCCGGTTGCAATACATAAGCAGGTTCATATCAAAACTAACAACGATATGTGAACCAATCTTCAAAAAGCTCAAGAAGAATGTACCAGTAATATGGTATGACGAGTGTCAAAAAGCCTTTGACCGGATCAAAGCCTATCTCGCAAATCCTCCCGTATTAGCACCAGCACTTCCTGGAATACCTCTTAGGTTATATCTGACGGTTACCAAAGAGACAATGGGAGCCATGCTAGCACAAGAGGTAGAAAACAAAGAGAATGCAATCTATTACTTAAGTAAGAAGATGCTCGAATACGAAACACGCTATACACCACTCGAGAAATTGTGGCTCGCTTTGGTGTGGGCCACAACTAAGTTGAGACATTACATGTTGGTGCATACCGTTTTCGTGGTATCTCGATTAGATCCACTCAAATACTTGTTCGAGAAATCAACGCTCAATGGACGTATTTCAAGATGGATAGTCAACTTAGCCCAGTTCGATGTGCGGTTTATGCCATAAAAAGCTATTAAAGGATCTGTGATGTCAGACTTTCTGGCAGACTTTCCAATAGAAGACTCGACACCAATACAGGATAACGAATTTCCAGATGAAGATTTGATGGTCACCGAAGATGATACTTGGACCTTGTATTTTGACAGAGCCTCAAACCAAAAGGGATGTGGTGTCGGAGTGCTACTAGTATCACTTAAAGAAGAACACGTCCCAATCTCAATAAAGCTTGATTTCGACGTTACCAACAATGCTACTGAATATGAAGCATGTGTGGTAGGCCTTGAAACAGCTCTGGCATTGGGAGTAAAGAAGTTAAGGATATTCGAAGATTCCTCTCTAATCATCAATCAAATATCTAAAAGGTGGAAAGTAAGGAGCGAAAGCCTAGCCCCTTACCAAACTTATCTGGAAACTCTTACCGATCAGTTAGAGAAGGTGGAATACACATATCTACCTAGAGAAGAAAATCAATTTGCTGATGCCTTGGCAAGATTAGCCTCAATGGTAAGGATTCCCACGGATATCGAGCAAATGCCTCTAACTATCAAAAAAAGGCACAAACCAGCATATATACAGGCTATAGAAGACGACGACCCAGTCCAAGACGAAGATGAAGAACAAAAAGAAGAACCATGGTACATAAACATTCTTAACTATGTCACCAATGGAGAATACCCTCCTCATGCTCACAAAAGAGAAAAACGAGCCTTGAGACTTTTGGCTTCTCAATATGTACTCATAGACAACGAGCTACATAAAAGGGTACCTAAAGGTCGAGCTCTTTTATGTGTAGGGAAGGTGGATACACAAAGAATAATGAGAATGGTCCACGAAGGAATCTGTGGAACTCATATAAATGGCAAAATGTTAGTCCGGAAAATAATGCGAGAGGGGTATTATTGGACTACCATGAATAGAGACTGCCATCAATATGTGAAAAGATGCCCTAAGTGTCAAATTTATGCCAATTTACAGCACGTTCCCCCATCTTTGTTCTACACCTACACATCACCATGGCCATTCTCTACATAGGGAATTGACATAATTGGCAAGATCGCTCCTCCAGTGACAGGAGGCCATGAATTTATTCTAGTAGATTTTGATTACTTTACGAAGTGGGTTGAAGCACAATCATATGCCAAACTCACTGCAAAACATGTAGCACTCTTCATCGAGAGAAATATCATTTGTCGATATGGAGTCCCACATGAAATGATAAGTGACAATGGAACTCACTTTCAAGCCGAATGTGAAGAATTGCTACATAAATATGGTATCCAACATCATCATTCGTCCCCTTATAGACCTCAAGCAAATGGAGCAGTCGAGGCAGCTAATAAGAATTTAAAGACTATCATCGAGAAAATGACAGAAAATTATAAGGATTGGCCTGACAAACTTCACTTTGCATTGTGGGGTTATCGCACGTCAATCCGTACGTCAACAGGAAATACACCATTTTCTTTGGTATATGGAATGGATGCCGTACAACCTGTCGAACTAGAAATACCATCTCTACGTATTGCGCTAGAGAGTCAACTCAATGAAGTTGAATGGACTAGGGCACGATATGAAGAATTGATCCTACTCGACGAAAAAACGACTAGAAGCTCTACATCACACTCAATGCTATCAAACTCGTATGGCTAGACATTTTAATAAGAAGGTCAAGACAAGAAATATCAAAGTAGGATATTTGGTATTAAAAGCGCTAAGGAAAAATGTTTTAGATCTAAGGGGAAAGTTTAGACCTAATTGGTCTGGCCCCTACATTGTCAAAACAATCCTGTCAGGTGGTGCAACAAAATTAACTGACACGGATGGCAATGAATTCTCAAACATGACCAATCTTGATCAACTTAAAAAATACTACCCATAATTACTTGAGTAGGACACTCAAGAGAGCTACATTCGGCCTGATTCCTTAGGAAAGGATACGTAGGCAACCCATTACGGGTGCGGCCACTTTACTTTTCGACATCTCCGCGTTCCAGAATCAACAAAAAGTCAACAAAAGTCGGAAAAGCAACAGGCGTCACAGAACAGAGTCTGGCGCCAGCCAAAAGCCATTAGCGCCAGACGATGGAATTGGCGCCTGGCGCCAGACCTCAATAGCTGGCGCCAATCTGCAATTACTAACGCCAATTCAGTCATAAAATCTGGGCGAATTTCGGTGTTTTTTCGGAAAATTTTCGACTTCCGCACTCGAAAGATTTCAGAAAATTAATTTTTTTTGGTTTTTCATTGCTTTAATAAAATAAATTTAAAGTAACAATTTAATTGAAAGCTGAAATTTCATTAATGAAATAAAATTGCATTGTTAATGGAATTTAAATAAGGCTGAAATAAATTAAATTTAAATAAAAATTAAGAATCTAATAAATCTGAAGCTAAGCAATGTTCTAGTCTTTCTTCTCCTTCTTTGCTCTTTTACAATTCTTTTCCGCCTCCTCCTCTTCATCCATTACTTTAGCCAGTAGGCATCCTTTAGAGGACCTACATTCAATTTTAGAATAGACTATTTCTCCTTCAGCTAGCACCCCATGCTTCTTTTCCACCCAAGCCTTCTTGTATATAGCTTTCCTTTTCCCCTTGTCTTTAGTAGTCTTCTTCTTAGGCATTGTAGGTGTCTTGAACTCAATTCTTGCACCTAAGCGTTCCTTGGCCGGTGTCACCCTGTCACCTAGACGATTCTTCACATCGGTTCTACCCTGATCAATTGAAGACTTCTTCAACAACCACTTCTTTACATCATTAGGTAAAGAAAGGGGGAACCTTTTGGGTAATCACTTCCCATAAAGGTCTAACGCTCCATTAAGTGTCAAATTTATCTACTTCTTGAGATATGGGATACTCATAGGGAGGACAAAGATCCCCGGAAGGAATATTTTGAAGCAAGCCATATTGTCTCTTTACTCTGCGGGGGTAATAATATGTCATGCGAGACAAGCTTGGAAGACGGCAGAAAGGTTGCTTGTTAACACCAACCATCCTTTTTATTTTCCACCATGGGATGACCCACTTGATAGCAAAATCACGTGATTCAAAGACTTTCTTCCACCCATGGCGCCCAATTTTAGGGATGCGCTTCTTTCTTCTCACAAAGCAAGTGGGCGTATAACTTTCAATGTCGTCCGGAGGGCTAATTAATCCTAGTCTCTCTATTAGCCACATCTGTAAAAAATTCCAATGCAAATAAATTAATATTACAATACAAAAATATATTTTTTGATTTCTGTAATTAAAAATATTATTTTTCTACCTGTAATAAAATTAGAGAACCGCGAAGAGGTGCTTTTAGGTCCCTTTTCAACTCATCTAGACTAATCATAGTCTCTCCAACTATCAATGGCATTGGATTTCTCCCTGATTCAATTTGTTCAAGCACAGTGATTATAATTGATTAACCCTCGTTAATTTTACCACTACTAAGACAATATTGATTAAGCATGCAGAATAAAAACGCCCTTCTTCTATATATGTGAAAAGATTCAGAAAGCGGTTTATCAAAATAATAGCGTGCGAATTCTTTTAAGTTCACTACATTGCCATCTACTATTTTTTATAAATCCCTTTCCTTCAAGTTAAAAAAGCGCTCAAAATCCTTATAGTAATATGCATCTACTCTATAGATTACTACCAGGTCTATTGCAGGGAAGCCTAAAATAGCACCAAATTCCTCTGGCAAAGGGCTAATTTCATCATACCCTATTCTAAAACAATGTGTATCAATGCTCCAATATTCTAAAGCGGTATGTATTTAGTCTATGTCTAGATCTACCCCTTTAATACCATAAATTCCCCCCAAGTGAAATAAATCCAATTCTTTTCTTTCTCTAGCACTAAGAGATCGACACCATTCATGAGAATATTGGGTGAAGGTTTTAGTGACTAAAGACATGATTATTATTTTTTCTAAAGAGAAGAATAATTTTTTCGCTGGAAATATGTGAAGAATCGGCTGAGCAGGGGGCTATTTATGCACAAATTGCGAGGAATTTCAATCTGACTGGAATACGGAGTCAGCGTCAATTGGCGTCGCAGCCTCGACGTTGGCGCCACCTATAAGTGCTTGGCACCACACGCTAGGTGTAGCGCCTGGCGCCATGCGCCATAGGCTGGCGTCAGCTGGCGCCAAGTCAGCAGGAAGGCCGCGCGTGCTCAGTTTGCGTTTTGATATTAAATTAGACTCGGTTAATGACTTTATAGCCCCGTTTTAATTTCTTCTAAATATCATTCTATCCTTTTCTTAATTCATTAAATATAACAATTATTTTTAGTTAATTTTTATTTCCTTTTTTGGATTTTATATTAAAATCAGCCTTTCTCTCCGCTTTATTTTTCCTTTTTATTTTTTCTTTTGGGGGAGAGAGTCGGATAATACCCTCTATCAATAATGAAAATGACGGAATTTTTGCGCAAAATTGTTATCACATTTGCACACACTAACATACACTAACATAATAATAGATAAATTCACAATAACATAAAGTACAAAGTGTCTAAATAATAAGTCAAAGGCAAAGTTCTATAAAAAGTCAAAATAAAATGCATATACAGAAATGAACTACGGCGCCGGAGGACGTAGGCCCATCATGCCATAAAACTGCGCCGTCCGAGGAGTCACCTCTCCACCAGCTTCGGCCTCAGCACCAGTTCCAGTCTCCGTAGGAGGAGGGAAACTCAAAACAAGACCGCTCCAGCCAAGGTCAACCGGAGGCTGAGACCGCGGAGGCTGCTGCGATGACGAGCGAACCTCGTACATCCCACCACCTCTGAAAGCCGAGGTAGCCTCTCCTACCGGTGCAGCAGGAGCACCCTCAGAAGAAGACCCTGAGCCCTCAGCAACGTCGGCTCGAGCAACCTCGGAACGACCACCTCTACCTCCTGACGAAGTGCGACGACGTCTCGAGCTAGACCTCGCCGTCTCTCTCAGCCCCTCAAGCCTCGTACGGGTGTGAGAAGCAATCGGCTGACCCTGCAAAAAGAATTAAATCAGAAGCAAGGTAAAAACTAAAGCATAGTGAAGAAATAATAAGTAAAGAAAAGTTACCTCTCAGACAGTGTCGTCTCGACGACAGGTAGCCGCGTTCCTCATCCGAACGAGTTAGCTCCGGAAGGCATCTATGCATCGTGCCATAGCCGAAACCACCTCGCGTGAGAACTGTCAAGGAAAGTTAAGTAAGTAAAATGCATGATAACTGAATACAAGATTCTGAATTAGAACTAGACTTACCCTGGTCTGGTGACGAGGAATCGACCGCTCCACGAAGCGCTCGCCCTCAGGAGCCGGAGAAATCATCTCCTCGATCGGCCCGTACATCCCCTGGTAGTGGATGGACATACGAGGTGGCACAAACTCAGTGGGACCATCCTGGTAAGACAGAAAGAAATCAGCAAGGTATCACTTGGGGGCTACTTAGCGAAAAATAAAAAGCTAAGGATCTTACCCTCACATCCTTGGCCGGTACAGGGGCTGGAGCCAACAAAGGAAGTAGCTCCTTAGCATAACTCCGCCCAAGGATTACATGGGACCGCTAGAGGGAACCAGGCTCCTAAGCCATGCTCGACAACTCTCTCTCGTCGAACATGTGACGTGGTGGAGGAGCAGGAACAACAAAAATATCGGAAGAGTGTTGTCTAGCAACTCTCTCTCTCCTAAGTACGCAACCGCTTCGTAGGTCCCCAGAAAGTAGCGGCGCTCAGCAGAGTATTGTGCGGCTAATCCAGGGACTGTCCAACCACCCCATGGTCGGTATACTACCTCAGTTCCCTATAAAAATACCAATCGGGTAAGAACATGTCTAAAACGTCGCAGAAGAGCAAGATAAACACTAAAATTCGTACCGAGATGATCCGACTCCGGACGCGTGCAGTAGACAGGTCCGCACAGTGGTCGCCCCAAGAGGCGCTCACCGGATACCCCCTCGGCGATGGTCTCGCCGGCGCAATGGAAGGAAAGTACTCATAGAACCAGATTTACAAAAAAGCTAAAGCATGAGTAAATGCTAACTAACATATAGGGCTAAACTTTATAGGGAATAATGTTTACCTCTACGACTTTCTAGAAAGCAGACAAAGCAACGTTATAAGATTGATTTATCTTCTAGTATGGTAAAATTATCATATTTTCGAAAACGCGTTAAAAGCCAGTTTGGCGTCCAACCCCAGGCCTTGGCGCCTGGAATCAGGATTGGCGCCAGACGCCAGCCATTGGCGCCTGGTGCTAGCCACTGGTCCTGGCGCCAATGAGCCAGGGCTGGCACCAAGGTGGTTTTGTGGTCGACCCTCAACTTGCCATTATACTTGTGTAAGGGTGTGTTGAGAGATTAAAAATTTTGTTTGGCCTTGGGTAGGGGTTAGTTTCAACGACCTAGTCTCGACCCTTGTCAAAATGGCACCGTTGCCGGGGAATGGTTTTGTGATTGTGTATTGTTGTTGAGTCTATTCCATCTTATTCAAAAATACAAAAAGATTTTTCTTCTTTCTTTTAGGCTACACTTGTAGCCGCGTAACTAACAATTTCTTTTGAGTTTTTGCATGCATAGTAGAACTCGTGTTAGGTCCTTAGTTCCTTTGGATCCGGAAATTGAAAGAACTTTTTCACGAAGAAGGATA
Organism: Chenopodium quinoa; assembly: GCF_001683475.1. Lineage (NCBI taxonomy): Eukaryota > Viridiplantae > Streptophyta > Magnoliopsida > Caryophyllales > Amaranthaceae > Chenopodium > Chenopodium quinoa. The sequence goes on from NW_018745105.1 coordinate 3,803,851, forward strand.
ACCAACCGGTCTTTGAGCCTAAGTTCCTCAAGTGAAGAAGAGTTTGGGGAAGAAGAAGAGCAAGCCATGGGAGAGAATCCAAGAGTAGCATTGAAGGAGTTGGGAATTCCCGGTGCTTATAGGTTTGAGAGTGGCATTGCTCCACCTACAACACCGGTGAACGATTTAGAAATAAGACCGGCCATGATTACTTTGATAGAACGGAGGCAATTTAGTGGTTTAGCCAAATGAACTCTTGAGAAATGTCGTTCACCTTGATAGTATTACAATACTTCTCAAATTCCTTTAGGTGATTCAACGGGCTCTCACTCTTTCCCTTTTCTCTTATTGGTCGTGCCTTAGAGTGGTTGGATAAAGAGGTTAAGCCCAAATCCCTTAGGACGTGGGATGAAGTCACAATAGCTTTTTTGTCTCGATTTTACCCACAAAAGATGACGGCGAAGGCTAGAGCCTTGATCCAAGGATTCAAACAAAGGCCTAATGATAATCTCTATGAAGCATGGGAGAGGTACAAGGAGTACCAAAGAGAGTGTCCACATCATGGAATTCCTACCTATCAAGTGATACAAATTTTCTATGGAGGCTTGAGCGCTCAAGGCAAGTCATGCCTAGATGGAGGAGCCGGAGGTCCTATAATGAATAGGACGGAAGAAGAGGTAGTTGTCATAATTGAGGATGTGGTGAGATACTATAGAGATTGACAAGAAGGAGAGAGGGAGTCTACGAGCAAGAGTGGCTCGATGGTTTATTCGGTGGATCATCTTAACGCGATTAACAAATTGTCCTCCCAAATTTCAAATCTACGGAAGGAAGTGACATCGATCAAAGCAAATCTTGAGAGTGCTTCTACGAATTCATTGAGTCTTCCCTCCCAATCCAAAGGGAGAGGTACACTTTCTAACTCTTCTCCTTTTACTTCCAATAACATGCCAAGTGGTTGTCTGTTTTGTGATTCTTGTGGATCTTATGATCATGATTCTTCCATGTGTTCTCAAACTTTTGTTGAATGATGTGATGATGTTGAAATTAATGAATGTGAACATGTGAACTTTGTGTCTAATGCCAATGGTGGTCAAAGGTTTGATGGACCTAAGAATTTTAGTAATAGGAATTCTCACCCCCATAGTGGTTTCGATCACTACAACAATGGAGGCTATAGGAACCAAGGAAACCAAGGTTTTCGAGGTACATATAACAACCAAGGCTATAGTAATCAAAACCCAAGCCATGGGTATGGTAACCAAAGTCAATCTCAAGGCTTTGGTAACCATTACCATAATGGTGGCAATAGTCAAGGCCGTGGCAATTGGAACAACAACCAAAATCGGGGAAGTTTTCAAAATAAAAACCAAAGGGGACCCCCACCCGGTTTTGCTCCAAAGCCTTAAGGAAATGGTGCAAATACTTATTCCCAACCATCATCATTTAAGACAAATTTGGAAGAAATGATTGATAACCAAACCAAGATCATCAACACATATATGGCAGTGAGTGACAAGAAATTTAATGAGATGATGACTCATAACATAATGCTCGAGACACAAATAACCCAACTAGCCAACACTCTAAAGGATTGTGCTAGTCCATCCTCTTTGCCTTCTCAAGGAGTGGAACCTAAGAAACCCGTGTATTATATCACCACTAGGAGTGGGAGAGTTCTTAATGAGGGAGCTTCTAGGTCAATTGAGGAGGATAATGAGAGGAGTGACCCAAGAGAGGAAGTTGAGAAGGTTGTATCTAAGAGTGTGAGTTATGAGGAGGTGCAAGAGAAAAAGAGGAGTAGTGAGAAAGAGCGTGAGGAAGTGTAAAGACCCGACCTTCCATACCCACAATTATTCTCGAGGCACAAAATTGATGAGCAATTTGGAAAGTTTATTTCTAGCTCAAGGAAGTTCACCTTTCTATCCCCTTCACCGATGCAATTACCCAAATGCCTTGGTACTCTAAGTTCCTTAAGGAGATTTTGAGTGGGAAGAGAATGTGTAACGAAGTTGATTCGGTTGAAGTTGGGAGTTGTTGTAATGCTTTCATTCATAATGAGTTGCCCAAGAAGATGGAGGATCCGGGTAATTTCTCTATTCCATGTGAGATCAAAGGGAAAATGTTTGATAATGCTTTTTGTGATCTTGGAGCTAGTGTGAGCGTCATGCTTATTCCATTTTCAAGAAACACAAGCTAGGTAAGCTCCTCCCATCTAACATAACCCTTCAATTGGCCGATCGGACTATTATGATTCCAAAGGGGAGAGTTGAGGATGTTCCTCTTAAGATAGGAGGGTTCACTATTCCAGTTGATTTCATTGTGCTTGATATTGCGGAAGATGACCATATCCCTATCATTTTAGGAAGACCTTTCTTAGCCACTTCGGGAGCCTTAATAGATGTGAAAGGAGGACCTATTACCTTGAGAGTTGGTAAGAAAGAGGAAAGCTTTGAGTTAAAACCAATGCATGAGTCTTTGTCTCTTGTGCAAGGAATTATGTGTGCTAGTTCCCCTCTCTCTATTGATAACGTGTGCATGATTAATTCTTCAGCTAACGATGTTCTTGAGAATTGTGATGATGTTCTTTCAAGTTTTGATGGAAAGAAGGTTAGTGAAGAGAAAATGATGATTCCCAAGCTTATGGACGAGGAGGAAGTTGAAATCCCTCATTGGTTTGAGCTCTATCCTCAAGATGAAGGGGATATTTCCATGAGTATGGATGGTGAGGAACCATCTACAATAAACAACAAGCCAAAGAAGAAAGCTCGTAATTCTAAGAAGAAGAGAGAGAGAAAGAAGTTACGGAAAGAAAATTTGCAATTGAAAAGTCTTTGAGGGAAGTTTCATCAAGCAACAAGAAGAGGTTGCTAGAAGTTGAAAAAGAATTTGCTCTTTCCGCTACCTTGAAGAAGGTGGTGTTCTTTGACCTTCCATGATTTGGAGGAAGGGTCGAGCTTAGGACCATAAGCAAGCGCTTCCCGGGAGGCAACCCAGAGATTTTTAACTTTTCTTTTTGATTTTTGAATTTTTCTTATTTTTCCTTTTTTTAGTTTCTTTTCTTTCACTTTTCTACGTGTTTGGATTTGTAGGTTGCATTTTTGGGTTTGGATTTCATCAAGTGAGCATGAGGAATGAGAAGGTGTTCGCGGTTTTTGATGTGATTATATTCGAATTCATCGAAATTTGAAGTAAAAGGGGTAAGAGTTTTAGTGAGGTAATATAGGGAATTTTGTGCTTATTAGTTGAAGGAATTTTACACTTGGTGGGTTCATGGGATGCTACCATTATTTTGGGATTTTGAACCCACTAAAATCTTGTTTTGAATCTGCCTCTTTCAGTGGGTACAAGAACCCAAATGTTGATCTTGATCGATAAATCCACCGATGAACGCACCAAGAAGTAAAAAAAAAAGAAGAAGAATCGAGCTCGGCAGGTGCGGGCTCTCACGTACCTAGTGCGGCCGCGCACCTGGCTGGTGCGGGCGTGCATCTAGCTGGTGTGACCGCGCACCTGGCTGATGCGGGCGCGCATCAGCCCGTGCCCCCCCCTTATCTTCCTTCCTTTCTTCTTTCATTTCCCCTTATTCCTCCTACATAGCTTCGACCCCCATCATCCTCAAACCCTTAAGACCGCACCACACACTTCAACAACTCATCAAAATTTCAACTCGAATCACTCAAATTTTCACTCCAAATTCACTAAAACCTTCTACATTTTCATCCAAATCATCAAATTCATACTACTTTCATCAAATTAAATCTCCAATCTCTCTCCTCCATACTTGGGTATAATTTGGGGTTTTTCAATTTGGTGGAATTTGGTGGCTAAAAGTGGTTCAATCTTGCTTCATATATGGTATAATCAACTTCCTAGCTTTTAATTGCTTAATTATGTCATATATTTGCAAGTTTTGATTTGTTCATGAGCATGAATAGTGGTAGTACCAACTTTGATGATTTTGATGATTGATATTGGTTTTTGGTTGATTATTTGAGTTGTTTGTTGTTTGATTTCACCTCACATTGTGTTGTTTGTTGATTTTGTAGCATTTGTGAGCAATTTTGTTGAGAATTTTAGAATTTGAATTTTGGTAGTTTGGGTAGTAAGGTGCTATTGTGGTATTGTTGGTTCTTCTTGTGATTGTTGATTGTGTGGGAAGAAATTGTTGGTTGTTTGGTGTTGTTTGGTAATTTGGATTGGAATTGTGATTGGTGGATATTGAAGTTCTTGGTTGGTGATTTTGCGGATTGTAGTGGGAATTTTGTGATTGGTTTTTTTTTTTTTTTGTGATCCTTGCACTTGAACTTCATCATGTCGAGAGTCCTCAAAAACCTTGTCAAGAAATGCAAAACAAACACCTCCACTAATGAACCTATCCCAAGCACATCCACCTCCCAAACACGCAACCCTACTCCACCACCCAAAACAAAATTCGACGACCAAAAACAAAAGAACCGGTACCATAAATTAAAGGAAAATCGCTCCCTCAAACCCACAAGACACTACTTTCAACCCGACATGTCCGCGTTGGGGATTGATGAGGATGTAAGGGAGTTGTTGATCAACCTTTGTATGGGCACATTAATCTCCCATAGCAACTGCACCTATGTTGAGCCTACTCTCGAGTTCTTTGCTATAGTTGAGATAGTTCCCGTAGAAGGTCAATATAGGTTTCAATTCCAAATTTTCAACAACTTCTTCGACCACTCCTTAGAGCAATTCAATGCCGCTCTAGATTTTGATCCTCATGGTAACATCTTGGATCTAGAGCCTTATATTTTTGAGGAGTATGATCAGGATTCTTGGTGGGACGATATCTCCGGAGGTGGTGAGTTTGTCACCAAGCGGGCCAAGATTAGCAATGTGTACCAACCTTGTCTTTGGGTTGTTCACCGTCTTTTGGAGTACTCGATTTTCCCCAAGCAAGAGACTGTCGCCGCGATATAGCCCTGTCGCCTGGCGACAGAGCCATATCTTTGGCGACATGCTTTGTTTTCTAGACGCTAGTTCCTACATGCCTCAGCAACTTTCTGTATTCTTTAATTTTATGTTTTTCGCAGCATTAATTCGATTCTAGTTGTGAAAGATATTCCTCAAATTTACTAAGTCTAAAAAAATCCTATGTTTTTTACTCATTACGGATGGTCTTTCTAATAAGATCCTTTTTTATGAATATGACAATTATGTAAATCAAAATTATGCACATGAAATACTTAGAACTTTTCGAGTCTCATCCACTCATTCTAAATCATTGCTGAAATAAATTTCAGGAATTAAAGTAGAAATCTTCCCCAGTGGAGTCGCCAAAAACTGTAGGGAATGTTTCAAGAATTACCTCAAACTTGAACCCCACTGTGATCATACACTTAAGCATGGTGGCGTCCAAAGGGAAAGGAAGCTAGAGAAAAAGAGTCGCCAACAAGTTTTAGGAACTTGCAAACCGTTCATAGGGTGAAGGTTACACCCAATAACAATCCAAGAGATCGTCAACTCCAATAGATCTGGAACCACGACTGGAAGTTCGGGGATGAAGGTACAAATCCAACCTAAAAGAGATTGAACCTACCCTAATAATAAGCCTCTACTTTATTCTTCTCGTATTCATGTGCGCTTTCTGACTAACATGCCATCAATAGGTTTACCCTACACCTGTTTATCTATGTTGGTTGAATATTAATGCACGGATAAATCTTTTATTGGCAATCACTTGTTATAATCATATTGACCCTAAACAAGATTATTAATTATATTATTAAGCGTGATTATAACTACAAATTCCCTTTAAACATGCATAAAAGGCGTGATCAAGCAATAACAATATAAACCAAGCAACATAATAATCATCATAATAATAATTATAAAAGTAATCATGTTAAATCATAATAATAGCAAGATCCTAGGCATGATACTAACAAGATTAATAACAAACTCTAGCATGTCGCTAAACAATAAAGATCAAAGCTTTAGCCCTAACATGATACTAATATGATATTAAGGTAGAAAATAGGAATCATCATAGAAATCATAATTGATTTACTAAACTTATTCTTTACCCTAGACATGATACTAGGAAGCATTATTTTAAGCATACTTGATATTAGAAATTACCCTATACATGAATTCTATATCATGATATCAATTAAACAATTAAATTATCCTAAACATGAATTTTGTTTGTGAAAAGTTGGTTTAGAATAAGAGAGAGATAATATCAAGAATTTCTTGATGAGAGTTGGTGATTTGAAAAAGGGGAGATATGACCTCTATTTATAGGAAAAAAAAGAGTCGATAAATAAAGAAAAGAATCCGAATTCGAATCGAAATAAAACTCGTTGGACAGCAGTTTTGGCGGATTTTGTTTTTATCATAACTTTTGATCCAGAAGTCCAAATAAGTCATATAATATGTCGTTGGAAATCTCTTGAAGTCTAATTTCCAACCCAATTATAATCAGATTAAAATATTTTTTAGATGAAAAGATATGTCTGAAATAGTAGGACGGTGTTAGTTTTGGATAGAGTTTCATATCCCATTCATATCTTTTTCGTTATAGCTCGGATTTAATATTGTAATATATCATAGGAAAGATAATTTCAATATGTATCCAACCATATATGACTTGGTTAAAGATTATGAGGCACAAAAATAATATCTGAATATATTCTACTTCATACAAAACAAGGATTCTCAAAGGAGTAGTTTTACTCAATTTCAAACTCTTTAAAACATAATTATCAATCCTAACTCCATTAAGATTTTAGGGAACATTATAGAGTATTCTAGAAGACTATAATCAACCCTAATAGCTTTAGGAATGATAATTAATAATAGGCCCTCCTCTAGATCATTGGGCCGCATATAAGAACCAAAACGGGTCCAGTTTAGAATTTTGGCCATACCTTTCTCGTTATTCATCGGAATTGGGCTTATAATATATCGTTGGAAAGGAATTTTCAAGCCCCTTCAAACTACACTATTATTGGACCCTTGTCATGGACCAAACTAAACTAGAATGCACGTTATTTCATAAATAAAGTAAGAGAAGAAATATTTTCAAAAACAGAAAGAAGAGATATTTTAAGAAAAACATCCTCATCACTAGACTTTTCACACTTTCACCTCATTCGATAATCAAATGACATGAAAGGTATTTATCATTGGGGTTAGTTTTGGGGAGACACAAATGGGTGTCCACACTAAGCTTTGAGGTCTTTACTCACATGCATTACATGAGCCGGGCTCTAGACGGATGGGGGGGTGGTACACCTTGACAACGCATCCGCAGTATATAATGACGTTGGACAAGCCGTCTATGTGAACCAGCTGGAAAGATAAGTTCTATATGATCTCCTCACCCACTTTGGGCCACAACCAGCTCCTATACCGGTACAATAAGGACCAGGATTTGATGGGTATGTAAAAAGTGCGCCCTTCCTCGCTGTAGACACCCATTTGTGTCTCCCCAAAACCAAACCCAGTGATGAGTTCCTTTCACGTCGAATCATAATCGAATGAAACGAAAGTGTGGAAAGGTCTAGTGTTGCGGAAAGTTTTATTTCTTTTCTCTTCTCCCTGTTTTTGAAAACTTTATTTTAAGAAAACAGCCAATCCAGTTTGTTTGGTCCATGATATGGGTCCAATAGTGGTGTAGTTAGATGGGGTTTGCAAAGACCTTTCCAACGATATATTATAAGCCCAATTCCGATGAATATTGAGGAATTTATGGCCAATTTACTAAACTGGGCCCCATTTGAGTTTAAAGTACGGCCCAATGATCTAGGGGAGGGTCTAATATGATTTATCATTTCTAATGTAATTAGGAATGGTTTTAGTCTTCTAGAACATTCTAGAAGGTCTTATCCTTCTTAATTCAATTAGGATTCTTCAGAGTTTTAATTAAGATCAAATAGCATTTTCGACTGAAATTATATTATTTTATCTTCCAGTACGGTAAAATTATAAGATTTTCGAAAACGCGTTAAAAGCCAGTTTGGCGTCCAACCCTAGGCCTTGGCGCCTGGAATCAGGATTGGCGCCTAGCGCTAGCCACTAGTCCTGGCGCCAATGAGCCAGGGCTGGCGCCAAGGTGGTTTTGTGGTCTTCAGACTCTGTTTTGATAAATTATCTTTTTTGGATGATTTTCTCTATAAATATCATCTACAATCATCATCAATTAACATTCACCAATTTTCTTTATTCTTAAGTTTTCACCAATGATCAATATTCATTGACCAATAATCAACTCTTTTCATTAACAAATCGTTCACCAATTCTTTTCATGATCTTCATCTCTTTCATCAATAATTTTTAACATTCATTCATTCTTCCTTTAATACTTTGCTTTTTAATACAAAATTCCGCATTCGCAAGATCCAGAAACACCTAGCCATATTCAAAGTTGCCTTCGCCCTAGACGTGAAAGGTTTTAATTTCTGAGGGTTTGGTCCCAAATCTCTCTTTCAATTATTTAATTTAATTGTTTGTTTATTACTTTCCTTCAAGTTACTAACGTGTGTTTTTGATAATTAGAAGCATCCAAGTAAGTACTTTAATGGTTTAATTGATTTATGATGTAGATATCATGCTTAGATTGTTATTTTGATTCCTAGTATCATGTCTAGGGTATTTTTAATATCAAGTATGATTAAAAGTATGATGCTTCCTATATTCTCCCTAATATTTATGATTATTATGATTATGATTGATTATTATTATTTATTATGTTGCTTGATATGTATCATATTTATTATTTATTGCTTGATCACCTTTATTGCATGTTTAAAGGGAATTGGTATTTGTAATCGCGCTTAATAAGATGTTTAATAATCTTGTTAGGTTAATTGTGATTATAATTCAAGTGATCGCCAATAATAGTTTATTTGTGCATTAATATTCAACCAACATAGATTAAACAGGTTTAGGGTTAATCCTATTGATTGTATGTTAGTCAGAAAGCGCACATGAATACGAGCAGAATAAAATAGAGGCCTATTATTAAGGAAGGTTCAATCTCTTTTAGGTTGGATTTGTACCATCATCCCCGAACCCTTATTTGGTTCATGACCTTATGGAGTTGAAGATCTCTTGGATCGTTAAGGGGTGTAACCTTCACCTCGTGAACGGTTTACAAGTTCCTTAAAAACTTGTTGGCGACTCTTTTGCTCTATCTTCTTCCCTTTTGGACGCCACCGTACTTTAGTGTATGATCACAGTGGGGTTCAAGCTAGTGGGATTTTAAAGGCTTGAAACTATCCCCTACAGTTTTTGGCGACTCCACTGGGGAGGATTTCTATTTTAATTCCTGAATTTGTTTCGGCAATGATTTAGAATGAGTGGATGAGACTCGAAAAGTTCTAAGTATTTCATGTGCGTAATTTTGATTAACATTATTCTCATATGCATAAAAAGGTTCTCATTGGAAAGACCATCCGTAATGAGTCAAAAATAGAGGATTTTACACGTAGGAAATTTGAGAAGTGTCTTTCACAACTAGGACTGAAATAACACCGCGCGAAACTGGATGATTTTATTGAGCACAGAAAGCTGCTGAGGCATGTGGGAAGTAGCGTCAAGGGCCAGAGCTTGGCGCCACACTTTTTGCCGTAGCGCCAGACGCTAGTATTGGCGCCAGGCGCTACAGTTAAAAACTGGCGCCAGTCTCTGATTGATGGCGCCAATTTCCCCCAATACCGAGCCAGAAATATGCGTTCTAATTTCGACCGGTTTTTCGTATTGTTTTCTTGATCCTACTTCCTGATTGAATTTTTTCTCACTTTTCTGAAACCCATATGTGTTCTACATATGGACATAACCCTCTGGGAATTCATGCTCTATCTACCCGATTGAACGCTCCTGGCAACAAAGGGAACATCTGAGAGGTTGAATTCACCAAACCATGGAAGCGAGTTTTTTCTAAAAACTCGCGGTGTTCTATCCACACGCGTTAACCCTGCACGGTTAGGCTTCTACGTGGTGCATCTGGACAATTAACCATGGACCCTGTTTGACTAAACCATATCTTGAACTTTAGAGAACTAGAGCCATGGTTAGGTTGTGAACTCATTGCATCATATTGTGCTTACTTGACTAATTGTGCATTATTTGTTGTGCATATATATTCTATTCTCCTCCTAACCGTTTGTTGATTTGTGTTGAGATTATAATTAATGACTTAAAGAACTTTGCCTAATTAATTAATTAATTCGAGTCAATAAAGTTTTTTCTTCTTTTAATCGGAATTGACCTAGTACGACTTTAGGCATACCCCAGTTGACTAATAATATCGAAAACAGTCCCAGACCGAGGCTCCAATATTGTTGCCAAAATCTGGGTTGTAGCGCCACCGTATGGTGTGTAGCGCCAGACATTTACTAAAACGTCTGGCGCCAACCACCATATTGTGACGCCAGTCCTGTCGCTTGGCCGACAGTTCGGATTATTTGTCGAGTCATCACCTAATGTCTAATTAATCAGTTTCCTGTTTAATTCGGTTAATTTTGCTGGCAATAATGCTTAATTGAATCAATATTCGAGTTTAGGCACTAAGCCCCATGGTCTTACACAAGAGTCCAATCATGTCACTTACACTCAATACACACACTAATACACATGTCTCGACCATGATTAAGGGAGTCTTGTGTGCGCGCGTTATTCTTCGTCATTTTTTTAGGGGGTAAGTCGGATATTAATCCTCCAATAAATAATAATACTTAATTTCCCTAAACACATGTACATTATTGCTCCCTAAAAATATGCATACTTTTTGCATACCCTTTTTTTTTAAAATAAAAGCCATAAAGTCAAACTGATTCGAGTCAAGTAATTAAAACGCAAACTGGCTTAATTTACAGCGCGTGGTCAAGAAAGGAAGGACGATTAATCAAAGATAACCTCTTAGTACAAGTCCAACTTTTCGACAAACCTATAGCTCGCAAGAGGAAAGCAAGAGTTATAATGGCAACTCAGGAAGAAGTTAATGATCTCAAGAACCAACTGGCTACTGTAACTGAGACACTAAAGCTTCTCGCACTTAAGATCGAGGATCCCGCGAAGCAACAACAAATGGGCCTCATGCAAGAAAGCCTAAGCAAGTTGTCCAGCGACTACATGTTTCAAGAACTCACATCCTAAGGGGTCTCAGTGGACAAGGATCTTCTTCCGCAGAAGTTCAACGCCAACGACATCCCAAAGTTTAGGGCAATCGACAACCCCTACTTCCATCTAAGGGCATTTGAAACAATAATGAGTATCAAGGGTATCGATAAGAAAGTTTTCCCTTCTTTGTTCATGCTATCTCTCGAGACCGTTTGTCAACAATGGTTCTTTTCTCTTGAAAAAGAAAAGACCTCTACCTGGGAATCCATAGCAAACGCTTTCGTCGATAGGTACAAGTGCAACGTTCAAGTCGAAACTGACCATAGAGAACTTGAAATTCTCAAGCAGAAGGAGAATGAAGGCTTCACATCTTTCTTTAACAAGTGGAGAGAAACTTCGGTTAAAATGATTGAGGTACCAAGTGAAAAAGAGTCCGTGAGATTGTTCATTAAAAATCTCCAAGAAAAATATTCAAAACATCTTAAATATCAAAAACCTTCATACCTTTAAGGCTGTTTATGATATTGGGATTTATATTGAAGATGACTTAGCTAAATCTAAAGCTGCCAACAATAACTCTAACAGTGGCTGGAAAGGAAAGAAGAACGACAATCCTTCTTCTTCCAAAACCGCCCACTCAAATAATGTTAGCGCCTTTAATCGTGGAGAAGTCCTCGCCATGAACAACCAAGGACAAAAGAAACCGTTTAGGAGAAACTTCACTCCTATTGGCATGAGTTATGACACCGCGTTTGATCGGCTAAATGCAAAAGGTCTTATAACTCCCATTAGACCATTTGGAGATCCACCAGTCGAGAAGAGGTCGCCTAATTGGAACCCCAATGCGCATTGCAAATATCATCAAGGTAGGGGCCATTCTACTGAAAGTTGTTGGAAGCTTAAGGAAGCTATCCAAGACCTAATTGACAGTAACAAGCTACCGTTGCCTCCTGCCAGTAAGAAACCGAGTATTGACAATGCACCTCTAGCTCACACATTGGCTATCTCCGATGAAGAAAGCGAAGTTGACCCCTCATCTCTCATTAAACCTGTCAAAGCAACCAACGTCGAAGAGGAAGAAGAAGAGACCTTTTTCGATGTCGAAGATAATCTTCCAGAACTAGCAAATGAGGTAGAGATACGAATACTCACACTGTATCTGAGGGAGACATCGCAACTGTTACATGAAACTCTCAAAATTTTGAATGAACTTCGCAAGGAATATGATGAAGAACCTAAGAGAGAATTCACACTAGTAAAAACGACTTATGAGGCAAAATACTTTCCCTTACAAGTCACCGAAAGACCCAAGAAGAGCAATAAAGTTTATACTCCAATTGGGATCCTGTATACACAAATGTTTGAAATGCTCTCCGAGAGTGGCAAGGTCAAACCTCTCGAACCGAGACCATTTGAATCATTAAAAAGGACAGATAGATATTACTGTCAATACCATCAGTCAGGAGGACACACCATAGAAAACTGCTTCAAGTTCAAGGATTTGGTGCAGAAAATGATTGATAGAAAGGAATTAGTCCGAGTTCAACAAGAAGAGGATATAAATGTTAATGGAGTATGGGACAGTGACAAAGAAGATGTCTATCTAAAAGACATATTAGGACCTTCACCTTCTGTATCATATACCACGGACGACATTTGGGCTGAAGAAGATTCATCAATAGACGTCCTCACAAGATCCGGGAGAATACAACCTCCCGTTTCAACACAACCTATGCCTACTGTACAACAAGTTCCAATACCTATCATTGAAGACAATGACATCGTTAAACAATTCAAGAAGACAAAAGTTGAGATGAATGTATGGAAGCTTCTGGCAACATCTCGAGAACATAGGTTGGCTGTGATGAATGCCTTGGATAAAATTGGGATAGATTCTGACACCACTCCTGAGGGACTAGCTAACTTCCTCACGAGTGACCTCCCTAGTCCGATTAATCTAATCACCTTCTCTGATAAAGACTTACCCCCGGAAGGTGACAAAACACTACAAGGCGTTAAACCTCACAGTAGGCTGCAAAAGAATGAATGTTCCCATGACTCTTGTAGACAATTGATCGGCTATTAATATCTGTCCACTTAGGACTGTGAGGATGCTCGGCATAAAGGATGAGGATTTAACTCCATCCACACAAGGAATAAGAGCTTACGATAATACTCGACGTCAAGCTCTTGGCAAAATAACCCTAAATGTGACGGCAGGAGCAATAGAACGTGCTACTACTTTTCAAGTGGTAGACATCAAAGCCTCATTTAATCTGTTGTTAGGACGCCCTTGGCTCCATGATCTAAAGGCCGTCCCTTCATCTCTCCACTAACAAGTGAAAGCTATAGTTGGAGGAATCCCCATCACCATTGATGCTTCGCCAATGAGGATCAAATCAATAGAGAATCCAATCATCAACGTGGAGCATGACGAAGATGATGAAGACCTATGGGGCTTTAATGAAGAAGTCTCCTTAATCCAAGAGGATGAAAGGACATCTCTTTGCCACGACCCCAATTCCAACATGATTATCAACACTATGCTAAAGAAACAAGGACACTTCCCTGGGATAACCTTAGGAAAGAAGAAGGGGATAGCAAAATCGATAGAGTCCCCTGGCCTCCCTAAACTAGATACTTTCGGACTTGATTTCGAACCGACTCGGAAAGATCTCAAGCGAGCCCAGGACAAATTGAAAGCACGTAGAGACGCTCGCATTCAAAAGAAAGCAATTCCAATGGATCAGTACCCTCTTACGCTTAATGGACAGTTTATAAAAGAAGGAGAGGATTATCCATGCCATGAATTTCCTGAACCATTTGTTGTAAATGGCATACGACAACCAGGATTTGAGATTTTCTTGGATTGCTACTTCATTGACGAAATCCCAACTCCCGTCCATAAGGAGAAAGCACCCCCATGCTTTGACTTTAACGTCATGGGATTACTGTTTGGGCGAGAAAAGAATGAGTCAGTTTATGAGGAAGATAACTATTCACTCATTAAAACGGTCCTACAAAGTGAAAACTTTGACCCCTCAAAGCTAATTACTCCAGCTGAAGGATTATTGCAAGGGTGGCGCAAGACTATCAAGGTGACTACTCCGAGTGGAAGGAAGATATCGATCACGACAGGGCAAGGGCCAATGTTCGAAGAATCGTCAGAGTCAGAGTCAGAGTCTGAATCAGAGTCTTCCCCTATAGAACCTTCTAAGGCTTTAACTATAACGCCTCCCCTTCCTATTTCTTCTCCTAGGATAGTTAGTGATCTAGTCTCTGAGGACATATCACCCTTTGATGTAATGATCTCAAAGTATAATAATATCGCTCATTCTTCTTACTTCTCGTGTTCTTTCCCTAACCCAAGATGACGAACATTGCTTAGCTAACGATGAAAAAGATAAATAATTTATTAAAGCAATGGAAACACTTGAAAAGAAAACGCCAGTAATTGAAGAGACTGAAACAGTTGACATCTCAAATGATTCAAAATCGGACTAACATTGAATAAACAAGAAAGAACCGATTTAATTAATTTGCTTAAAGAATTTATCGATGTATTTGCTTGGTCATATGAAGATATGCCAGGCATTAACAGAGAAATAGCTCAACACACTATACCATTAATCCCAGGAATGAAACCTGTAAAACAAAGTTACGCCGAATGAAACCCGACGTAGCACTTAAAATAAAAGAAGAAGTTCAAAAAACAAATAACTGCAGGTTTCATCAAGGTATCCAAATACCCCGAATGGGTTGCCAACGTCGTCCAGTTCCAAAGAAAGACGGAAGGGTAAGGATGTGTGTCGACTATCGAGATCTAAATAAGGCAAGTCCAAAGGACGACTTCCCTTTGCCACACATCGATATTCTGGTAGACAACACAGCAAATCACGCGCTTCTCTCATTTATGGACGGATACGCAGGGTACAATCAGATTCTCATGGCGGAAGAAGGCATGGAGAAGACAACTTTCATCACACCATGGGGCACTTACTGTTACACGGTAATGCCATTTGGGTTGAAAAACGCAGGTGCTACTTACCAACGTGCAGCAACTGCCTTGCTCCATGACATGATGCACAAAGAAGTTGAAGTATATGTCGACGACATGATTGTGAAATCAAAGGACCGTCCAGGCCATCAAGTAGCCTTAAGGAAATTTTTCGAAAGGTTAAGAAAATACAATATGAGGTTGAATCCATCAAAATGTGCTTTTGGAGTCACCTCAGGCAAGCTCTTGGGGTACGTCATAAGCTCTAGAGGAATAGAGATAGATCCAACCAAGATTAAAGCAATCATGTCAATGCCACCGCCCAAGACCGAGAAACAGATTCGAGGATTCATCGGCCGGTTGCAATACATAAGCAGGTTCATATCAAAACTAACAACGATATGTGAACCAATCTTCAAAAAGCTCAAGAAGAATGTACCAGTAATATGGTATGACGAGTGTCAAAAAAGCCTTTGACCGGATCAAAGCCTATCTCGCAAATCCTCCCGTATTAGCACCAGCACTTCCTGGAATACCTCTTAGGTTATATCTGACGGTTACCAAAGAGACAATGGGAGCCATGCTAGCACAAGAGGTAGAAAACAAAGAGAATGCAATCTATTACTTAAGTAAGAAGATGCTCGAATACGAAACACGCTATACACCACTCGAGAAATTGTGGCTCGCTTTGGTGTGGGCCACAACTAAGTTGAGACATTACATGTTGGTGCATACCGTTTTCGTGGTATCTCGATTAGATCCACTCAAATACTTGTTCGAGAAATCAACGCTCAATGGACGTATTTCAAGATGGATAGTCAACTTAGCCAGTTCGATGTGCGGTTTATGCCATAAAAAGCTATTAAAGGATCTGTGATGTCAGACTTTCTGGCAGACTTTCCAATAGAAGACTCGACACCAATACAGGATAACGAATTTCCAGATGAAGATTTGATGGTCACCGAAGATGATACTTGGACCTTTGTATTTTGACAGAGCCTCAAAACCAAAAGGGATGTGGTGTCGGAGTGCTACTAGTATCACTTAAAGAAGAACACGTCCCAATCTCAAATAAAGCTTGATTTCGACGTTACCAACACAATGCTACTGAATATGAAGCATGTTGGTAGGCCTTGAAACAGCTCTGGCATTGGGAGTAAAGAAGTTAAGGATATTCGAAGATTCCTCTCTAATCAATCAATCAAATATCTAAAAGGTGGAAAGTAAGGAGCGAAAGCCTAGCCCCTTACCAAACTTATCTGGAAACTCTTACCGATCAGTTAGAGAAGGTGGAATACACATATCTACCTAGAGAAGAAAATCAATTTGCTGATGCCTTGGCAAGATTAGCCTCAATGGTAAGGATTCCCACGGATATCGAGCAAATGCCTCTAACTATCAAAAAAAGGCACAAACCAGCATATATACAGGCTATAGAAGACGACGACCCAGTCCAAGACGAAGATGAAGAACAAAAAGAAGAACCATGGTACATAAACATTCTTAAACTATGTCACCAATGGAGAATACCCTCCTCATGCCTCACAAAAAGAGAAAAACGAGCCTTGAGACTTTTGGCTTCTCAATATGTACTCATAGACAACGAGCTACATAAAAGGGTACCTAAAGGTCGAGCTCTTTTATGTGTAGGGAAGGTGGATACACAAAGAATAATGAGAATGGTCCACGAAGGAATCTGTGGAACTCATATAAATGGCAAAATGTTAGTCCGGAAAATAAATGCGAGAGGGGTATTATTGGACTACCATGAATAGAGACTTGCCATCAATATGTGAAAAGATGCCCTAAGTGTCAAATTTATGCCAATTTACAGCACGTTCCCCCATCTTTGTTCTACACTACACATCACCATGGCCATTCTCTACATAGGGAATTGACATAATTGGCAAGATCGCTCCTCCAGTGACAGGAGGCCATGAATTTATTCTAGTAGATTTTGATTACTTTTACGAAAGTGGGTTGAAGCACAATCATATGCCAAAACTCACTGCAAAACATGTAGCACTCTTCATCGAGAGAAATATCATTTGTCGATTATGGAGTCCCACATGAAATGATAAGTGACAATGGAACTCACTTTCAAGCGAATGTGAAAGAATTGCTACATAAATATGGTATCCAACATCATCATTCGTCCCCTTATAGACCTCAAGCAAATGGAGCAGTCGAGGCAGCTAATAAGAATTTAAAGACTATCATCGAGAAAAATGACAGAAAATTATAAGGATTGGCCTGACAAACTTCACTTTGCATTGTGGGGTTATCGCACGTCAATCCGTACGTCAACAGGAAATACACCATTTTTCTTTGGTATATGGAATGGAGTGCCGTACAACCTGTCGAACTAGAAATACCATTCTCTACGTATTGCGCTAGAGAGTCAACTCAATGAAGTTGAATGGACTAGGGCAACGATTATGAAGAATTGATCCTACTCGACGAAAAACGACTAAGAAGCTCTACATCACACTCAATGCTATCAAACTCGTATGGCTAGACATTTTAATAAGAAGGTCAAGACAAGAAATATCAAAGTAGGATATTTGGTATTAAAAGCGCTAAGGAAAATGTTTTAGATCTAAGGGGAAAGTTTAGACCTAATTGGTCTGGCCCCTACATTGTCAAAACAATCCCTGTCAGGTGGTGCAACAAAATTAACTGACACGGATGGCAATGAATTCTCAAACATGACCAATCTTGATCAACTTAAAAAAATACTACCCATAATTACTTGAGTAGGACACTCAAGAGAGCTACATTCGGCCTGATTCCTTAGGAAAGGATACGTAGGCAACCCATTTACGGGTGCGGCCACTTTTACTTTTCGACATCTCCGCGTTCCAGAATCAACAAAAAGTCAACAAAAGTCGGTAAAAGCAAACAGGCGTCACAGAACAGAGTCTGGCGCCAGCCAAAAGCCATTAGCGCCAGACGATGGAATTGGCGCCTGGCGCCAGACCTCAATAGCTGGCGCCAATCTGCAATTACTAACGCCAATTCAGTCATAAAATCTGGGCGAATTTTCGGTGTTTTTTTCGGAAAATTTTCGACTTCCGCACTCGAAAGATTTCAGAAAATTAATTTTTTTTGGTTTTTTCATTGCTTTAATAAAATAAATTTAAAGTAACAATTTAATTGAAAGCTGAAATTCATTAATGAAATAAAATTGCATTGTTAAATGGAATTTAAATAAGGCTGAAATAAATTAAATTTAATAAAAAATTAAGAATCTAATAAATCTGCAAGCTAAGCAATGTTCTATGTCTTTCTTCTCCTTCTTTGCTCTTTTACAATTCTTTTCCGCCTCCTCCTCTTCATCCATTACTTTAGCAGTAGGCATCCTTTAGAGGAACCCTACATTCAATTTTAGAATAGACTATTTCTCCTTCAGCTAGCACCCCATGCTTCTTTTCCACCCAAGCCTTCTTGTATATAGCTTTCCTTTTCCCCTTGTCTTTAGTAGTCTTCTTCTTAGGCATTGTAGGTGTCTTGAACTCAATTCTTGCACCTAAGCGTTCCTTGGCCGGTGTCACCCTGTCACCTAGACGATTCTTCACATCGGTTCTACCCTGATCAATTGAAGACTTCTTCAACAACCACTTCTTACATCATTAGGTAAAGAAAGGGGAACCTTTTGGGTAATCACTTCCCATAAAGGTCTAACGCTCCATTAAGTGTCAAATTTATCTACTTCTTGAGATATGGGATACTCATAGGGAGGACAAAGATCCCCGGAAGGAATATTTTTGAAGCAAGCCATATTGTCTCTTTACTCTGCGGGGGTAATAATATGTCATGCGAGACAAGCTTGGAAGACGGCAGAAAGGTTGCTTGTTAACACCAACCATCCTTTTTATTTTCCACCATGGGATGACCCACTTGATAGCAAAATCACGTGATTCAAAGACTTTCTTCCACCCATGGCGCCCAATTTTAGGGATGCGCTTCTTTTCTTCTCACAAAGCAAGTGGGCGTATAAACTTTCAATGTCGTCCGGAGGGCTAATTAATCCTAGTCTCTCTATTAGCCACATCTGTAAAAAATTCCAATGCAAATAAATTAATATTACAATACAAAAATATATTTTTTGATTTCTGTAATTAAAAATATTATTTTTCTACCTGTAATAAAATTAGAGAACCGCGAAGAAGGTGCTTTTAGGTCCCTTTTCAACTCATCTAGACTAATCATAGTCTCTCCAACTATCAATGGCATTGGATTTCTCCCTGATTCAATTTGTTCAAGCACAGTGATTATAATTGATTAACCCTCGTTAATTTTACCACTACTAAGACAATATTGATTAAGCATGCAGAATAAAAACGCCCTTCTTCTATATATGTGAAAAGATTCAGAAAGCGGTTTATCAAAATAATAGCGTGCGAATCTTTTAAGTTCACTACATTGCCATCTACTATTTTTTATAATCCCTTTCCTTCAAGTTAAAAAAGCGCTCAAAATCCTTATAGTAATATGCATCTACTCTATAGATTACTACCAGGTCTATTGCAGGGAAGCCTAAAATAGCACCAAATTCCTCTGGCAAAGGGCTAATTTCATCATACCCTATTCTAAAACAATGTGTATCAATGCTCCAATATTCTAAAGCGGTATGTATTTAGTCTATGTCTAGATCTACCCTTTAATACCATAAATTCCCCCAAGTGAAATAAATCCAATTCTTTTCTTTCTCTAGCACTAAGAGATCGACACCAATTCATGAGAATATTGGGTGAAGGTTTTAGTGACTAAAGACATGATTATTATTTTTTCTAAAGAGAAGAATAATTTTTTCGCTGGAAATATGTGAAGAATCGGCTGAGCAGGGGCTATTTATGCACAAATTGCGAGGAATTTCAATCTGACTGGAATACGGAGTCAGCGTCAATTGGCGTCGCAGCCTCGACGTTGGCGCCACCTATAAGTGCTTGGCACCACACGCTAGGTGTAGCGCCTGGCGCCATGCGCCATAGGCTGGCGTCAGCTGGCGCCAAGTCAGCAGGAAGGCCGCGCGTGCTCAGTTTGCGTTTTGATATTAAATTAGACTCGGTTAATGACTTTATAGCCCCGTTTTAATTTCTTCTAAATATCATTCTATCCTTTTCTTAATTCATTAAATATAACAATTATTTTTAGTTAATTTTTATTTCCTTTTTTGGATTTTATATTAAAATCAGCCTTTCTCTCCGCTTTATTTTTCCTTTTTATTTTTTCTTTTGGGGGAGAGAGTCGGATAATACCCTCTATCAATAATGAAAATGACGGAATTTTTGCGCAAAATTGTTATCACATTTGCACACACTAACATACACTAACATAATAATAGATAAATTCACAATAACATAAAGTACAAAGTGTCTAAATAATAAGTCAAAGGCAAAGTTCTATAAAAAGTCAAAATAAAATGCATATACAGAAATGAACTACGGCGCCGGAGGACGTAGGCCCATCATGCCATAAAACTGCGCCGTCCGAGGAGTCACCTCTCCACCAGCTTCGGCCTCAGCACCAGTTCCAGTCTCCGTAGGAGGAGGGAAACTCAAAACAAGACCGCTCCAGCCAAGGTCAACCGGAGGCTGAGACCGCGGAGGCTGCTGCGATGACGAGCGAACCTCGTACATCCCACCACCTCTGAAAGCCGAGGTAGCCTCTCCTACCGGTGCAGCAGGAGCACCCTCAGAAGAAGACCCTGAGCCCTCAGCAACGTCGGCTCGAGCAACCTCGGAACGACCACCTCTACCTCCTGACGAAGTGCGACGACGTCTCGAGCTAGACCTCGCCGTCTCTCTCAGCCCCTCAAGCCTCGTACGGGTGTGAGAAGCAATCGGCTGACCCTGCAAAAAGAATTAAATCAGAAGCAAGGTAAAAACTAAAGCATAGTGAAGAAATAATAAGTAAAGAAAAGTTACCTCTCAGACAGTGTCGTCTCGACGACAGGTAGCCGCGTTCCTCATCCGAACGAGTTAGCTCCGGAAGGCATCTATGCATCGTGCCATAGCCGAAACCACCTCGCGTGAGAACTGTCAAGGAAAGTTAAGTAAGTAAAATGCATGATAACTGAATACAAGATTCTGAATTAGAACTAGACTTACCCTGGTCTGGTGACGAGGAATCGACCGCTCCACGAAGCGCTCGCCCTCAGGAGCCGGAGAAATCATCTCCTCGATCGGCCCGTACATCCCCTGGTAGTGGATGGACATACGAGGTGGCACAAACTCAGTGGGACCATCCTGGTAAGACAGAAAGAAATCAGCAAGGTATCACTTGGGGGCTACTTAGCGAAAAATAAAAAGCTAAGGATCTTACCCTCACATCCTTGGCCGGTACAGGGCTGGAGCCAACAAAGGAAGTAGCTCCTTAGCATAACTCCGCCCAAGGATTACATGGGACCGCTAGAGGGAACCAGGCTCCTAAGCCATGCTCGACAACTCTCTCTCGTCGAACATGTGACGTGGTGGAGGAGCAGGAACAACAAAAAATATCGGAAGAGTGTTGTCTAGCAACTCTCTCTCTCCTAAGTACGCAACCGCTTCGTAGGTCCCCAGAAAGTAGCGGCGCTCAGCAGAGTATTGTGCGGCTAATCCAGGGACTGTCCAACCACCCCATGGTCGGTATACTACCTCAGTTCCCTATAAAAATACCAATCGGGTAAGAACATGTCTAAAACGTCGCAGAAGAGCAAGATAAACACTAAAATTCGTACCGAGATGATCCGACTCCGGACGCGTGCAGTAGACAGGTCCGCACAGTGGTCGCCCCAAGAGGCGCTCACCGGATACCCCCTCGGCGATGGTCTCGCCGGCGCAATGGAAGGAAAGTACTCATAGAACCAGATTTACAAAAAAGCTAAAGCATGAGTAAATGCTAACTAACATATAGGGCTAAACTTTATAGGGAATAATGTTTACCTCTACGACTTTCTAGAAAGCAGACAAAGCAACGTTATAAGATTGATTTATCTTCTAGTATGGTAAAATTATCATATTTTCGAAAACGCGTTAAAAGCCAGTTTGGCGTCCAACCCCAGGCCTTGGCGCCTGGAATCAGGATTGGCGCCAGACGCCAGCCATTGGCGCCTGGTGCTAGCCACTGGTCCTGGCGCCAATGAGCCAGGGCTGGCACCAAGGTGGTTTTGTGGTCGACCCTCAACTTGCCATTATACTTGTGTAAGGGTGTGTTGAGAGATTAAAAATTTTGTTTGGCCTTGGGTAGGGGTTAGTTTCAACGACCTAGTCTCGACCCTTGTCAAAATGGCACCGTTGCCGGGGAATGGTTTTGTGATTGTGTATTGTTGTTGAGTCTATTCCATCTTATTCAAAAATACAAAAAGATTTTTCTTCTTTCTTTTAGGCTACACTTGTAGCCGCGTAACTAACAATTTCTTTTGAGTTTTTGCATGCATAGTAGAACTCGTGTTAGGTCCTTAGTTCCTTTGGATCCGGAAATTGAAAGAACTTTTTCACGAAGAAGGATAACCAACCGGTCTTTGAGCCTAAGTTCCTCAAGTGAAGAAGAGTTTGGGGAAGAAGAAGAGCAAGCCATGGGAGAGAATCCAAGAGTAGCATTGAAGGAGTTGGGAATTCCCGGTGCTTATAGGTTTGAGAGTGGCATTGCTCCACCTACAACACCGGTGAACGATTTAGAAATAAGACCGGCCATGATTACTTTGATAGAACGGAGGCAATTTAGTGGTTTAGCCAAATGAACTCTTGAGAAATGTCGTTCACCTTGATAGTATTACAATACTTCTCAAATTCCTTTAGGTGATTCAACGGGCTCTCACTCTTTCCCTTTTCTCTTATTGGTCGTGCCTTAGAGTGGTTGGATAAAAGAGGTTAAGCCCAAATCCCTTAGGACGTGGGATGAAGTCACAATAGCTTTTTTGTCTCGATTTTACCACAAAAAGATGACGGCGAAGGCTAGAGCCTTGATCCAAGGATTCAAACAAAGGCCTAATGATAATCTCTATGAAGCATGGGAGAGGTACAAGGAGTACCAAAGAGAGTGTCCACATCATGGAATTCCTACCTATCAAGTGATACAAATTTTCTATGGAGGCTTGAGCGCTCAAGGCAAGTCATGCCTAGATGGAGGAGCCGGAGGTCCTATAATGAATAGGACGGAAGAAGAGGTAGTTGTCATAATTGAGGATGTGGTGAGATACTATAGAGATGACAAGAAGGAGAGAGGGAGTCTACGAGCAAGAGTGGCTCGATGGTTTATTCGGTGGATCATCTTAACGCGATTAACAAATTGTCCTCCCAAATTTCAAATCTACGGAAGGAAGTGACATCGATCAAAGCAAATCTTGAGAGTGCTTCTACGAATTCATTGAGTCTTCCCTCCCAATCCAAAGGGAGAGGTACACTTTCTAACTCTTCTCCTTTTACTTCCAATAACATGCCAAGTGGTTGTCTGTTTTGTGATTCTTGTGGATCTTATGATCATGATTCTTCCATGTGTTCTCAAACTTTTGTTGAATGATGTGATGATGTTGAAATTAATGAATGTGAACATGTGAACTTTGTGTCTAATGCCAATGGTGGTCAAAGGTTTGATGGACCTAAGAATTTTAGTAATAGGAATTCTCACCCCCATAGTGGTTTCGATCACTACAACAATGGAGGCTAGGAACCAAGGAAACCAAGGTTTTAGGTACATATAACAACCAAGGCTATAGTAATCAAAACCCATGGGTACCAAAGTCAATCTCAAGGCTTTGGTAACCATTACCATAATGGTGGCAATAGTCAAGGCCGTGGCAATTGGAACAACAACCAAAATCGGGGAAGTTTTCAAAATAAAAACCAAAGGGGACCCCCACCCGGTTTTGCTCCAAAGCCTTAAGGAATGGTGCAAATACTTTCCCAACCATATCATTTAGACAAATTTGGAAGAAATTGATAACCAAACCAAGATCATCAACACATATATGGCAGTGAGTGACAAGAAATTTAATGAGATGATGACTCATAACAATGCTCGAGACACAAATAACCCAACTAGCCAACACTCTAAAGGATTGTGCTAGTCCATCCTCTTTGCCTTCTCAAGGAGTGGAACCTAAGAAACCCGTGTATTATATCACCACTAGGAGTGGGAGAGTTCTTAATGAGGGAGCTTCTAGGTCAATTGAGGAGGATAATGAGAGGAGTGACCCAAGAGAGGAAGTTGAGAAGGTTGTATCTAAGAGTGTGAGTTATGAGGAGGTGCAAGAGAAAAAGAGGAGTAGTGAGAAAGAGCGTGAGGAAGTGTAAAGACCCGACCTTCCATACCCACAATTATTCTCGAGGCACAAAATTGATGAGCAATTTGGAAAGTTTATTTCTAGCTCAAGGAAGTTCACCTTTCTATCCCCTTCCGATGCAATTACCCAAATGCCTTGGTACTCTAAGTTCCTTAAGGAGATTTTGAGTGGGAAGAGAATGTGTAACGAAGTTGATTCGGTTGAAGTTGGGAGTTGTTGTAATGCTTTCATTCATAATGAGTTGCCCAAGAAGATGGGATCCGGGTAATTTCTCTATTCCATGTGAGATCAAAGGGAAAATGTTTGATAATGCTTTTTGTGATCTTGGAGCTAGTGTCAGCGTCCATTTTTCAAGCTAAAGCTAGCCATAACACCTTGGCCGATCGGACTATTATGATTCCAAAGGGGAGAGTTGAGGATGTTCCTCTTAAGATAGGAGGTTCACTATTTTTTTGTCTTGATATTGCGGAAGATGACCATATCCCTATCATTTTAGGAAGACCTTTCTTAGCCACTTCGGGAGCCTTAATAGATGTGAAAGGAGGACCTATTACCTTGAGAGTTGGTAAGAAAGAGGAAAGCTTTGAGTTAAAACCAATGCATGAGTCTTTGTCTCTTGTGCAAGGAATTATGTGTGCTAGTTCCCCTCTCTCTCTTTGATAACGTGTGCATGATTAATTCTTCAGCTAACGATGTTCTTTTTGTGATGATGTTCTTTCAAGTTTTGAAGGTGAAGAGAAATGATGATTCCCAAGCTTATGGACGAGGAGGAAGTTGAAATCCCTCATTGGTTTGAATCCTCAAGATGAAGGGGATATTTCCATGAGTATGGATGGTGAGGAACCATCTACAATAAACAACAAGCCAAAGAAAAAATAAGTAAAGAGAGAGAGAGAAAGAAGTTACGGAAAGAAAATTTGCAATTGAAAAGTCTTTGAGGGAAGTTTCATCAAGCAACAAGAAGAGGTTGCTAGAAGTTGAAAAAGAATTTGCTCTTTCCGCTACCTTGAAGAAGGTGGTGTTCTTTGACCTTTGATGATTGGGAAGGGTCGAGCTTAAAGCAAGCGCTTCCGGGAGGCAACCCAGAGATTTTTACTTTCTTTTTGATTTTTGAATTTTTTTTATTTTTCCTTTTTTTAGTTTTTCTTTTCTTTGTTTGGATTTGTAGGTTGCATTTTTGGGTTTGGATTTCATCAAGTGAGCATGAGGAATGAGAAGGTGTTCGCGGTTTTTGATGTGATTATATTCGAATTCATCGAAATTTGAAGTAAAAGGGGTAAGAGTTTTAGTGAGGTAATATAGGGAATTTTGTGCTTATTAGTTGAAGGAATTTTACACTTGGTGGGTTCATGGGATGCTACCATTATTTTGGGATTTTGAACCCACTAAAATCTTGTTTTGAATCTGCCTCTTTCAGTGGGTACAAGAACCCAAATGTTGATCTTGATCGATAAATCCACCGATGAACGCACCAAGAAGTAAAAAAAAAAGAAGAAGAATCGAGCTCGGCAGGTGCGGGCTCTCACGTACCTAGTGCGGCCGCGCACCTGGCTGGTGCGGGCGTGCATCTAGCTGGTGTGACCGCGCACCTGGCTGATGCGGGCGCGCATCAGCCCGTGCCCCCCCTTATCTTCCTTCCTTTCTTCTTTCATTTCCCCTTATTCCTCCTACATAGCTTCGACCCCCATCATCCTCAAACCCTTAAGACCGCACCACACACTTCAACAACTCATCAAAATTTCAACTCGAATCACTCAAATTTTCACTCCAAATTCACTAAAACCTTCTACATTTTCATCCAAATCATCAAATTCATACTACTTTCATCAAATTAAATCTCCAATCTCTCTCCTCCATACTTGGGTATAATTTGGGGTTTTTCAATTTGGTGGAATTTGGTGGCTAAAAGTGGTTCAATCTTGCTTCATATATGGTATAATCAACTTCCTAGCTTTTAATTGCTTAATTATGTCATATATTTGCAAGTTTTGATTTGTTCATGAGCATGAATAGTGGTAGTACCAACTTTGATGATTTTGATGATTGATATTGGTTTTTGGTTGATTATTTGAGTTGTTTGTTGTTTGATTTCACCTCACATTGTGTTGTTTGTTGATTTTGTAGCATTTGTGAGCAATTTTGTTGAGAATTTTAGAATTTGAATTTTGGTAGTTTGGGTAGTAAGGTGCTATTGTGGTATTGTTGGTTCTTCTTGTGATTGTTGATTGTGTGGGAAGAAATTGTTGGTTGTTTGGTGTTGTTTGGTAATTTGGATTGGAATTGTGATTGGTGGATATTGAAGTTCTTGGTTGGTGATTTTGCGGATTGTAGTGGGAATTTTGTGATTGGTTTTTTTTTTTTTTGTGATCCTTGCACTTGAACTTCATCATGTCGAGAGTCCTCAAAAACCTTGTCAAGAAATGCAAAACAAACACCTCCACTAATGAACCTATCCCAAGCACATCCACCTCCCAAACACGCAACCCTACTCCACCACCCAAAACAAAATTCGACGACCAAAAACAAAAGAACCGGTACCATAAATTAAAGGAAAATCGCTCCCTCAAACCCACAAGACACTACTTTCAACCCGACATGTCCGCGTTGGGGATTGATGAGGATGTAAGGGAGTTGTTGATCAACCTTTGTATGGGCACATTAATCTCCCATAGCAACTGCACCTATGTTGAGCCTACTCTCGAGTTCTTTGCTATAGTTGAGATAGTTCCCGTAGAAGGTCAATATAGGTTTCAATTCCAAATTTTCAACAACTTCTTCGACCACTCCTTAGAGCAATTCAATGCCGCTCTAGATTTTGATCCTCATGGTAACATCTTGGATCTAGAGCCTTATATTTTTGAGGAGTATGATCAGGATTCTTGGTGGGACGATATCTCCGGAGGTGGTGAGTTTGTCACCAAGCGGGCCAAGATTAGCAATGTGTACCAACCTTGTCTTTGGGTTGTTCACCGTCTTTTGGAGTACTCGATTTTCCCCAAGCAAGAGACTGTCGCCGCGATATAGCCCTGTCGCCTGGCGACAGAGCCATATCTTTGGCGACATGCTTTGTTTTCTAGACGCTAGTTCCTACATGCCTCAGCAACTTTCTGTATTCTTTAATTTTATGTTTTTCGCAGCATTAATTCGATTCTAGTTGTGAAAGATATTCCTCAAATTTACTAAGTCTAAAAAAATCCTATGTTTTTTACTCATTACGGATGGTCTTTCTAATAAGATCCTTTTTTATGAATATGACAATTATGTAAATCAAAATTATGCACATGAAATACTTAGAACTTTTCGAGTCTCATCCACTCATTCTAAATCATTGCTGAAATAAATTTCAGGAATTAAAGTAGAAATCTTCCCCAGTGGAGTCGCCAAAAACTGTAGGGAATGTTTCAAGAATTACCTCAAACTTGAACCCCACTGTGATCATACACTTAAGCATGGTGGCGTCCAAAGGGAAAGGAAGCTAGAGAAAAAGAGTCGCCAACAAGTTTTAGGAACTTGCAAACCGTTCATAGGGTGAAGGTTACACCCAATAACAATCCAAGAGATCGTCAACTCCAATAGATCTGGAACCACGACTGGAAGTTCGGGGATGAAGGTACAAATCCAACCTAAAAGAGATTGAACCTACCCTAATAATAAGCCTCTACTTTATTCTTCTCGTATTCATGTGCGCTTTCTGACTAACATGCCATCAATAGGTTTACCCTACACCTGTTTATCTATGTTGGTTGAATATTAATGCACGGATAAATCTTTTATTGGCAATCACTTGTTATAATCATATTGACCCTAAACAAGATTATTAATTATATTATTAAGCGTGATTATAACTACAAATTCCCTTTAAACATGCATAAAAGGCGTGATCAAGCAATAACAATATAAACCAAGCAACATAATAATATCATAATAATAATTATAAAAGTAATCATGTTAAATCATAATAATAGCAAGATCCTAGGCATGATACTAACAAGATTAATAACAAACTCTAGCATGTCGCTAAACAATAAAGATCAAAGCTTTAGCCCTAACATGATACTAATATGATATTAAGGTAGAAAATAGGAATCATCATAGAAATCATAATTGATTTACTAAACTTATTCTTTACCCTAGACATGATACTAGGAAGCATTATTTTAAGCATACTTGATATTAGAAATTACCCTATACATGAATTCTATATCATGATATCAATTAAACAATTAAATTATCCTAAACATGAATTTTGTTTGTGAAAAGTTGGTTTAGAATAAGAGAGAGATAATATCAAGAATTTCTTGATGAGAGTTGGTGATTTGAAAAAGGGGAGATATGACCTCTATTTATAGGAAAAAAAAGAGTCGATAAATAAAGAAAAGAATCCGAATTCGAATCGAAATAAAACTCGTTGGACAGCAGTTTTGGCGGATTTTGTTTTTATCATAACTTTTGATCCAGAAGTCCAAATAAGTCATATAATATGTCGTTGGAAATCTCTTGAAGTCTAATTTCCAACCCAATTATAATCAGATTAAAATATTTTTTAGATGAAAAGATATGTCTGAAATAGTAGGACGGTGTTAGTTTTGGATAGAGTTTCATATCCCATTCATATCTTTTTCGTTATAGCTCGGATTTAATATTGTAATATATCATAGGAAAGATAATTTCAATATGTATCCAACCATATATGACTTGGTTAAAGATTATGAGGCACAAAAATAATATCTGAATATATTCTACTTCATACAAAACAAGGATTCTCAAAGGAGTAGTTTTACTCAATTTCAAACTCTTTAAAACATAATTATCAATCCTAACTCCATTAAGATTTTAGGGAACATTATAGAGTATTCTAGAAGACTATAATCAACCCTAATAGCTTTAGGAATGATAATTAATAATAGGCCCTCCTCTAGATCATTGGGCCGCATATAAGAACCAAAACGGGTCCAGTTTAGAATTTTGGCCATACCTTTCTCGTTATTCATCGGAATTGGGCTTATAATATATCGTTGGAAAGGAATTTTCAAGCCCCTTCAAACTACACTATTATTGGACCCTTGTCATGGACCAAACTAAACTAGAATGCACGTTATTTCATAAATAAAGTAAGAGAAGAAATATTTTCAAAAACAGAAAGAAGAGATATTTTAAGAAAAACATCCTCATCACTAGACTTTTCACACTTTCACCTCATTCGATAATCAAATGACATGAAAGGTATTTATCATTGGGGTTAGTTTTGGGGAGACACAAATGGGTGTCCACACTAAGCTTTGAGGTCTTTACTCACATGCATTACATGAGCCGGGCTCTAGACGGATGGGGGGGTGGTACACCTTGACAACGCATCCGCAGTATATAATGACGTTGGACAAGCCGTCTATGTGAACCAGCTGGAAAGATAAGTTCTATATGATCTCCTCACCCACTTTGGGCCACAACCAGCTCCTATACCGGTACAATAAGGACCAGGATTTGATGGGTATGT
This sequence comes from Chenopodium quinoa, assembly GCF_001683475.1. Classification (NCBI taxonomy): domain Eukaryota; kingdom Viridiplantae; phylum Streptophyta; class Magnoliopsida; order Caryophyllales; family Amaranthaceae; genus Chenopodium; species Chenopodium quinoa. The sequence goes on from NW_018745105.1 coordinate 3,833,686, forward strand.
AAAAAGTGCGCCCTTCCTCGCTGTAGACACCCATTTGTGTCTCCCCAAAACCAAACCCAGTGATGAGTTCCTTTCACGTCGAATCATAATCGAATGAAACGAAAGTGTGGAAAGGTCTAGTGTTGCGGAAAGTTTTATTTCTTTTCTCTTCTCCCTGTTTTTGAAAACTTTATTTTAAGAAAACAGCCAATCCAGTTTGTTTGGTCCATGATATGGGTCCAATAGTGGTGTAGTTAGATGGGGTTTGCAAAGACCTTTCCAACGATATATTATAAGCCCAATTCCGATGAATATTGAGGAATTTATGGCCAATTTACTAAACTGGGCCCCATTTGAGTTTAAAGTACGGCCCAATGATCTAGGGGAGGGTCTAATATGATTTATCATTTCTAATGTAATTAGGAATGGTTTTAGTCTTCTAGAACATTCTAGAAGGTCTTATCCTTCTTAATTCAATTAGGATTCTTCAGAGTTTTAATTAAGATCAAATAGCATTTTCGACTGAAATTATATTATTTTATCTTCCAGTACGGTAAAATTATAAGATTTTCGAAAACGCGTTAAAAGCCAGTTTGGCGTCCAACCCTAGGCCTTGGCGCCTGGAATCAGGATTGGCGCCTAGCGCTAGCCACTAGTCCTGGCGCCAATGAGCCAGGGCTGGCGCCAAGGTGGTTTTGTGGTCTTCAGACTCTGTTTTGATAAATTATCTTTTTTGGATGATTTTCTCTATAAATATCATCTACAATCATCATCAATTAACATTCACCAATTTTCTTTATTCTTAAGTTTTCACCAATGATCAATATTCATTGACCAATAATCAACTCTTTTCATTAACAAATCGTTCACCAATTCTTTTCATGATCTTCATCTCTTTCATCAATAATTTTTAACATTCATTCATTCTTCCTTTAATACTTTGCTTTTTAATACAAAATTCCGCATTCGCAAGATCCAGAAACACCTAGCCATATTCAAAGTTGCCTTCGCCCTAGACGTGAAAGGTTTTAATTTCTGAGGGTTTGGTCCCAAATCTCTCTTTCAATTATTTAATTTAATTGTTTGTTTATTACTTTCCTTCAAGTTACTAACGTGTGTTTTTGATAATTAGAAGCATCCAAGTAAGTACTTTAATGGTTTAATTGATTTATGATGTAGATATCATGCTTAGATTGTTATTTTGATTCCTAGTATCATGTCTAGGGTATTTTTAATATCAAGTATGATTAAAAGTATGATGCTTCCTATATTCTCCCTAATATTTATGATTATTATGATTATGATTGATTATTATTATTTATTATGTTGCTTGATATGTATCATATTTATTATTTATTGCTTGATCACCTTTATTGCATGTTTAAAGGGAATTGGTATTTGTAATCGCGCTTAATAAGATGTTTAATAATCTTGTTAGGTTAATTGTGATTATAATTCAAGTGATCGCCAATAATAGTTTATTTGTGCATTAATATTCAACCAACATAGATTAAACAGGTTTAGGGTTAATCCTATTGATTGTATGTTAGTCAGAAAGCGCACATGAATACGAGCAGAATAAAATAGAGGCCTATTATTAAGGAAGGTTCAATCTCTTTTAGGTTGGATTTGTACCATCATCCCCGAACCCTTATTTGGTTCATGACCTTATGGAGTTGAAGATCTCTTGGATCGTTAAGGGGTGTAACCTTCACCTCGTGAACGGTTTACAAGTTCCTTAAAAACTTGTTGGCGACTCTTTTGCTCTATCTTCTTCCCTTTTGGACGCCACCGTACTTTAGTGTATGATCACAGTGGGGTTCAAGCTAGTGGGATTTTAAAGGCTTGAAACTATCCCCTACAGTTTTTGGCGACTCCACTGGGGAGGATTTCTATTTTAATTCCTGAATTTGTTTCGGCAATGATTTAGAATGAGTGGATGAGACTCGAAAAGTTCTAAGTATTTCATGTGCGTAATTTTGATTAACATTATTCTCATATGCATAAAAAGGTTCTCATTGGAAAGACCATCCGTAATGAGTCAAAAATAGAGGATTTTACACGTAGGAAATTTGAGAAGTGTCTTTCACAACTAGGACTGAAATAACACCGCGCGAAACTGGATGATTTTATTGAGCACAGAAAGCTGCTGAGGCATGTGGGAAGTAGCGTCAAGGGCCAGAGCTTGGCGCCACACTTTTTGCCGTAGCGCCAGACGCTAGTATTGGCGCCAGGCGCTACAGTTAAAAACTGGCGCCAGTCTCTGATTGATGGCGCCAATTTCCCCCAATACCGAGCCAGAAATATGCGTTCTAATTTCGACCGGTTTTTCGTATTGTTTTCTTGATCCTACTTCCTGATTGAATTTTTTCTCACTTTTCTGAAACCCATATGTGTTCTACATATGGACATAACCCTCTGGGAATTCATGCTCTATCTACCCGATTGAACGCTCCTGGCAACAAAGGGAACATCTGAGAGGTTGAATTCACCAAACCATGGAAGCGAGTTTTTTCTAAAAACTCGCGGTGTTCTATCCACACGCGTTAACCCTGCACGGTTAGGCTTCTACGTGGTGCATCTGGACAATTAACCATGGACCCTGTTTTGACTAAACCATATCTTGAACTTTAGAGAACTAGAGCCATGGTTAGGTTGTGAACTCATTGCATCATATTGTGCTTACTTGACTAATTGTGCATTATTTGTTGTGCATATATATTCTATTCTCCTCCTAACCGTTTGTTGATTTGTGTTGAGATTATAATTAATGACTTAAAGAACTTTGCCTAATTAATTAATTAATTCGAGTCAATAAAGTTTTTTCTTCTTTTAATCGGAATTGACCTAGTACGACTTTAGGCATACCCCAGTTGACTAATAATATCGAAAAACAGTCCCAGACCGAGGCTCCAATATTGTTGCCAAAATCTGGTTGTAGCGCCACCGTATGGTGTGTAGCGCCAGACATTTACTAAAACGTCTGGCGCCAACCACCATATTGTGACGCCAGTCCTGTCGCTTGGCCGACAGTTCGGATTATTTGTCGAGTCATCACCTAATGTCTAATTAATCAGTTTCCTGTTTAATTCGGTTAATTTTGCTGGCAATAATGCTTAATTGAATCAATATTCGAGTTTAGGCACTAAGCCCATGGTCTTACACAAGAGTCCAATCATGTCACTTACACTCAATACACACACTAATACACATGTCTCGGACCATGATTAAGGGAGTCTTGTGTGCGCGCGTTATTCTTCGTCATTTTTTTAGGGGGGTAAGTCGGATATTAATCCTCCAATAAATAATAATACTTAATTTCCCTAAACACATGTACATTATTGCTCCCTAAAAATATGCATACTTTTTGCATACCCTTTTTTTTTAAAATAAAAGCCATAAAGTCAAACTGATTCGAGTCAAGTAATTAAAACGCAAACTGGCTTAATTTACAGCGCGTGGTCAAGAAAGGAAGGACGATTAATCAAAGATAAACCTCTTAGTACAAGTCCAACTTTTTCGACAAACCTATAGCTCGCAAGAGGAAAGCAAGAGTTATAATGGCAACTCAGGAAGAAGTTAATGATCTCAAGAACCAACTGGCTACTGTAACTGAGACACTAAAGCTTCTCGCACTTAAGATCGAGGATCCCGCGAAGCAACAACAAATGGGCCTCATGCAAGAAAGCCTAAGCAAGTTGTCCAGCGACTACATGTTTCAAAGAACTCACATCCTAAGGGGTCTCAGTGGACAAGGATCTTCTTCCGCAGAAGTTCAACGCCAACGACATCCCAAAGTTTAGGGCAATCGACAACCCCTACTTCCATCTAAGGGCATTTGAAACAATAATGAGTATCAAGGGTATCGATAAGAAAGTTTTCCCTTCTTTGTTCATGCTATCTCTCGAGACCGTTTGTCAACAATGGTTCTTTTCTCTTGAAAAAGAAAAGACCTCTACCTGGGAATCCATAGCAAACGCTTTCGTCGATAGGTACAAGTGCAACGTTCAAGTCGAAACTGACCATAGAGAACTTGAAATTCTCAAGCAGAAGGAGAATGAAGCTTCACATCTTTCTTTAACAAGTGGAGAGAAACCTCGGTTAAAATGATTGAGGTACCAAGTGAAAAAGAGTCCGTGAGATTGTTCATTAAAAATCTCCAAGAAAAAATATTCAAAACATCTTAAATATCAAAAACCTTCATACCTTTAAGGCTGTTTATGATATTTGGGATTTATATTGAAGATGACTTAGCTAAATCTAAAGCTGCCAACAATAACTCTAACAGTGGCTGGAAAGGAAAGAAGAACGACAATCCTTCTTCTTCCAAAACCGCCCACTCAAATAATGTTAGCGCCTTTAATCGTGGAGAAGTCCTCGCCATGAACAACCAAGGACAAAAGAAACCGTTTAGGAGAAACTTCACTCCTATTGGCATGAGTTATGACACCGCGTTTGATCGGCTAAATGCAAAAGGTCTTATAACTCCCATTAGACCATTTGGAGATCCACCAGTCGAGAAGAGGTCGCCTAATTGGAACCCCAATGCGCATTGCAAATATCATCAAGGTAGGGGCCATTCTACTGAAAGTTGTTGGAAGCTTAAGGAAGCTATCCAAGACCTAATTGACAGTAACAAGCTACCGTTGCCTCCTGCCAGTAAGAAACCGAGTATTGACAATGCACCTCTAGCTCACACATTGGCTATCTCCGATGAAGAAAGCGAAGTTGACCCCTCATCTCTCATTAAACCTGTCAAAGCAACCAACGTCGAAGAGGAAGAAGAAGAGACCTTTTTCGATGTCGAAGATAATCTTCCAGAACTAGCAAATGAGGTAGAGATACGAATACTCACACTGTATCTGAGGGAGACATCGCAACTGTTACATGAAACTCTCAAAATTTTGAATGAACTTCGCAAGGAATATGATGAAGAACCTAAGAGAGAATTCACACTAGTAAAAACGACTTATGAGGCAAAATACTTTCCCTTACAAGTCACCGAAAGACCCAAGAAGAGCAATAAAGTTTATACTCCAATTGGGATCCTGTATACACAAATGTTTGAAATGCTCTCCGAGAGTGGCAAGGTCAAACCTCTCGAACCGAGACCATTTGAATCATTAAAAAGGACAGATAGATATTACTGTCAATACCATCAGTCAGGAGGACACACCATAGAAAACTGCTTCAAGTTCAAGGATTTGGTGCAGAAAATGATTGATAGAAAGGAATTAGTCCGAGTTCAACAAGAAGAGGATATAAATGTTAATGGAGTATGGGACAGTGACAAAGAAGATGTCTATCTAAAAGACATATTAGGACCTTCACCTTCTGTATCATATACCACGGACGACATTTGGGCTGAAGAAGATTCATCAATAGACGTCCTCACAAGATCCGGGAGAATACAACCTCCCGTTTCAACACAACCTATGCCTACTGTACAACAAGTTCCAATACCTATCATTGAAGACAATGACATCGTTAAAACAATTCAAGAAGACAAAAGTTGAGATGAATGTATGGAAGCTTCTGGCAACATCTCGAGAACATAGGTTGGCTGTGATGAATGCCTTGGATAAAATTGGGATAGATTCTGACACCACTCCTGAGGGACTAGCTAACTTCCTCACGAGTGACCTCCCTAGTCCGATTAATCTAATCACCTTCTCTGATAAAGACTTACCCCCGGAAGGTGACAAACACTACAAGGCGTTAAACCTCACAGTAGGCTGCAAAAGAATGAATGTTCCCATGACTCTTGTAGACAATTGATCGGCTATTAATATCTGTCCACTTAGGACTGTGAGGATGCTCGGCATAAAGGATGAGGATTTAACTCCATCCACACAAGGAATAAGAGCTTACGATAATACTCGACGTCAAGCTCTTGGCAAAATAACCCTAAATGTGACGGCAGGAGCAATAGAACGTGCTACTACTTTTCAAGTGGTAGACATCAAAGCCTCATTTAATCTGTTGTTAGGACGCCCTTGGCTCCATGATCTAAAGGCCGTCCCTTCATCTCTCCACTAACAAGTGAAAGCTATAGTTGGAGGAATCCCCATCACCATTGATGCTTCGCCAATGAGGATCAAATCAATAGAGAATCCAATCATCAACGTGGAGCATGACGAAGATGATGAAGACCTATGGGGCTTTAATGAAGAAGTCTCCTTAATCCAAGAGGATGAAAGGACATCTCTTTGCCACGACCCCAATTCCAACATGATTATCAACACTATGCTAAAGAAACAAGGACACTTCCCTGGGATAACCTTAGGAAAGAAGAAGGGATAGCAAAATCGATAGAGTCCCCTGGCCTCCCTAAACTAGATACTTTCGGACTTGATTTCGAACCGACTCGGAAAGATCTCAAGCGAGCCCAGGACAAATTGAAAGCACGTAGAGACGCTCGCATTCAAAAGAAAGCAATTCCAATGGATCAGTACCCTCTTACGCTTAATGGACAGTTTATAAAAGAAGGAGAGGATTATCCATGCCATGAATTTCCTGAACCATTTGTTGTAAATGGCATACGACAACCAGGATTTGAGATTTTCTTGGATTGCTACTTCATTGACGAAATCCCAACTCCCGTCCATAAGGAGAAAGCACCCCCATGCTTTGACTTTAACGTCATGGGATTACTGTTTGGGCGAGAAAAGAATGAGTCAGTTTATGAGGAAGATAACTATTCACTCATTAAAACGGTCCTACAAAGTGAAAACTTTGACCCCTCAAAGCTAATTACTCCAGCTGAAGGATTATTGCAAGGGTGGCGCAAGACTATCAAGGTGACTACTCCGAGTGGAAGGAAGATATCGATCACGACAGGGCAAGGGCCAATGTTCGAAGAATCGTCAGAGTCAGAGTCAGAGTCTGAATCAGAGTCTTCCCCTATAGAACCTTCTAAGGCTTTAACTATAACGCCTCCCCTTCCTATTTCTTCTCCTAGGATAGTTAGTGATCTAGTCTCTGAGGACATATCACCCTTTGATGTAATGATCTCAAAGTATAATAATATCGCTCATTCTTCTTACTTCTCGTGTTCTTCCCTAACCCAAGATGACGAACATTGCTTAGCTAACGATGAAAAAGATAAATAATTTATTAAAGCAATGGAAACACTTGAAAAGAAAACGCCAGTAATTGAAGAGACTGAAACAGTTGACATCTCAAATGATTCAAAATCGGACTAACATTGAATAAACAAGAAAGAACCGATTTAATTAATTTGCTTAAAGAATTTATCGATGTATTTGCTTGGTCATATGAAGATATGCCAGGCATTAACAGAGAAATAGCTCAACACACTATACCATTAATCCCAGGAATGAAACCTGTAAAACAAAGTTACGCCGAATGAAACCCGACGTAGCACTTAAAATAAAAGAAGAAGTTCAAAAACAAATAACTGCAGGTTTCATCAAGGTATCCAAATACCCCGAATGGGTTGCCAACGTCGTCCCAGTTCCAAAGAAAGACGGAAGGGTAAGGATGTGTGTCGACTATCGAGATCTAAATAAGGCAAGTCCAAAGGACGACTTCCCTTTGCCACACATCGATATTCTGGTAGACAACACAGCAAATCACGCGCTTCTCTCATTTATGGACGGATACGCAGGGTACAATCAGATTCTCATGGCGGAAGAAGGCATGGAGAAGACAACTTTCATCACACCATGGGGCACTTACTGTTACACGGTAATGCCATTTGGGTTGAAAAACGCAGGTGCTACTTACCAACGTGCAGCAACTGCCTTGCTCCATGACATGATGCACAAAGAAGTTGAAGTATATGTCGACGACATGATTGTGAAATCAAAGGACCGTCCAGGCCATCAAGTAGCCTTAAGGAAATTTTTCGAAAGGTTAAGAAAATACAATATGAGGTTGAATCCATCAAAATGTGCTTTTGGAGTCACCTCAGGCAAGCTCTTGGGGTACGTCATAAGCTCTAGAGGAATAGAGATAGATCCAACCAAGATTAAAGCAATCATGTCAATGCCACCGCCCAAGACCGAGAAACAGATTCGAGGATTCATCGGCCGGTTGCAATACATAAGCAGGTTCATATCAAAACTAACAACGATATGTGAACCAATCTTCAAAAAGCTCAAGAAGAATGTACCAGTAATATGGTATGACGAGTGTCAAAAAGCCTTTGACCGGATCAAAGCCTATCTCGCAAATCCTCCCGTATTAGCACCAGCACTTCCTGGAATACCTCTTAGGTTATATCTGACGGTTACCAAAGAGACAATGGGAGCCATGCTAGCACAAGAGGTAGAAAACAAAGAGAATGCAATCTATTACTTAAGTAAGAAGATGCTCGAATACGAAACACGCTATACACCACTCGAGAAATTGTGGCTCGCTTTGGTGTGGGCCACAACTAAGTTGAGACATTACATGTTGGTGCATACCGTTTTCGTGGTATCTCGATTAGATCCACTCAAATACTTGTTCGAGAAATCAACGCTCAATGGACGTATTTCAAGATGGATAGTCAACTTAGCCCAGTTCGATGTGCGGTTTATGCCATAAAAAGCTATTAAAGGATCTGTGATGTCAGACTTTCTGGCAGACTTTCCAATAGAAGACTCGACACCAATACAGGATAACGAATTTCCAGATGAAGATTTGATGGTCACCGAAGATGATACTTGGACCTTGTATTTTGACAGAGCCTCAAACCAAAAGGGATGTGGTGTCGGAGTGCTACTAGTATCACTTAAAGAAGAACACGTCCCAATCTCAATAAAGCTTGATTTCGACGTTACCAACAATGCTACTGAATATGAAGCATGTGTGGTAGGCCTTGAAACAGCTCTGGCATTGGGAGTAAAGAAGTTAAGGATATTCGAAGATTCCTCTCTAATCATCAATCAAATATCTAAAAGGTGGAAAGTAAGGAGCGAAAGCCTAGCCCTTACCAAACTTATCTGGAAACTCTTACCGATCAGTTAGAGAAGGTGGAATACACATATCTACCTAGAGAAGAAAATCAATTTGCTGATGCCTTGGCAAGATTAGCCTCAATGGTAAGGATTCCACGGATATCGAGCAAATGCCTCTAACTATCAAAAAAAGGCACAAACCAGCATATATACAGGCTATAGAAGACGACGACCCAGTCCAAGACGAAGATGAAGAACAAAAAGAAGAACCATGGTACATAAACATTCTTAACTATGTCACCAATGGAGAATACCCTCCTCATGCTCACAAAAGAGAAAAACGAGCCTTGAGACTTTTGGCTTCTCAATATGTACTCATAGACAACGAGCTACATAAAAGGGTACCTAAAGGTCGAGCTCTTTTATGTGTAGGGAAGGTGGATACACAAAGAATAATGAGAATGGTCCACGAAGGAATCTGTGGAACTCATATAAATGGCAAAATGTTAGTTCGGAAAATAATGCGAGAGGGGTATTATTGGACTACCATGAATAGAGACTGCCATCAATATGTGAAAAGATGCCCTAAGTGTCAAATTTATGCCAATTTACAGCACGTTCCCCCATCTTTGTTCTACACCTACACATCACCATGGCCATTCTCTACATAGGGAATTGACATAATTGGCAAGATCGCTCCTCCAGTGACAGGAGGCCATGAATTTATTCTAGTAGATTTTGATTACTTTACGAAGTGGGTTGAAGCACAATCATATGCCAAACTCACTGCAAAACATGTAGCACTCTTCATCGAGAGAAATATCATTTGTCGATATGGAGTCCCACATGAAATGATAAGTGACAATGGAACTCACTTTCAAGCCGAATGTGAAGAATTGCTACATAAATATGGTATCCAACATCATCATTCGTCCCCTTATAGACCTCAAGCAAATGGAGCAGTCGAGGCAGCTAATAAGAATTTAAAGACTATCATCGAGAAAATGACAGAAAATTATAAGGATTGGCCTGACAAACTTCACTTTGCATTGTGGGGTTATCGCACGTCAATCCGTACGTCAACAGGAAATACACCATTTTCTTTGGTATATGGAATGGATGCCGTACAACCTGTCGAACTAGAAATACCATCTCTACGTATTGCGCTAGAGAGTCAACTCAATGAAGTTGAATGGACTAGGGCACGATATGAAGAATTGATCCTACTCGACGAAAAACGACTAGAAGCTCTACATCACACTCAATGCTATCAAACTCGTATGGCTAGACATTTTAATAAGAAGGTCAAGACAAGAAATATCAAAGTAGGATATTTGGTATTAAAAGCGCTAAGGAAAAATGTTTTAGATCTAAGGGGAAAGTTTTAGACCTAATTGGTCTGGCCCCTACATTGTCAAAACAATCCTGTCAGGTGGTGCAACAAAATTAACTGACACGGATGGCAATGAATTCTCAAACATGACCAATCTTGATCAACTTAAAAAATACTACCCATAATTACTTGAGTAGGACACTCAAGAGAGCTACATTCGGCCTGATTCCTTAGGAAAGGATACGTAGGCAACCCATTACGGGTGCGGCCACTTTACTTTTCGACATCTCCGCGTTCCAGAATCAACAAAAAGTCAACAAAAGTCGGAAAAGCAACAGGCGTCACAGAACAGAGTCTGGCGCCAGCCAAAAGCCATTAGCGCCAGACGATGGAATTGGCGCCTGGCGCCAGACCTCAATAGCTGGCGCCAATCTGCAATTACTAACGCCAATTCAGTCATAAAATCTGGGCGAATTTCGGTGTTTTTTCGGAAAATTTTCGACTTCCGCACTCGAAAGATTTCAGAAAATTAATTTTTTTTGGTTTTTCATTGCTTTAATAAAATAAATTTAAAGTAACAATTTAATTGAAAGCTGAAATTTCATTAATGAAATAAAATTGCATTGTTAATGGAATTTAAATAAGGCTGAAATAAATTAAATTTAAATAAAAATTAAGAATCTAATAAATCTGAAGCTAAGCAATGTTCTAGTCTTTCTTCTCCTTCTTTGCTCTTTTACAATTCTTTTCCGCCTCCTCCTCTTCATCCATTACTTTAGCCAGTAGGCATCCTTTAGAGGACCTACATTCAATTTTAGAATAGACTATTTCTCCTTCAGCTAGCACCCCATGCTTCTTTTCCACCCAAGCCTTCTTGTATATAGCTTTCCTTTTCCCCTTGTCTTTAGTAGTCTTCTTCTTAGGCATTGTAGGTGTCTTGAACTCAATTCTTGCACCTAAGCGTTCCTTGGCCGGTGTCACCCTGTCACCTAGACGATTCTTCACATCGGTTCTACCCTGATCAATTGAAGACTTCTTCAACAACCACTTCTTTACATCATTAGGTAAAGAAAGGGGGAACCTTTTGGGTAATCACTTCCCATAAAGGTCTAACGCTCCATTAAGTGTCAAATTTATCTACTTCTTGAGATATGGGATACTCATAGGGAGGACAAAGATCCCCGGAAGGAATATTTTGAAGCAAGCCATATTGTCTCTTTACTCTGCGGGGGTAATAATATGTCATGTGAGACAAGCTTGGAAGACGGCAGAAAGGTTGCTTGTTAACACCAACCATCCTTTTTATTTTCCACCATGGGATGACCCACTTGATAGCAAAATCACGTGATTCAAAGACTTTCTTCCACCCATGGCGCCCAATTTTAGGGATGCGCTTCTTTCTTCTCACAAAGCAAGTGGGCGTATAACTTTCAATGTCGTCCGGAGGGCTAATTAATCCTAGTCTCTCTATTAGCCACATCTGTAAAAAATTCCAATGCAAATAAATTAATATTACAATACAAAAATATATTTTTTGATTTCTGTAATTAAAAATATTATTTTTCTACCTGTAATAAAATTAGAGAACCGCGAAGAGGTGCTTTTAGGTCCCTTTTCAACTCATCTAGACTAATCATAGTCTCTCCAACTATCAATGGCATTGGATTTCTCCCTGATTCAATTTGTTCAAGCACAGTGATTATAATTGATTAACCCTCGTTAATTTTACCACTACTAAGACAATATTGATTAAGCATGCAGAATAAAAACGCCCTTCTTCTATATATGTGAAAAGATTCAGAAAGCGGTTTATCAAAATAATAGCGTGCGAATTCTTTTAAGTTCACTACATTGCCATCTACTATTTTTTATAAATCCCTTTCCTTCAAGTTAAAAAAGCGCTCAAAATCCTTATAGTAATATGCATCTACTCTATAGATTACTACCAGGTCTATTGCAGGGAAGCCTAAAATAGCACCAAATTCCTCTGGCAAAGGGCTAATTTCATCATACCCTATTCTAAAACAATGTGTATCAATGCTCCAATATTCTAAAGCGGTATGTATTTAGTCTATGTCTAGATCTACCCCTTTAATACCATAAATTCCCCCCAAGTGAAATAAATCCAATTCTTTTCTTTCTCTAGCACTAAGAGATCGACACCATTCATGAGAATATTGGGTGAAGGTTTTAGTGACTAAAGACATGATTATTATTTTTTCTAAAGAGAAGAATAATTTTTTCGCTGGAAATATGTGAAGAATCGGCTGAGCAGGGGGCTATTTATGCACAAATTGCGAGGAATTTCAATCTGACTGGAATAGGGAGTCAGCGTCAATTGGCGTCGCAGCCTCGACGTTGGCGCCACCTATAAGTGCTTGGCACCACACGCTAGGTGTAGCGCCTGGCGCCATGCGCCATAGGCTGGCGTCAGCTGGCGCCAAGTCAGCAGGAAGGCCGCGCGTGCTCAGTTTGCGTTTTGATATTAAATTAGACTCGGTTAATGACTTTATAGCCCCGTTTTAATTTCTTCTAAATATCATTCTATCCTTTTCTTAATTCATTAAATATAACAATTATTTTTAGTTAATTTTTATTTCCTTTTTTGGATTTTATATTAAAATCAGCCTTTCTCTCCGCTTTATTTTTCCTTTTTATTTTTTCTTTTGGGGGAGAGAGTCGGATAATACCCTCTATCAATAATGAAAATGACGGAATTTTTGCGCAAAATTGTTATCACATTTGCACACACTAACATACACTAACATAATAATAGATAAATTCACAATAACATAAAGTACAAAGTGTCTAAATAATAAGTCAAAGGCAAAGTTCTATAAAAAGTCAAAATAAAATGCATATACAGAAATGAACTACGGCGCCGGAGGACGTAGGCCCATCATGCCATAAAACTGCGCCGTCCGAGGAGTCACCTCTCCACCAGCTTCGGCCTCAGCACCAGTTCCAGTCTCCGTAGGAGGAGGGAAACTCAAAACAAGACCGCTCCAGCCAAGGTCAACCGGAGGCTGAGACCGCGGAGGCTGCTGCGATGACGAGCGAACCTCGTACATCCCACCACCTCTGAAAGCCGAGGTAGCCTCTCCTACCGGTGCAGCAGGAGCACCCTCAGAAGAAGACCCTGAGCCCTCAGCAACGTCGGCTCGAGCAACCTCGGAACGACCACCTCTACCTCCTGACGAAGTGCGACGACGTCTCGAGCTAGACCTCGCCGTCTCTCTCAGCCCCTCAAGCCTCGTACGGGTGTGAGAAGCAATCGGCTGACCCTGCAAAAAGAATTAAATCAGAAGCAAGGTAAAAACTAAAGCATAGTGAAGAAATAATAAGTAAAGAAAAGTTACCTCTCAGACAGTGTCGTCTCGACGACAGGTAGCCGCGTTCCTCATCCGAACGAGTTAGCTCCGGAAGGCATCTATGCATCGTGCCATAGCCGAAACCACCTCGCGTGAGAACTGTCAAGGAAAGTTAAGTAAGTAAAATGCATGATAACTGAATACAAGATTCTGAATTAGAACTAGACTTACCCTGGTCTGGTGACGAGGAATCGACCGCTCCACGAAGCGCTCGCCCTCAGGAGCCGGAGAAATCATCTCCTCGATCGGCCCGTACATCCCCTGGTAGTGGATGGACATACGAGGTGGCACAAACTCAGTGGGACCATCCTGGTAAGACAGAAAGAAATCAGCAAGGTATCACTTGGGGGCTACTTAGCGAAAAATAAAAAGCTAAGGATCTTACCCTCACATCCTTGGCCGGTACAGGGGCTGGAGCCAACAAAGGAAGTAGCTCCTTAGCATAACTCCGCCCAAGGATTACATGGGACCGCTAGAGGGAACCAGGCTCCTAAGCCATGCTCGACAACTCTCTCTCGTCGAACATGTGACGTGGTGGAGGAGCAGGAACAACAAAAATATCGGAAGAGTGTTGTCTAGCAACTCTCTCTCTCCTAAGTACGCAACCGCTTCGTAGGTCCCCAGAAAGTAGCGGCGCTCAGCAGAGTATTGTGCGGCTAATCCAGGGACTGTCCAACCACCCCATGGTCGGTATACTACCTCAGTTCCCTATAAAAATACCAATCGGGTAAGAACATGTCTAAAACGTCGCAGAAGAGCAAGATAAACACTAAAATTCGTACCGAGATGATCCGACTCCGGACGCGTGCAGTAGACAGGTCCGCACAGTGGTCGCCCCAAGAGGCGCTCACCGGATACCCCCTCGGCGATGGTCTCGCCGGCGCAATGGAAGGAAAGTACTCATAGAACCAGATTTACAAAAAAGCTAAAGCATGAGTAAATGCTAACTAACATATAGGGCTAAACTTTATAGGGAATAATGTTTACCTCTACGACTTTCTAGAAAGCAGACAAAGCAACGTTATAAGATTGATTTATCTTCTAGTATGGTAAAATTATCATATTTTCGAAAACGCGTTAAAAGCCAGTTTGGCGTCCAACCCCAGGCCTTGGCGCCTGGAATCAGGATTGGCGCCAGACGCCAGCCATTGGCGCCTGGTGCTAGCCACTGGTCCTGGCGCCAATGAGCCAGGGCTGGCACCAAGGTGGTTTTGTGGTCTTCAGACTCTGTTTTTGATAAATTATCTTTTTTGGATGATTTTCTCTATAAATATCGTATCTAAAACTCCGTTTTCAATCATCTACAATCATCATCAATTAACATTCACCAATTTTCTTTATTCTTAAGTTTTCACCAATGATCAATATTCATTGACCAATAATCAACTCTTTTCATTAACAAATCGTTCACCAATTATTTTCATGATCTTCATCTCTTTCATCAATAATTTTTAACATTCATTCATTCTTCCTTTAATACTTTGCTTTTTAATACAAAATTCCGCATTCGCAAGATCTAGAAACACCTAGCCATATTCGAAGTTGCCTTCGCCCTAGACGTGAAAGGTTTTAATTTCTGAGGGTTTGGTCCCAAATCTCTCTTTTAATTATTTAATTTAATTGTTTGTTTATTTCTTTCCATGAAGTTACTAAAATGTGTATTTTGTAATTAGAAGCATTCAAGTAAGTACTTTAATGGTTTAACTGATTTATGATGTAGATATCATGCTTAGATTGCTATTTTGATTCCTAGTATCATGTCTAGGGTATTTTTAATATCAAGTATGATTAAAAGTATGATGCTTCCTATATTCTCCCTAATATTTATGATTATTATGATTATGATTGATTATTATTATTTATTATGTTGCTTGATATGTATCATATTTATTATTTATTGCTTGATCACCTTTATTGCATGTTTAAAGGGAATTGGTATTTGCAATCGCGCTTAATAAGATGTTTAATAATCTTGTTAGGTTAATTGTGATTATAATTCAAGTGATCGCCAATAATAGTTTATTTGTGCATTAATATTCAAACCAACATAGATTAAACAGGTTTAGGGTTAATCCTATTGATTGTATGTTAGTCAGAAAGCGCACATGAATACGAGCAGAATAAAGTAGAGGCCTATTATTAGGGCAGGTTCAATCTCTTTTAGGTTGGATTTGTACCATCATCCCCGAACCCTTATTTGGTTCATGACCTTATGGAGTTGACGATCTCTTGGATCGTTAAGGGGTGTAACCTTCACCTCGTGAACGGTTTACAAGTTCCTTAAAAACTTGTTGGCGACTCTTTTGCTCTATCTTCTTCCCTTTTGGACGCCACTGTACTTTAGTGTATGATCACAGTGGGGTTCAAGCTAGTGGGATTTTAAAGGCTTGAAACTATTCCCTCCACTCGCATTCCTTCCAAGGCTTGGAAGCAAATAATAGAGCCGGGATTTTTTGAGACCACAACTGTATAGGAATTTATAAGTATTATAAAGCAGAAAATGATTAATCATATTCATAAAGCACCTAATCCCAAGATCGCATGCATAACACACAAGACACATAATCATACCTTTGAAGCGTAAATTCCACGAATCTATTTGAGAAGAAAATCAAGGAGAGTATAGAGCCCCAAGAGTTGCTCCTTTACTTAGTCAACTAATTTCGATCGAGCCGTCCACAAATACTAGATTGGTCGAGTGAAAGATAAAAGCAACGATCACCACCTTTAATGGACTAAACGACCGCCACAGATCACCACTACCTCGAACTACCACAACCGATGCCGAGGGAGGAGGAGATTGCTGTGAGAAAGATAGAGGAGTTTGAGAGAAGCTGGTTTCGTGTTTGCTAATTAGGGTTTCAACTAATAGTAAAACTATTATGTAGAATAACCTAGGAACCTAGTCTACTTATAATCATATTATAATTAGACTAGGTAAGGAAGCCCAAAGCCTCTCTAAATCCTTTACTTTGCTGGCCACTATAGGAGATGAGGCCCATTATGAGCCTCGTCCTATCGTGCTTGATTTAGGCCCTTTGTGTTACCTTATAGGATCTTTCCATGTGAGCTTTGGCCTATTTTACTAGCCTAAAGATCATTAGTAAATCTAGCTATGATATAATGATGACCCAAATGTACGAACTTAATTATCTCCATAACTTGATCCATTTATATATCTAGTAATTGCACATGCAAAGACATAAATCCTTAATCTCCTACTTGTCTAAGACAAGTATGCAATATTCAAATTCCTTAAGTCAATGTGTGTCGATTTGATAAAATGATTCCATCCCATGTCGAGATCTTATTAATCTAAAAAAAAATTTCTTGAAATCTGAATTCGAATTACAAAACCAAATGATTGCTGAGTAATACATTTGAACGCGGCCACGTATTTTCTAAATTCTCGCTCTTTAAGCGGCCATGACACAATCCCTAATTTAATAGGTAGACTCAATCCAATCTTGTAGCAACAAGGCTTCCACTCAACTTTTGAAGTAATCAGGAAACATCCTTTATAATCTCCAGTTACGGGTAGACGTTTGAATGTACCACAGTTAAATCAATCATTTAATGAAATCAATGTTCCACTCATGTAAAAGGAATCCACTAATATATCCGCAAGCTCTATACTCGAACTTCAAAGTAGTGCAACTAATTTTATTATAATTTTTTGTTTACTACCGTACTCCTTTTTTTTATTGAAATTTAATATTACAACAATTAATTAATGAAAATATTAATGTTTTTATATATGTTTTGTTAGTATATCAGTCTAAGTGAAAAAAACCAAAAAAAAAAATTTAATTTTTTTAGCCATAATGGGCAGCGGTTTGGCGCCAAAACCGCTGCCCTTTCACTACAAATGGAAAGCGGTTTTGAACCGCTTTTCATTTAAAAGGCCAATGGCAAGCCCCCTAAGGACATGCGGTTTAAAACCGCTTCCCATTAGGGGGTTTGAATCTCTTGTCATTACATTTTTTTCTACTGGTGTTAAACCAAGGCGTGAAAGGTAGAACTGTTTGAGGGTTTGGCCCCAAATCAACTCTATTTAATTTAATTTTAATTATTGTTTTATTTATTTTCTTGAAGTTACTAACTCGTTTATTGTTTTATAGTTGTGTAGACACCTAAAAATGTCTCCCCTAAACCAAACCCGATTATGAACAATCTTTCACCGCCATTATTAGTCGGGTTGAGTATCTAATCCTGGGAGTGCTTAAAATTCATATTCGATCAAACTCAGTTCACAAAACAGTCAACGGATCAATCCTAATGTTTAGTCAAAGCATAATCCAATTTATATTTTGGCCTAAACTTTTATTATTCATTTCATATTATTAATTATGTTAGCCAAATTAATATATAATAAACCTAAATAGCCCGAAATTATGAAACGACACTTAAAAATATTGAGAGTAATTAGGGTTAAAATGAATCTAGATGTAAAAATGGCAACAAAGTCCACCGTCCCACGACAACAAGTGCCGCGCCACGGTAAAATTTGCCGCGTCACGACATATTTTACCATGTGACGGTGCTCATGCCGTGACACGAGAAGTTCCCGTGTTTTTCCCGTGTCTTAGACTTTACGCATTTTATCTTTTAGGTCTGTTTCTCTCCCGCGTCACACCAATTTACCCCACGTCACACTAAATTATACTGTGTCATGGAATATTTTGCCATGTCGCGACAATATGATAACGTGTCGCGGGAATTTTTTTAGGGTTTTATCTTTTTAGGGTTCCTTGTGTTCACTCTACTCATTTTCCCTATAAATACCCCTCTCATTTCTGTAGTTCGGGGCATCAATTTATTCTCTCTTCTCTCTTCTATGCTTCTAGCCTAAACACTAGCCTACCTTATTCTCTCAAAATACTTCCTTCAAGCACTCGAAGGAGTCCGTACTTTACTCGAGATTATGTCCTTAAACCAAGGCATGAAAGGTAGAACTATTTGAGGGTTTGGCCCCAACACTACTAGAAAAAACGAATTAGGCACCGGTTCAAACCCCCATAACCCACCGGTTTTGAACCGGTGCCTGATTGGGGGGTGGCAATACTCCACTAAAAAAGCCACCGATTCGAAACCGTTTGCAAAGATGCTAACCGCCTTTTTTTTAATATTAACATAAATGCCACCGGTGAACCGGTGACAATAACATGTATATAATTTTTTTTTGGTCTTTTTCACTTTAAATATTATCGAAAGCAATTAACTAAAAAAAAAAATTTCAACATCAAAATATAAATCGAACCATTACAACGATATAATCGAACCATTACAACGATATAATAAAAAAATATATAACATAATCAAAATAAAAAACTCCATACAACATCTTATTCTTTGATTTATATTCTTGTTTTTGAAATATACCTGCATCAATTGAAATAAAACTGACGAACCCTGAAATCCCCAAAAAAAATTAAACCCAAAAAACCAGAAAACTAAAAAAATAAAATAAAAAACATGCATGAACACAAAAAAAATGATTATTTAAACCGAAAATTAACCAAGAAAAATCAAAACAAAATCCGAAAATCGATTTAAATTGATTAATGAAACCAAGAAAAATCAAATTAAAATCCAAAATCGATTTAAATTGATTTATTAAACCCAGAAAATCCCAAGTAAAATCCAATTTAAACCAAAATTCGATTAATTAAACCTCAAAAAAACAAGAAAACTCAAAATAAAAAAATTAAAAAAAAAACCCAAAAAACACATGCATGTACCCAAAAAAATCGATTAATTAAACCAAAAATCAAACCCAGAAAAATTAAACCCACCTCGATTAAAGTCGGTGTTGTATGTTGATGTCTTCGGTAGTGTTCTTGGTGGTCTTCATGGTGGTCTTGGGTGTTAGTCTTGGTGGTGGTCTTCGGTGGTGGCCTTCGGTGGTATTCGTGGTGGTGGAAACAAAAAAGAATGGGACGAGAATCGGGGAAGAACGATAGAGAAAGAGAAAGAGAAGGAGATGAGATTGTATACACCTGTTTGTGTCTCCCCAAAACCAAACACGGTGATGAGTACCTTTCACGTCGAATCATAATCGAATGAAGTGAAAGTGTGGAAGGTTTAGTATTGCGGATAGTTTTAATTTCTTTTCTCTTCTCTCTATTTTTGAAAACCTATTTTAAGAAAACAGCCAATCCAATTTGGTTGGTCTACGATGTGGGTCCCTTAATAAAGTAGTTGGATAGGGTTTGAAAAGAGCTTTCCAACGATATATTATAAGCCCAATTCCAATGAATATTGAGGAAGTTATGGCCAAATTACTAAACTGGGCCCGGTTTGAGCCTTATATGTGGCCCAATGATCTAGAGGAGGGCCTAATATAGATTTATCATTCCTAATGCAATTAGGAATGGTTTTAGTCTTCTAGATTCTTCTAGAAGGTTCTTTTCATTCCTATTTTAATTAGCATTGATAAATTGACTTTTGTTGACTTTTTTAGAGTTTTAATCAGAATAAAATAACGTTTTTGAGGAAAATACGATTTTATCCTCCTGTACGGTTAAATTTTATCTGATTTTAGAAAACGCGTCAAAAAAACTAATTAGCGCCTAACGCCAGCATTAGCGCCTGGCGCTAAGCTTGGCGCTAGCATTAGCGTCTGGCTCTAATGTCAGCGTCTGGCGCTAATGTCAGCGTCTGGAGCTAACTCCGTTTTTTCACGTCAGAACTCTGGTTCGATTTTCTACCTTTTTGCTGATTTTCTCTATAAATAGCCTCCTAAAAACTCCGTTTTCAATCATCTACAATCATCAACTCCTTAGTTCTTTAATTCTTTTCTCTCTCAAAGCTAAAGCTTTCTTTCTCTCTTTTTTCTAAACCACCCTTTAAACAAAATTCCGCATTCAGAAGACCTAAAAGCACCTAGCCAAGTTAAAAGTTTCCTTTGCCCTAGACGTGAAAGGTTTGATATTTCCGAGGGTTTGTTCCCAAATCTCTATTTCAATTATTTAATTTAATTCTTTGATTTATTATTTTTGTTGAAGTTACTAACGTGTGTATTTTATTATTAGAAAGAGGTACAAGGCATCCAAGTAAGTGCTTTAATTTATTCATTGATATTATGATATAGAAATCATGCTTAGGTTGTTATTTTGATTCCAAGTATCATGTTAAGATGCTTTTCTTAATATGATGTTTATGGTGACAACAATAAGTTCTTAGTATCATGTTTATAGTAAAGAATATAATGTCAATTACGATTTCTATGATGCCTTTTATTGTCTTTCTATTAGCATGTTAGTATCATGTTAGGTTAAAGCTTTGATTTTTTATTGCTTAGTGACATGCTAGGGTTTTGTAGGCGTCGTTCAAAGTGCGCCTACGTTAAAATCATGTGGTGAATATGCTTGGCACTCATAGGAAGTGGGAATTGACATTACGATTAGGGACAAATAAAGTAGGGAGCCGCCAACAAGTTTTTTTAAGGAACTTGTAAACCGTTCACGGATCATAAAAGGCAACCACGATAAGGGACAACGATAAGCAACAACGATTGACCCGTGAAGGTTACACCCCATTCATAATCATGAGATTACTAACTCCATATGCTACGAAGTGAGTCATGGATTCACATTCGCCCGTATTGGCCTCTACTCGATTCTTATAGTGAAAAGTGTTCCTGTGATCTCAAAGGCATACAAACAATAATTCAATTCGCTCCAAACTATTATTTAACTATATTTGTTCAAAATTAATGCACACATAATTCTAAAAATTTGGTGATCACTTCAATTAATAATAAGATTAAAAGGAACCTAAACCGGTTGACCAAATTATCTTATTAGGCGTGATTTTCAATTACATATTCCCTTTAAACATGCAATATGGTGATCAAAATAAAATAATAGGATCAATATTAATATAAAAACCAATTTAATCATAATTACAACAACATAAAAATCGTTATAAAAATAACAATAATAAAAAGAGCGTGATAACTTACTTTGAATCTGTTTGTTTGCAACTACAAAATAATAAACGAGTTAGTAACTTCAAGGAAATAATAAAACAATAACTAAATTAAATTAAATTAAATAAGGTTGTTTTGGGGCCAAACCCTCAAACGATTCTACCTTTCACGCCTTGGTTTAAGGACAGAACCTCGAGTAAAATATGGACTCCTTTGAGTGCTTGAAGAAGGAATTTTGAAGTGAAAAGGGTAGGCTAGTGTTTAGGTTAAGAGCATAGAAGAGAGAAAAATAAGAATAATCGAATTCTCGTTGCCCCATACATCAGAAATGAAGGGGTATTTATAGGGAAAATGTGCTGAAGGAGCACACGGAACCCTAAAATGATAAAAACCCTAAAAAAGTATCCCGTGACACGGTCAGACTGTACCGTGACAAGGTTAGACAGTACCGTCAGACGGTACATATTCCCGTGACACGGTACAGTTTTGGAGTTACACGGGAAATTTTCAGAAAACGGAACGAAAAAACGCGTTAAGGGTTTACGCAGAAAGGACACGGAACTTCCCGTGTCACGGAAGACCTCCCGTGTCACAGGAAGTCCCACCGTCACGGGAACAGTTCCCGTGACACGGTTAAGCTATACCGTGACACGGTCAGTTCCAGTCCATTTTTCCGTCTAAATTCATTTTTAACCCTAATTTCTTTCGGCTTTTTAAGTGCCGATTGATAATTTTGGGCTATTTTCTAACATTTATTATTCGGGCTAAAATAAGAAAATAATAAAATAAAAATAAATAAAATATTTGGGCCAAAAATAATAAATAATAAAATAATAAAATAAAAAGGTTTAGGCTTAAAATTAATTAACAAGTTTGGGCTAAAATTAAAACTATGCTTTTACCAAATATCAAGACTAATCCATAGACCTTTCAAAAATAAGAATTTAACACGATTTTTCAAGCACTCTCGAGATTAAATACTACACCCGACCAATAATGGCGGTGAAAGGTTATTTATCATCGGGTTTGGTTTTGGGAAGACATTTTTAGGTGTCTACAGAAGCCCCCACTTTGACTGAGTTTGTAGAAACATTAGTTTCGAAAACGATAGTCAAAGTAGTCGATAGGGACGGAGAATGATTTAAGACGTTCTGCGATCCTAAATCACTCTGCATACGCCGATACCTGCAAAAAAATGTTAATTCCACAGATAAAAGAGTAAAAGGATAAAATACATATCTGGCACCAGTGTGTCGGTGACAAACGAGTTTGGTATTTTCCTATGCTTGAAGGAATCTACTGAGTGACATTGGTTGAAACGCTTTCCATGCTTGAGGAAAGCCGACTGAAGAGTTTGGTACCTTTCTAAGCCTGAAGAAAGCTACCGGATAATACTTTCCATGCCTGAGGAAAGTCGACGAACGAATTTGGTGTCATTCTATGCTTGAAGAATTCCACCGATAATGCCTTCTATACTTGAGGATAGCCGACAAAGGAATTTTGTGGTTTTCTATACTTGAAGAAAAAATCCACTAATGATGCTTTCCATGCCTGAGGAAAGCCGACTTGGCGGTTTTCTATACTTGAAGAAAAATCAACCGATAACGCTTTCCAAGCCTGAGGAAAGCCGACTTGGCGGTTTTCTATACTGGAAGAAAAATCCACCGATAACGCTTTCCAAGCCTGAGAAAAGCCGACTTGGCAGTTTTCTATACTTGAAGAAAAATCCACCGATAACGCTTTCCAAGCCTGAGGAAAGCCGACTTGGCGGTTTTTTATACTTGAAGAAAAATCCACCGATAACGCTTTCCAAGCCTGAGGAAAGTCGACTTGGCGGTTTTCTATACTTGAAGAAAAATCCACCGATAACGTTTTCCAAGCCTGAGGAAAGCCGACTATTGCTGAAAATTGATAAGTGTATAATGGTTCGATTATCCCCGAACGCGGGCCGCAGATAATTCACAATTTTAAGTCGATTATCCGACCATATTAAATGCTTAAAATGCCGAAAAATAGGCTTTGACGCTTTCTAGGGGTAAAATTGCAATTTTAGCCCCCCTTAAATATCAGTTGGGATTTTCCGCGTAACTGTAGCAAAAAATAATCGCCCAATAAACTCGGAAAGTCAGTCAAACTGGTCAAAAAACCAAGAATATTCCCTGACCAAATGCAGTTTTGCCGTGCCAAGTTAGCAGGTTCCCGTGACACGGTCAAGGCTTCCCGTCATACGGGACAAGGATCCCGTGTCACGGGACCCCTATTTTTTTTTTCCTTTTTCTTTTTTTTCTTTTCGCTGTTTGAATCAGTCAACAACGGTCACTTTTTCTCTTTTTTTGTCCTTTTCTGTCTTTAAATCCGCATGCTTGCTTTCACCATTTCACATTTCACATTTCTTCTTCATACTTGCTTTCACACTTGACCATTTTGCTCCTTTCTTACCAAAAACTACCGCGCCACGCCTGAGGTTAACCGTCGGCCGTCGAAGCTCGCCGTGACACGGTAACGGCGATCGTGACACGGTTAGTCTGATTTTTTTCTTCTCCCTTTTTTTATTTTGCTGCAGTTTTTTGGCTACTGTACTGCGCTGCTGCTGTTTCCGCTGCTGCTTCTGTTTCTGTCCCGGAGCTCCGTCAGGCTTGAAGTTCGCCGTGACACGGTTAGTCTTGACCGTGACACGGTTAGTCTTGCCCGTGTCGCGGCAGTTGCGCTGGTGGCCGGAACACGTTTTCGAGTTTTGGAGTTCGAATTTCACCAATTTTGTTGTAATTTCTCGATCTTCTCCTCATTTTCGACCCTTTACAAACATTCATGTAAGCTCCCTTTGATTTTTTCTTTGAATTTGCTTCACATTAACAATTTCATGACAAACCCTCAAAAAATCAATTTGGGGGTTTTTGATTTTGAAGCTTTATGTTGAAATTCTTGCCATGATTTTACTTGTATATGTGTACATGTGTGTTTGTGAGAAATTTGAGACAAAAATTGCATGATTTGATGGAGAATTGAGCAAATCACCATTTTTGGGTGCTACTTTGTGAAATAATGTTCATGCTTTGAAATGGTGAAAAAATGGTGGTGAATCTTGTGAAATGATGCGTTGATTCATATTTTGCATAAGTACTATATTGTCATGGAGAACATAGTATCATGCGGCTAGGAGAACTGTAGTATTAGTTTTTCATGGAGAAACTAAATACCATAATTTTGCCAATTTTTAGCCTTGAGGTAAAAATTTAGCATATAATTCAATAAACAACTAAATAGCTTAGGAAATGATGCTAAGTATTCAGATTGTTATTGTAAATATGCGACTTGAATTAAATGTTTAGGAAATGATGCTAAACATTTAAATATGCAACTTGACTTAAATGTTTAGGAAATGATGCTAAACATTTAGATAAAATTTAGCATATAATTCAATAAATAACTAAATAGCTTAGGAAATGATGCTAAGTATTTAGATATTTATTTTTTATTATAAATATGCACCTTAAAAAATGTTTAGGAAATGATGCTAAACATTTAGATTTTTATAATAGCATGCCTAGACGACGAGATTGCGACCTTTCTACCCGCGGCCGACGTCGGGCTTTTCGGGAGGACACTCCCACTGTCCCTGAGGGCGTGGACGACGACGTTTTGGAGTCCGAGCTTTGGACTTCTACGAGTAGGGGTAGGTGGGTTCCACCTCCGTGGACCCCAGACCAGTTGGTTTTCTGCCGTGAGAACCACGTTTCTCACCGCGCACTCTCTGGCATAGTCGATGGCACACTTCGCCAGCATGGTTCCGGGGCCGGTGATTTGATCCCTCGACTTTACCAGGTCATTACGGGGGATCCTGCTACGAGCGCCCTATGGGAGTCGTCTGGCTTGGTCGATTTCTACACGGCGATTGTAGGGTTTCGCAGCCCCCGGGGTTGCGGCGCGTCGGTCGTTCGCGCATTGTTGGAGTATTTCTGGGATACTACCAACACGTTTCACTTTGCTTGGGGGGAGATGACGGTGACCCCCCTTGGACTTCAGCATGATCAGCGGGCTGCGCTTTACATCGGCTGAGGTAGCTGATTTGTTGGGTCCGGTCGTTCGACACATCAGGACCCGACCGGTGTCTCGAGGTGGTCCTAGGAGTGGACGATCGGAGTCGGCTTCAGTTCTTGCTCGCGGCTTCGATATGGAGGATACGACGGCCGAGCAGCAGGTGCGGATCTTCATCTTGATCCTGATCTCTATGACCCTCTCTCCCGACAGGAGTTCACGCGTGCTCCTCTTCTACCTCCCCTCTTTGGCCAGGATTCCCGAGATAGGATCCTACAGCTGGGCTAGTCTTGGGTACGCGGATCTTCTTTTATCTCTACGTCATGGCTGCCGTCAGCTGAATGACGAGTCCCCTATCACCGTATACGGCCTGTGGAGAGTCGTAGAGGTGATGATCTTTTCCCTTCTTGTTTCATTTCGGCTTGTTCGATTCGTGTGCTGAATGTTATTTTTGTTGCAGTTATGGTTCTACAAGTACTTCCCAGGCTTAGCTCCTCGCCGGCGTCGGGGACTGGTCCATGACTTCCCCGTCGGAGCCAGCTGGCGTGACCAAGGAGAGTCACGGGTGGAGTCTGTTCCGGCGCTTCGTGGGCTACTACACCGAGGCACCTCTTCCGTTGGCGTAAGGATTAGCTTTGTTGCGTTTTTTCCTTCTGATGTTGTTTCTGTCGTTTCACGCCTAACTTTTTATGGTTTCCAGGTTCCCATCATTGTCCAGTATCGTCCTTGGGCCGGGATGACTGATCTACCCGAGGCCCTACATCTTTCAGTGTACCATACCATTTTGGTTGGTACTGGGCGCTTCGTCTGGTATTTGACTAAAAAAAAGTGTGTGGACATAATTTGTGAGTGATTAGGTGAGGTTATAGACGCGTGTTTTGACCGTACAGCTAGACACGACTCAATACTGGACACAAAAATCGAGAAAAAAGACTGACGGGACACTTTCCTGGGCACCGTGTCACGGTGCAGAACCTGCCGTGACACGGTGCGCAGTTCCAGGTCAGTTTTGTAATTTTTCAGATTTTAATCGATTTTAAATCCGTACTAATTACTATGTGAGAATAAAAACCCTCGGTCAGGGGTTAAACAAAAAGAGCAAACACATGAGGGTTAGCACCAAACAAACATAGCATTTAGGCACGATGATGTAAAAAAGTTCGCAACCTAAAGTCAAGATCTATGTTCAACTATTGGTCAAGCTTTGGGTGTCAAAAGGGTACCATAGTTAAGAGTTTGGACGCGTTAGCAAGGCAGCCTCCCTTGAGGGTGTATGCCAATGGGAGGCTCCGCGAGTTCATGATGAAATCGAACTCGACTCCATGGCTTGGGTGGATTTAATGACTCGGATGAACCCTTATTGCCATGAGCGTTTTTGGGTTGATAGAGCTTAAATCCCCCGGGGCTAAGACGCATGTAGAACACATACGTTTTTTCAGAAAAATCGAAGGAAGTCGACTGTGAGAAAAGAAAATAGGCCACCGGACTGATTTCAGGACAGCCGTGACACGGCAGAAATTCCCGTGTCACGGTACAGTGTACCGTCAGACGGTACACTTTACCGTGACACGGCAGACTCTGCCGTGACACGGTAGTCAGAAAATCTGACTGGTGCCCTGTTTGCTTTTGCGCGCAACCGAGTTATCCAATTTTTCCTACGGGACAGACCTGAATGCGACGTTAAAACGTCTATGCAGATGCAAAAATTCCAAATTAAGCACAGGAATATTTTTTTCAAGAATCTTTCAAGTCTCATCCACTCATCTTAATTAAATACCGATCACTCAAATCGATAAATAATTAAGAATCCTCCCCAGTGGAGTCGCCAAATTGTAGGCGTCGTTCGAAGTGCGCCTACGTTAAAAGCATGTGGTGAATATGCATGGCACTCATAGGAAGAGGGATTTGACATTACGATTAGGGACAAATAAAGTAGGGAGCCGCCAACAAGTTTTTTAAGGAACATGTAAACCGTTCACGGATCATAAAAGGCAACCACGATAAGGGACAACGATAGGCAACAACGATTGACCCGTGAAGGTTACACCCCATTCATAATCCATAAGATTACTAACTCCATATGGTTCGGAACCACGAAAGGAGGATCGGGTCGGGGATGATGGTACGAAGTGAGTCATGGAGTCACATTCGCCCGTATTGGCCTCTACTCGATTCTTATAGTGAAAAGTGTTCCTGTGATCTCAAAGGCATACAAACAATAATTCAATTCGCTCCAAACTATTATTTAACTAAATTGGTTCAAAATTAATGCACACATAATTCTAAAAATTTTGTGATAACTTCAATTAATAATAAGATTAAAAGGAACCTAAACCGGTTGTCCAAATTATCTTATTAGGCGTGATTTTCAATTACATATTCCCTTTAAACATGCAATATGGTGATCCAAATAAAATAATAGGATCAACATTAATATAAAAACCAATTTAATCATAATTCCAACAACATAAAAATCGTTAGAAAAATAACAATAATAAAAAGAGCGTGATCCTTACTTTGAATCTGTTTGTTTGCAACTACAAAATAATAAACGAGTTAGTAACTTCAAGGAAATAATAAAACAATAACTAAATTAAATTAAATTAAATAAGGTTGATTTTGGGGCCAAACCCTCAAACGATTCTACCTTTCACGCCTTGGTTTAAGGACAGAACCTCAAGTAAAATATGGACTCCTTTGAGTGCTTGAAGAAGGAATTTTGAAGTGAAAAGGGTAGGCTAGTGTTTAGGTTAAGAGCATAGAAGAGAGAAAAATAAGAATAATCGAATTCTCGTTGCCCCGTACATCAGAAATGAGGGGATATTTATAGGGAAAATGTGCTGAAGGAGCACACGGAACCCTAAAATGATAAAAACCCTAAAAAAGTATCCCGTAATACGGTCAGAGTGTACCGTGACACGGTTAGACA
Source organism: Chenopodium quinoa (assembly GCF_001683475.1). Classification (NCBI taxonomy): domain Eukaryota; kingdom Viridiplantae; phylum Streptophyta; class Magnoliopsida; order Caryophyllales; family Amaranthaceae; genus Chenopodium; species Chenopodium quinoa. The sequence goes on from NW_018745105.1 coordinate 3,862,172, forward strand.
GTACCGTCAAACGGTACATATTCCTGTTACACGGTACAATTTTGGAGTGACGCGGGAAATTTTCAGAAAACGGAACAGAAAACGCGTTAAGGGTTTACGCGGAAAGGACACGGAACTTCCCGTGTCACGGCAGACCTCCCGTGTCACGGGAAGTCCCACCGTCAGACGGGAACAGTTCCCGTGACACGGTCAAGCTGTACCGTGACACGGTCAGTTCCAGTCCATTTTTCCGTCTAAATTCATTTTTAACCCTAATTTCTTTCGGCTTTTTAAGTGTCGATTGATAATTTCGGGCTTTTTTCTGACTTTTATTATTCGGGCTAAAATAAGAAAATAATAAAATAAAAATAAATAAAATATTTGGGCCAAAAATAATAAATAATAAAATAATAAAATAAAAAGGTTTGGGCTTAAAATTAATTAACAAGTTTGGGCTAAAATTAAAACTATACTTTTACCAAATATCAAGACTAATCCATAGACCTTTCAAAAATAAGAATTTAACACGATTTTTCAAGCACTCTCGGGATTAAAAACTAAACCCGACCAACAGTGGCGGTGAAAGGTTATTTATCATCGGGTTTGGTTTTGGGGAGACATTTTTAGGTGTCTACAGGTTTGTTATTAATCTTGTTAGTATCATGCCTAGGATCTTGCTATTATTATGCCTTAACATTATTATTATTTTTATAATTGTTATTATCATGTTGCTTGATTTATATTTATTGTTATTGCTTGATCACACCTTTTATGCATGTTTAAAGTGAATTGGTACTTGTAATCACGCTTAATAAGATAATTAATAATCTTTTTTAGAGTTAATTTGATCATAATTCAAGTGATCGCCAATAATAGTTTTGTTTGTGCATTGATATTCAGCTAACATAGATAAACAATTTTAGGGTAAACCTATTGATTGCATGTTAGTCAGAAAGCACACATGAATACGATCAGAATAAATTAGAGGCCTATTATTAGGGCAGGTTCAATCTCTTTTAGGTTGGATTTGTACCTTCATCCCCGAACTACCAGTCATGGTTCCACACCTATTGGAGTTAATGATCTCCTGGATCGTAAAGGGGTGTAACCTTCACCTCGTGAACGGTTTACAAGTTCCTAAAACTTGTTGCGACTCTTTTGCTTTATCTTCTTTCTCTTTGGACGCCACCGTACTTAAGTGTATGATCACAGTGGGGTTCAAGCTAGGGGTAATGCTTGAAATATTCCCTACAGTTTTTTGGCGACTCCACTGGGGAAGATTTCTATTTTAATTCCTGAAATTTATTTCAACAATGATTTAGAATGAGTGGATGAGACTCGAAAAGTTCTAAGTATTTCATGTGCGTAATTTTGATTAACATTATTGTCATATGCATAAAAAAAATAAAAAAAAGATCTCATTGGAAAGACCATCCCTAATGAGTTAAAAAAATAGGATTTTTTTTTTACACGTAGGAAATTTGAGATATATCTTTCACAACTAGGATCGAAATAATGTTGCGCGAAACTGGAAAATTTTATCGTGCACGGAAAGTTGCTGAGGCATGTAGGAACTAGCATCAGTGAACAAAGATTAGTGCCAACATTTTAACGTTAGCGATAGGCGGCAGCTTCTGTCGCCAGGCGCTAAAGCCAAAAAGTGTTTGCACTGTTTGCTCCATCTACTTCCTGATTGAGTTTTTCTCACTTTTCTGAAACCCATATGTGTTCTACATATGGACATAACCCTTTGGGAATTAATGCTCTATCTACCTGATTGAACGCTCTGAACAACAAAGGGTACATCCGAGAATGTTGAATTCACCAAACCATGGAAGCGAGTTTTTCTAAATTCGCGGTGTCCCATCCACTCGCGCCAACCCTTCACGGTTAGGCTTCCGCGCGGTGCATCTGGAACTTTATTGACTAACCCATATCCCGAACTTTAGAGAACTAGAGCCATGGTTAGGTTGCAAACTCATTGCATCATATTGTGCCTACTTGACTAATTGTGCATTATTAAATGTGCATACTCTATGTGTTTTTCCTAACCGTTTGTTTGACTTGTGCTAATATTAAATAAATAAATTCATGACTAAAATCCCTTTGCCTAATTAATAATTAATTAATTTGAGTAAATAAAGTCTAATATTTAATCAGAGTTGACTTAGTACGACTTTAGGCATACCTTGTAGAGTAATAATACTGAAAACAATTTCAGATCGACGCTCCAGCAATGGCGCCAAAAATTGAAATGTAGCGCCACTCTGTGGAGTGTAGCGCCTGGCGACAATCCTGTCGTCTGGCGCTACACTGCAAAGAGAGGCACAAGTCCTGTCGTTTTGACGACAGTTCGGTTTATTGCTCGAGTCATCACCTTATGTCTAATTGAACAGTTTTCTAGTCGATTCGGTTAATTTTTTACCGGTAATTATACCTTGTCAAGTCATTAATTGAGTATAAGCACTAATTCCCATGGTCTTACACAAGAGTTAAAGCATGTCACTTACACTCACTATATAAAACACACACTAATACACACTTTTTACCATGTCTAAGGGAGTCCTATATGCGTGTTTTTTCCGTCATTTTTTTAGGGGGGTAAGTTGGATATTAATCCTCCAAATAAATCAACTTGTTTGAACCCTATACTTAATTGCCAAAAATATATACCTTATTTTTGCCAAAAATATGCACCTATTTTTTGCTTTTCCTCTTTTAAACCGTAAAGTCAAGGTCAATTTGAGTCAAATAATTAAAACAAAAAAAATGGTTTGATTTACAGCGCGTGGTCAATAAAAGAAGGGCATTTAATCAAAGACAACCTTTTTATCCAAGTCCAACTTTTCGACAAACCCATCGCTCGTAAGAGGAAAGCTAAGATAATAATGGCAACTCAAGAAGAAGTCAATGAGCTCAGGAACCAACTGATTACCGTGACTGAGGCGTTAATGGTTCTAACCCTCAAGGTTGATGATCCCGTGAAACAACAACAGATGGACCTCATGCAAGAGATTCTGAGTAAACTGTCTAGCGACTACAATTTTCAAGGGATTAGCTCACAAGGGGTCTCGGTGGACAAGGATCTTCTTCCGCAGAAGTTCAATGCCAACGACATCCCGAAATTCAAAGCAACCGATAACCCTTACTTTCATTTAAGAGCCTTCGAAACAATAATGAGTATTAAGGGTATCGACAAGAAAGTGTTTCCCTCTCTGTTCTCACTATCTCTCGAAAGCGTTTGCCAACAATGGTTCTTTTCTCTCGAGAAAGAAAGAACCTCTACTTGGGAGTCCATAGTAAACGCTTTCATTGATAGATACAAATGCAATATTCAAGTTGAGACCGACTATAGGGAACTTGAAATCCTCAAGTAGAAGGAGAATGAAGGTTTCACCTCTTTCTTTAAAAAATGGATAGAAACCTCAGCTAAGATGATTGAGGTGCCAAGCGAAAAAGATTTCGTAAGGTTATTCATCAAAAACCTTCAATAAAAGTACTCCAAGCATCTCAAATACCAGAATAATCTCCATACCTTCAAGGCCGTCTACGACATTGGAATTAATATTGAAGACGACCTGGCTAAGTTGAAAGCTGCTAACAATAACTCCAATAGTGGCTGGAAAGGAAAGAAGAACGACAATCCTTCTTCTTCCAAAACCACCCACTCAAAAAATGTTGGCACTTTTAACTTGAGTGAAGTCCTTGCTATGAATAATCAAGGACAAAAGAAACCATTTAGAAGGAACTTTACTCCTATTGGCATGAGTTATGACACTGCATTTGACCGATTAAATGCAAAAGGTCTTATAAATCCTATGGACTGTTTGGGGACCCACCAGTAGAGAAGAGAACGGCTAATTGGAACCCCAATGCACATTGCAAGTATCACCAAGGTAGGGGCCATCTTACTGAGAACTGTTGGAAGCTTAAGGAAGCTATCCAAGACTTAATCGACAATAAAAAACAGCTCATGCCGATTGCGCTCTCGCTCACTCCTTAGCCATCTCTGATGAGACGAGTTGATCCCTCATCTCTCATCAAACCTGTCAAAGAAATCCATGCTATCGAAGAAGAGGAGAGATGTTTTTCGATGCCGTGGATAACTTCCAGAATTAGCAAGTAAAGAGGACATACAATTGCTTAACTGTACATGATGGAAGGATAAACTTGTTACGTGAAGCCTCAAAGTTGTGAAGGAACTTCAGAAAAAGTATGACGAGGTTCACCTCGAAAAATAAACCTAGGAAAGAGTTTACACCCATGAACGATTATGATGCGAAACACTTCCTTTACAAGTCATCGATAAACCAAGAAGAGTAATAGACTCAACTGCAATTGGATCCATATGCATAAATGTTCAAAATGCTCTCCGAGAGTGGCGAGATCAAACTTCGAACGAGACCATTTGAATCATTAAAAAGGACATATAGATTTTATTGTCAATATCATCAATCAGGGGTTCACACTATTGAAAACTGTTTTAAATTTAAGGATTTAATTCAGAAAAGATTGATTATAAGAGGCTAGTCCAAGTTCTACAAGAAGAAGACGTAAATATTAATGGAGTTTGGGACAGCGACAAAGAAGACGTTTACTTGAAAGACATGGTAGGACCTCCACCTTCAATGTCATATGCCATGGATAACTTTTGGGTTGAAGAAGATCATCAATAGATGTCCTCACAAGATCCGGGAGAATGCAACCTCATGTTACAACCCATGCCCACCACACAACAAGTTCCCATACCTATCATAGAAGATAATGACATTGTCAAACAGTTTAAGAAAACCAAGGTTGAAATGAACGTATGGAAGCTTCTGGCAACGTCTCGAGAAAATAGGTTGGCCGTAATGAATGCCTTGGATAAGATAGGAATAGATTCTGACACCACTCCTGAGGGATAGGCTAATTTCCTCACGAGTGATCTCCCTAGTCCTATCAACTTGATCACCTTTTGCGACAAGGATTTACCTCCAGAAGGTGACAAGCATTATAAGGCATTAAACCTCACAGTGGTTTGCAACAGAATGAACGTCCTTATGACTTTTGTAGATAATGAATCAGCCATTAATGTCTGTCCACTTAGAACTGCGAGAATGCTAGGCATAAGGGATGAAGACCTAACCCCATCAAAACAAGGAATAAGAGCCTATGATAACACTCTTCGTCAAGCTCTTGGTAAAATTACTATGAATGTAACGGCGGGAGCGATAGAACACGCTACTACGTTCCAAGTAGTAGATATTAAAGCTTCGTTCAATCTATTGTTGGGACGCCCTTGGCTTCATGACCTAAAGGCCGTCCCCTCATCTCTCCGCCAACAGGTAAAGGCCATAGTTGGAGGAATTTCCATTACAATCGATGCTTCACCCATGAGAATTAAAGCTATAAAGAATCCAATAATTAATGTGGAGAACGATAAAGACGATGAAGATTTGTGGGGCTTTAATGAAGAGGTCTCCTTAATCGAGGAGGATGAAAAAGACCCCTCTCTGCCATGGACCCCACTCCAATATGATCATGAACGCTATTCTAAAGAAGCAAGGACATTTTCCTGGGATGACCCTAGGAAAGAAGAAAGGAATAGCAAAACCGCTGGAATCACCTGGCCTCCCTAAATTAGACACTTTCGGACTTGGTTTCAAACCAACTCGAAAAGATCTCAAGCGAGCCCAGGAAAAGTTAAAGGCGCGTAGCGTTGCTCGCATCCAAAAGAAAGCAATCCCAATGGATCAGTATCCTCTTACCCTTAATGGACAATTTATAAAAGAAGGAGAGGAATATCCATGCTATGAATATCCATTCGAGATTTTTTAGATTGCTACTTCATAGATGAAATCCCAACTCCTGTCCACAAGGAGAAAGCACCACCATGCTTTGACTTTATTGTCATGGGATTACTATTAGGGCGAGAAAAAGATGAGCAAACATACAAAGAGGATAAATCATCGCTCATCCAAACAGTCCTACAAAGCGAAAGCTTCGATCCCTCGAAGCTAATCACTCTAGCGGAAGGATCACTACAAGGGTGGCGCAAGACCGTCAAGGTGACTACTCCAAGTGAACGGAAAATCTCCATCACTATGGGGCAAGGACCGATGTTCGAAGAGTCGTCTGAGTCCGAATCAGAGTTAGAGTCTCTCCCTATAGAGTCATCTAAGTCTTTACTTATAGCACCCCCTCCTTTGATCTCTTCCCCTAGGATAGTTAGTGATCAAATCCCTGAGGACATATCCCTCTTTGATGTAATGATCTCAGAATTTAATAATATGGCTTCTTCTCCTTACTCCTTGTGTTCTTCTCTAACCCAAGATGATGAGCATTTCTTAACTAAAAATGAAAATGACAAAGAACTTATTAAAGCAATGGAAACACTTGAAAAGAAAACACCGATAATTGAAGAAACTAAGACGATTGATATCTCAAATGATTCAACCAATAAAAGAGAGGTTAAAATCGGACTAACACTTAATGAACAAGAAAGAACCGATTTAATTAACTTACTTAATGAATTGATCGATGTATCCGCCTAGTCATATGAAGATATGCCAGGCATTAATAGAGAAATAGCTCAACACACTATACCATTAATTCCAGGAATGAAACCTGTAAAACAAAAGTTACGTCGAATGAAACCCGACGTAGCTCTTAAAATAAAAGAAGAAGTTAAAAAACAAATAACTGCAGGTTTCATCAAGGTATCTAAATACCCTGAATGGGTCGCCAACGTCGTCCTAGTTCCAAAAAAGGATGGAAGGGTAAGAATGTGTGTCGACTATCGAGACTTAAATAAGGCAAGTCCAAAGGACGACTTCCCTTTACAACACATCAATATTCTGGTGGATAACACATCAAATCATGCACTTCTCTCGTTCATGGATGGATACGCGGGCTATAATCAGATTCTCATGGCTGAAGAAGACATGAAGAAAACAACCTTCATAACACCATGGGGTACTTACAGCTACACGGTAATGTCATTCGGGTTGAAAAACACGGGTGCTACTTACCAACGAGCAGCGACTGCCTTGCTCCATGACATGATGCATAAAGAAGTTTAAGTATATGTGGACGACATGATTGTGAAATCAAAAGATCGCCCAAGCCATCAAATATCCTTAAGAAAATTCTTCGAAAGGCTAAGAAAATACAACATGAGGTTAAATCCATCTAAGTGTGCTTTTGGAGTCACCTTAGGCAAGCTTTTGGGTTATGTTATATGCTCTAGAGGAATAGAGATAGACCCAACCAAGATCAAGGGAATCATGTCAATGCCATCGCCCAAAACCAAGAAGCAAATTCGAGGATTTATTGGCCGGTTGCAATACATAAGTAGGTTCATATCAAAATTGACAACAATATGTGAACCAATCTTCAAAAAGCTTAAAAAGAATGTACCAGTGATATGGGATGACGAGTGTCAAAAAGCCTTTGAAAAGATCAAAGCCTATCTCGCAAATCCTCCTATATTAGCACCAGCACTTCTGGGAATACCTCTTAGATTGTACTTAATAGTTACCAAAGAGACAATGGGAGCCATGCTAGCGCAAGAAGTAGAAGGCAAAGAAAATGCGATCTACTATCTAAGCAAAAAGATGCTCGAGTATGAAACACGCTATACATCACTTGAGAAATTGTGCCTCGCTTTGGTGTGGGCCATAACCAAGTTAAGACATTACACGCTCGTGCATACAGTCTTTGTAGTTTCCTGATTAGATCCACTCAAGTATTTATTCGAGAAATCTACACTCAATGGGCGCATATCGAGATGGATAGTCAACTTAACCCAGTTCGATGTAAGGTTCATGCCACAAAAAGCTATCAAAGGATCTGTGGTGTTGGATTTTCTAGCAGACTTTCCAGTAGAAGACTCGACGCCAATACACGACAATGAATTTCCAGATGAAGACTTGATGGTCACTGAAGATGATACTTGGACCTTTACTTCGACGGAGCCTCAAACCAAAAGGGATTTGGCGTTGGAGTATTACTAGTATCACCTAAAGAAGAGCATGTTCCAATCTCCATAAAGCTTGATTTCGATGTTACCAACAATGCTGCTGAATACGAAGCGTGCGTGGTAGGCCTTGAAACAGCTTTGGCATTGGGAGTAAAAAAAGTTACGGATATTCGGAGACTCTTCATTGATCATCAATCAAATCTCCAAAAGGTGGAAAGTAAGGAGCGAAAGTCTAGCCCCTTACCAAACTTATCTAGAAACCCTTACTAATCAGTTAGAGAAGGTAGAATACACTTATCTACCTAGAGAAGAAAATCAATTTGATGATGCCTTGGCAAGACTAGCCTCAATGGTTAGGATTCCTACGGAAATCGAGCAAATGCCTCTAACTATAGAAAAAAGGCATAAACCGGCCTATATTCAAGCTATAGAAGATGATGAAGTGACCCAAGAAGATGAAGAATAATCGTGGTATACGGATATACTCAATTATGTCACCAAAGGAGAATACCCTCCCCACGCTGACAAAAGAGCAAAATGAGCATTAAGACTCTTGGCTTCCCAATACGTACTCATAAACAACGAGCTACACAAAAGGGTACCTAAGGGTCTAGCTCTCTTGTGTGTAGGAAAAAGGGATGCTCAAACAGCAATGAGGATAGTCCACAAAGGAATTTGTGGAACTCGTGTAAATGGAAAAATGTTAGTCCAAAAGATAATGCGAGAAGGGTACTATTGGACTACCATGAATAGGGATTGCCATCAATATGTAAAAAGATGCCCTAAGTGCCAAATCTACGCTAATTTACAACATGTTCCTCCATCTTTGCTCTACACCTACACTTCGCCATGGCCATTTTCCACATGGGGAATTGACATCATCGGCAAAATCACCCCCCCAGGAACAGGAGGTCACGAATATATTTTACTGGCAATTGATTACTTCACAAAGTGGGTCGAAGCACAATCGTACGCCAAACTCACTGCAAAACATGTAGCACTCTTTATCGAAAGAAATATTATTTGTCGTTATGGAGTCCCACATGAAATGATAAGTGACAACGAAACTCACTTTAAACCCGAGTGTGAAGAATTCCTACAAAAATATGGCATTCAACATCATCATTCTTCTCCTTATAGACCTCAGGCAAATGGAGCAGTCGAAGCAGATAATAAAAATTTAAAGACTATCATCGAGAAAATGACGGAAAATTACAAGGATAGGCCTGACAAACTCCACTTTGCATTGTGGGGTTATCACACGTCGATTCACACGTCAACAGGAAATACGCCAATTTCCTTAGTTTATGGAATGGATGTCGTACAACCTGTCAAGCTAGAGATTCCATCTCTACGCATCGCATTAGAGAGCAAACTTGAAGAAGTCGAATGGACTAGGGCAAGATTTGAGGAGCTAATTCTACTTGATGAAAAACGACTAGAAGCTCTACATCACACTCATTGTTACCAAACTCGTATGGCTAGGCATTTTAGCAAGAGGGTCAAGATAAGAAACATCAAAGTAGGAGATTTGCTGTTAAAAGCATTAAGGAAAAATGTTTTAGATTCAAGGAGAAAATTCAGACCTAATTGGTCTGGACCCTACACTGTCAAAACAATCTTATCGGGAGGTGCAGCAAAATTAACTGACATGGATGGCAATGAGTTCTCTAACATGACTAATCTTGACCAACTTAAAAAGTAATACCCATAATCACTTGAGTAGGACACTCAAGAGATCTATGTTTGGCCTGATTCCTTAAGAAATGATACGTAGGCAACTCTTTACTAGTGCGGCCACTTTATTTTTTTCAAACCTCGCATCCCAGACTTAATAAAAAATTCAACAGAGGATCAACGACACATTGGCGTCACAGGAAAAATTCTGGCGCCAGCCAATGAACCTTAGCCCCAGACGACAACCTCTGTCGCCTGACGCCAGACTTCCGCATCTGGCGCTAGTCGCAAAATCACGGCGCTAGTGTTCTGAAAAGTATCTGGGAATATTTCGGTGTTTTTCGGAAAATTTTCGACTTCCGTACTCGAAAAAAATTTCTGGAAAATTAAATTTTCGGTTTTCATTGCTTTAATAAATTAAATTTAAAGTAAATAATTTAATTAAAAAGCTGGAATTTCATTAATAAAATAAATTACATTATTGATAGAATTTAAATAAAGCTTAAATAAATTAACTTTGAATTTAAAAAAAAAGTCTAATAATTGAAAGTTAAGCAATGTTGTTAATCTTTTTTCTCTTTCTTTGCCCTCTTCCAATTCTTATCTGCGTTTTCTTCCTCATCCATAACCTTAGCTAGTAGGCATCCTTTAGAGGACCTACATTCAATTTTGGAGTAAATAATTTCTCCTTTAGCTAGGACCCCATGTTTCTTTTCTACCTAAGCCTTCTTCTCTATAGTGTCAGCTTTCCTTTTTCCTTTATCTTTTGCAGAACTTTTCTTCTTAGGCATTGTGGGTGTTTGGAACTCAAGTCTTTCACCCAAGCGTTCCTTAACAGGAATTACTTTATCACCTAGACGACTCTTCACATCAGCTTTACTCTGATTTTTCTTCATGTCCTTTGAAGGTTTCTTCAGAAGCCACCTTTTCACATCATTGGGCAAGCAAAGAGGAACCTTTTAGGTAATCACTTCCCATAAAGGTCTAGCGCTCCAATAAGTATCAAATTTGTCTACTTCCTGAGAGATAGGGAACTCATAGGGACGACGAAGATCCCCGAAAGGAATTGTTTGACGTAGGCCGTACTGTCTTTTTACCCTGCAGGGATAATAGATAGTCATTCGGGACAAGCTTGGAAGACGACAGAAAGGATGCTTGTTGACACCAACCATCTTTTCTATTTTCCACCAAGGGATGACGCACTTGATGGCAAAATTGTAAGACTTAAAGTCCTTCTTCCATTCGTGGCTCCCCATTTTAGAGAAGCGTTTCTTCCTTCTCAGAAAGCAGTTTGGAGTGTACTTCTCAATATTGTATGGAGGGCTAATTAATTCCAGTCTTTCTATTAGCCACATCTGTAAAATTATTCAATGCAAATAAATTATTCTTACTATACAAAAATACATTTTTGATTTCTGTATTTAAAAATATTATTTTTCTACTTGCAATAAAATTGGAGAGCCCCGGAAAAGTGCTTTTGGATTCTTCTTTAATTCATCAAGACTAAGCATGGTCTCTCCAACTATTAATGGCATTGGATTTCTCCCAGATTCAATCTGCTCTAAAACAGTGGATATAACTGCTTGACCCTGATTAGTTTTACCACTAGTGAAAACATATTGATTAAGCATGCAGAAAAGAAAAGCCCTTCTTCTATAAACATGAAAAGACTCATAATAAGGTTTACCAAAATAATGGCGAGCAAATTCTTTCAAATTAACTATGCTACCATCTTTAATTTTTGTTAGATCTCTGTCTTTTAAATTAAAGAAGCGCTCAAAATCCTTATAATAATATTAGTTTATTTTAGGGATTACTACAAGATCTAATGCAGGGAAGCCTAAAATAGCACCGAATTCTTCCGGCAAAGGGCTAATTTCATCATACCCCAATCTAAAGCAATGAGTATCCACATCCCAATATTCTAGGGCGGTATGAATAAAGTCTAAATCAAGATCTACCCCTTTGAAACCATAAATACCCCCCATGTGAAAAACATCTAACTCTTTTCTCTCCTTGGCAGTAAGAGACCGACACCATTCATGAGTGAAGTTGGTAAAACTTTTAGAAACTAGAGACATGATTGTTATGTTTTCTAAAAGCTAAGAATATATTTAATTTGCTGAAATAATGAAGAAAATCGGCTGGGCAGGGGGCTATTTATACACAAAATCGGCGCAGTTTTAATCTAGGAAGGATTCGGAGTCAGCGCTCATTAGCGCCAGACGCCAAACATTGGCGCCCAACGCCAGAGCCTGGCGCCCAACGCCAGAGCCTGGCGCCAAACGCTACGCGTAGCGCCTGGCGCTACACCAAAACGCGTGGCGCCAGGTCACGCTAACGTATTTTAAAATACGAGCTTTCCTAAATCGCGTTTTTTGGCCTGATTCGAGTCTGACCAATGACTTTACGGTCTTTTTATTCTTCTTTTATATCTTTTTCTAAATTTCATTTATTTCCTCTTCTTAATTAATATAACTATTATATTAATTATATTATTTTTCGGATTTTATTTTCATTTCCAAGTTTTTACAACTCCAATATTTTTTTGACTTTTATTCTTTCATTTTTTCTTTAGGGGGAGAAAGTCGGATACCCTCCATCAATAATAAAAATGATGGAATTTTTGCGCAAAATTAATTTTCACAATCCCTTGCACACACAAACATGCACATAAAAGTAAAAAATGAAAAACGATAAATGATGAATAAACTCATAGTAGTATGTATATACAAGCATGTCTAAATAATGAGTCTAAATAAAGGCAAAGTTCTATACAAAGTCAAAATAATAAAAAACACAAGAACAAACTACGGCGTCGGGGGACATACACCCATCATCTCATAAAACTCCGCCGTACGAGGAGTAACCTCTCCACCAGCTCCAACTCCAGCTCCGGTCTCCTCGAGAGGTGAAAAACTTAGCATAAGACTCGTCCACCCAAAATCAACCTGAGGCTGAGGCTGCGGAGGCTGCTGCGATGACGATCCGACCTCGTACATCCCACCACCTCTAAGAGCCGAGGTAACCTCTCCCTAGCCTACCGGCGCAGCATGTGAACCCTCAGATGAAGAGCCTGAGCCCTCTACCGCCTCGGTACGGGCAGCCTCATAACGACCGCCTCGACCACCAGAACCAGTGCGGCGACGTCTCGAGCTAGACCTCGCCGGCTCCCTCCGCACCTCAAGTCTTGTACGGGTACGAGAAGGAATAGCCTGAGCCTGCTAAAGAAACCAAAATCAGAAACATGCAAAATAGAAGCAGTAATGCAAAAACATAAGAAGGGAAGCTACCTCCTGGACGGCGTCGTCACGACGACATGTAGCCATGTTCCTCATCCGGACGAGCTAGCTTCGGAAGGCATCTATGCATCGTGCCATCGCCGTGACAACCTCGCGTGAGAACTGTCAAAGAAGTAAAGTCAGTAAACATGCATAAAATATATGGATAAAAGTTGCAAATAACTAAACTTACCCGGTTCTGGTGACGAGGAATCGACCGCTCCACAAAGCGCTCGCCCTCAGGAACCGGAGGAATCATCTCCTCAATCGGCCCGTATATCCCCTGATAGTGGATGGACATACGAGGTGGCACGAACTCAGTAGGTCCAGCCTGACAAAGCAATTAAAAGTCAGTAAAGCATTACTTGGGGGCTACTTAACGAAAGGTAAAAACTGAAAATCATACTGCCACCTCCTCAGCAGGTAAAGGAACTGGAGCTAAAAACGGCAGTAGCTCCTCCTCATAGCACCTCCCAGGGACCGTGTAAGATCGCCAAGGGGTACCAGCTCCCTCTGACATGCTCACCAACTTCGCGGCGTTGAACATGTGACGCGGTGGAGGAGCAAGAACGATAAAGGTGTCCGAGGAATGCTGAATAGAAACCCTCTCTCCGAGATACGCGATCGCTTCATATGTCCCCAAGAAACAGCGACGCTCAGCAGTATACTACACGGCTAGCCCAGCGACAGCCAAGTCGACCCACGGCCGGTACAGTACGTCAGGCTCCTGCAAGGAACGCTTATCAGACAAGAATCTATCAAAGGTGTTACAAAATGCTCAAATATGTAAAGAACCATATCGAGATGATCCAATCTCGGACATAAGTAGTGGACATCCTAACACAACGGCTTCCCCAGGAAGCGCTCACTGGAAACCTGCGCGGCGACGGTCTCGCCGGCGCAACTGAGAGAGAGTACTCGTAGAACCAGATCTACAAAAGGAAAAAATCATCAGCAAGTGCTAAACTAAAGATTAAAGCTAAACTTTACGGGAAATAAAGTATACCTCTACGACCCTCCAAAATCCGGATAGAGCGACGTTCCCCGTGAAGGACCGGTGTCGACACGAGTCTCGTAACGCTCGGATGAAGTCAGCATAGGCCAAGCTGGCCCAATCATAAGTCCCGATCAAGTGTAGATCATGGACTGCATGTAGGTAGTAAAGCAGCGCTCTACTACCCTTATCAGGGGAGAACGTCCCTGACAGCAAGATGAGTACAAAGATGTGCACCCGCTGCTCTCAGGTAGTCGCATCTTCATCAAAATCCGCTGCTAGAGTCGAGCGGCGAATCCCCTTCGCGCTGAACTGAGTCGACTCCACCTCAGCTCAAGCCCGAACAGCAATCGGACCCAACAGCTCCTCGACCTCGGGAGAAAATAAGTTGATCTCGTTGTCGAACGGCAGCGCAACAGAGCTAAACTCCAGTTCTGTAATGAGACTGAAGTCGGTCGGGGTGACCATCATCTTACCCCAAGGGAAGTGGAAAGTGTTGGTGGTGTCCCAAAAGAACTCCACCAGAGCACGAACCACATGGTGACCCCCGCTAGAGGCAATCATGGCCTTTGAGGTCTCGAAGAGCGCAGCTAGTCCGCAATATTCCCAGGGAAGTCTCGCCTCTTCGTCGTTGCCGATGTTCTCCTTGTACAGGTCGCCCAAGGTATCGCAACCTGAACCATGGCAACGCGTCCTCCTAACTGTGATACCCCGTCTCACCCTCTCAGAAATGTGGTGGAAGGGAGAGAAGTACCAATTCCGTTCATCCCACTCAGGGAGTCGGCCGAGTGAAGTGGACGGATCGGCGTCATCCTCTACGGGCTCGTGCTCCCGTCGAACGTCTCGGGACCGTAAACCCGAACCTCGCTGTCTAACCAAGCTACATTGTGAAAACTATCATAAATTAAGGTTCTATAGTATCTAAGGTTCGCCTAGTCGCATGATACTATGTTCGTAAAAAAAAAAAAAAAAAAAAACAGAGTACGTAGTACTAAAATAGAGCACAAATTCAAATTGAGCATATGCGGCATTTTTCAAGCATTCAAACCATTTCTTGCAATACTATAGTAATTATTGTGACAAATTGGACAAGAATTGCTAGCAAAAACTTCAAGAACAAGCCACATTGTCTTCCCGACCTTAAGAGGTCTAACAATGGTGATTTGTTTGTTTCTTCACCAAATTGTGTCAAACAAGACTCAAATTACTCCCAAAGAAATATATAAACATAATCAAGCAATTTCATGGAAAAAAATTTGATAAACAAAGAGAATTAAGCAATTTAAATTTTGAATTTTCAAGAAATTCGTGAACAAATACATGCAAAATTCATTAAAACTGGGGTGAGTTTGAAGAAAATTTACATAGATCGGGAAATTGGATGGAATAAGCTTTTATTTGCAACAAATTTAAGTAAATTCGGTTGAGAAACGAGCAAAAACGAGCCAAATGAAGTTCTGAGCGATTCTCGAGCAAAACACGAGCAGCAGCAGCAGAAATGAAGAAAAGAAGGGTATTTATGGAAAACCCGACTCTAGCGCCAAGCGACAGACTTTAGCGCCAGTCGATAAGGCTTAGCGCCTGGCGCTAGTGCCAGCGTCTGGCGCTACATCCAAATATGCGGCGCTAGCAATATTTTAGCTGCACCAGTCTGTCCAACCACTTGCTAAGGTTGTTCCAACCTCTTGCAATATATTTTTGGTTCCTCTAAGAAATTTGACATGATTTTATTAATCGGTTTTGATTACAATTACATAAAGTGATCGACCTGGTGAATGATCGTCTCACTTAGCTTAAAGCGCCTAAGCATTGGCTCATTGCAAAGCACCGACATACTAGTTCATTCAAAAGGCACCGACATACTAGTTCATTCAGCGAAAGGCACCGACAAACAAGTTCAAAAGCATCAAAAGCGCCGACGTACAGGCATAACGGAAGCAAAGTTCAAGCGAGCTTTTAAAGATCAACAAGCGTGGATCTTCGGTAATTTTTCTTCGGAATATTATCGCAACAAATGAGGATAGCTTCAAGAGAAGATATCTTCGGCAGCGTTCCTTATCTTGCGGAGAGTTGTCACAAACAACTGAGGGTGATCTCAAGTGAAGTTGTCTTCGATCGTGTTCCCTAGCTTGCGGAAGATGGTCACAAAGTGCTGGAAGGTCATTTCAAGAGAAGTAATCTTCGATGGGGTTCTCTAGCTTCCAGAAGTCTATCATGGCGGAATTGGAGTAGTTACAAGCGTAGCAGTCTTCAGGCGGCATTCTCTAGCTTGCAGGAGGTCGTCAAAATACAAAAATACGACAATACAACAACAAATTGGTTACTTCCAGAGACGTGTGCTCGACGGTGCAACATACGCGTTTCTTAACTCTCTTATCTGTTTTAACTAGTTCTAGTTTGCACGTATCGGCGTTACAAGAATGATTTAGGATCGCAGAACGTTCTGAATCATTCTCCACTACTACAAAATAAGCCAAAGAGACCTGCTTCGGGGGTTTTTGTCCCTTGGGAGAGTTACAACACTGAAACTGGGTTTCAACAACGGGCGCCTGTACCTGCAAAGCAAACAGACCGCCGAATGGTCGGTGATCCGCTTCCGAAGATTAAGTTAGTAAACGTTCGGTAATAAAACGTGCGGAAGTAAAGTTATCTGCTTAGATTCCAAGCTCAGGTAAAGTGCTGTGTGTTCGACAACTCTGTGATAAGTGACGTGTTGTCTCGTATTGCGTGTATATTCTCTTTCTTGTCATAAATGTAAGAATGTCCCTATTTATAGGGTCCTTTTGGAAAGTGTGCCCCTCCTAGGATCTGGTGACCTAGGAATTAGGTCACGCCGTTTTGCGGCGCCTTGGGATTTGGGCCTTTGAAGACCTCCATCCCAGGGGCAATGCTTGAGTGACACGTGTCACTTAGCCCAAAAGGCCTTTGGGCATCTTTTGGATGACACGTGTCGCCATCTGAATAGTCCATGCTGGATCATCAGTCTGCGTAGGACAGAAGAGTGTCCACCTTCCACGTGTCATCATTCCATAGGTTCAAATGGCACCTCTTTGGAGGACGCGTGGCGCTTTCTGATTGGGCCACCTGGCCGGGTATAAAATACCCAAATCATTTTTCCTTCACAGGGGTCACGTGCATTACACGTGACACCTGTGACAGGTGTCAGTATCCAAGTGGTCGGATTCAAAAAGTTACTGTTGGAGGGAAAATTTTTAGGGTTTTACCCCCATAAATAGTAAGGTTTGACCCCCCCCCCCCCCTTAGATTCACACCTTTGCGAATCTTTGGAGAATCTTGGACTTTTTGACTTAAAGAATCTCAAAATTCCCTAAGTGTTTTAACTTTTCAAGCATCCGACACTCGGCCAATTGTTCGACCGTTCTTCAGCCAACCAAGCGTCTTTCACCCTTCTTCTAAAGGTAACGCCTGTTTTTTTTCTTTTACTCTTCATTTTTTCTTTATTTTTGGAAAAAATGGTTTCCCAATCGCATGCGGCACGGCATAGGATAGTGATCAGCCGGTCACCGGGGACGGCTGAATCTAGAACTAGCAGTGCCGAATGCTTGGCCAAAGATCCTGCTTTGCGAACTTCTCCGAATCCGACCATTTCCGTGTCTGTGCAGGACACTATGACCATAATCAAAAGAACAGCAAGACAATATAGCTCCGATGGAACTTTCTACCATTCGGATGGGTCGAATGTATATTCAGACGGCTCAATAAGAGTACCTCAAAGTGAGGTGTCGGAGCATCCTAACAGCCCTTCTTATCTTCCTCCAACCCCCACCTATTACCATCGCCCACATCTAGTGGAACTCCCAGTGATGGAATCCTGGAGGAGGCGGATGAACAATATCAACCCGAGCCTTCTAGACAGGCGCCGGAAGAGAGTCTGGGGGAGGACCCCGCTGGCACCAGTCAGCAGTCCCCTAGCTCTGATGAGAGCTCTGATGACGAGTCAGCCTCGTCATCTTCTTCAGAGAACGCCTCCATTACTTTAGAGGAGGCAAGAACGAAAATAGATTCTGCCAGGAAGTCTCTGGCAGTGGATAAGGGGGAAAGCTGGGCCGAGCCGAGCGCTTCCAGGCGCTTGGAGAGAGCCCCCTACTATCATCATGTTCCGCCCAGCAGGCGGAGTTCCATGGCATCCGGCCTTGCCAATTTTAGGCGCAAGGTCGTTCTAGGCTATGGCTATACTTTGTCGGTCCCTAACGAGGGCGACACCATTACCTGGCCAAGCCTGGCTAGCTATCAAGACAGAGCATTCGGCTGCTATGACGCGGCCTTCCAAGCTGGCCTCCGCTTTCCTCTCCATCCGGTCGTGGAGAGGATCTTGGATGGATACCAACTGGGTATCTGGCAACTTGTACCCAAGTCCTGGATTAATATTCTGGGGTACGTTGCCGCCTATGAGATGCTGCAGGTGGAGGCGAGCTTTGAAGCGTTCACCCACATGCACTATCTGAGCAGGGGGCCTGCTAGGGGCGGTGAGGGCTGGTACACCTTGACCACTTGCAAGGGGTACATGATGGCTGTTGGCAAAGAGAAAAAGTGGAAAGACTGGAGGACTAAGTTTTACATAATCAAGTCTACTGACAGCCGCCTGAACTAAAAGTATAACAGGTGGAATAAGAATCCACCTATCCTAGCAGGCAGGAGTGCATTGCCGCCTCTTCCTAGGTGGGCAAAGGAGGAGATCATGGACAAGGGGTTGTTTACCGTGTCCGTGAGGACGAATGATGTGGGAGCAAGGAGGTCACCTCTCAATGCTATCTCCCTTTGTACAAATGGTTTGAGGAGGGAACGTTCTTAGCCGCCTGTGGGCTAAGCTCTGAAATGTCGAGAGGTAGTCGGCCGTTTGTTTGATATGCAATTTCATTTTGCTTTTCAATACTTGTTAGGTGGAGCTAACACTTGTTCATTTTTGTAGACAAGGCAATGGAGAAGCTCTCGGCCTCAAGGAAGCCGGTTGTATCTGCTGCTCGGTACGGATCAAATGTCCTAAACAGGGCAGAGGCAACCACCAACCTCAAGGTGGATGAGCAGAAAACTGGCGGCACCCCCAAGGTGAGAACTTGTTATACTTGCCATTTCTGACTAATGCTAAATTTGTACGAATGATTTCTGACTTGTTTTATCTTTTGTTGATGTAGGGTGCCCCTACCAAATCTCCCTCAAAACCATCCGACCCTAAAATCCAAATGACAAGGGCAGGTGATGTGAGCGCATCCGGCAAGGGCGGCCGGAAGCACATCGCTCAGAAGCCCAAGAGAGGCCTAGAGGCCTCTTCTCTCAAAGCTGATAGGGGGATCAGCAAATCGGATGTCCAGGGGACATCGAAGGGTGGCTTCAAGCAACCCACCACTGTTGTCGACTCAGCAGGAGAGAGGAGGAGTCTGAGAAAGAGGAGGAACCACAGGACGACGGTAAAAACCATTTGCCTTTTTTGTTCTTCCATTTAGATATATTTGTGTTATTTTTCTCATTCTCTTTCCTTCTCAGTCCCTGTGCAGAGGCCACTTGTAATCCAGATGACCAAGTCCATGCTGAGGGCGGTTGATCCTGACGAAAAAGCGTCTGTCAGAGGGGTCGGCACTCTGGACTTGGATGGCATCTTGGGGAACCTCTGCGAGGTATGAGTCTTGAGCAATTCTTCTCTTTTTTTTTCCTCAAGTCTTTATCCGCCTGGTTTTAACAATTCGGCTCTTTTTTCAGGCCATGCTGCGCTTCCAAGGGCTCAGGCAACCCCTGAAGGACAAGTCCTAAGAGGTAACAGCCGCTAAAGTTCGGGCCGAGTCCGCCTTGGATTGAGCTCAATTTGATATTGCTCAAAATGAGCTTCTGACGCTTGATATGATGTATTCGCAGGCGGAAGCCAATATGCAGGTGAAAAAGGATCTGGACTCGGCCCGCCTGCACATCACTTCCCTTAAGAAAGAAATCACAAGTCTTAAGGAGAAGCTCGAGCCTCTTCAGGATGCCAAGGAAGAGGCCGAGAGAGCCAAGCAGAGGGTGGGCCGCCTGGAGCAGCGCCTCACTAACCAGGAGCATCAGGTGAAGACCAAGTTTGAGTCCGTAGCTGAACAAGAGAGAGAAGCTCTTGTTAAGCAAATGATGAGCGACTATGATGCCATCATGCGGGACACTTGGGCGGCTGTGCAGCCGGACTCGGACTATCAGACTTGGAAATCCATGTTTAATGAAGCCAGCAAAGCATTCGACGCTCGCCTTCTTGACGAGGCTGAGAATGAAGCTAGGGCTGCTGCTGAGGCCGAGGAAAGCTCTGGGTCCTACTCTTCTGGGGAGTCGTCCTCTGGTGGAGAGGAGGAAGATCAGGTGGAGGAACGAGAGAAAAATGATGAAGAGCAGCCGAAGGGCAACAGGCCGGCTGCTAATGAAGAGACTCTCCACTAATCACTTAAGCTTTTTATTTTTTCTGCGGTCGAATGGCTATGTACTTGCTTTTCCGGCCTTCGTGCCGAGTATTGATGTTTCTTTACCGACCGAGGGGTCGGGCACTTTGACAATTTCTCTGGCTTTGCCAGAAAACAATCTTAACCAGTCGTCTGATGGCGATTGGTCTTTTTAATTTTAAATCATTTGGCCATTTGGCTGAAGTTATTCATATTGTTGTCCTTTGCGTTTTTGAATTTTTCATTGGATGTTTTTGGCCAAGTATTATAACCTGTATACCATGCGAATGTTCTTGCCCCTGGACGGATGTCGAGTGGTTTCGGTTTATTGGATTGATTGACTTAGAAATTATTGATACTTAGAAGAGTATTCATGGATTCTAAGTCAATCAATCACTATGGTGATTTCCCCAAACCACTCGGCAGACGTCCATCAAGAATTGGCAACTTAAAGTTTTCATTCGGCCATTGGCTCAAACAAAACTCAAATTTCCAACTTAGCAAATTTTTCTAAGGGAAAACTTCCGCCTGTTTTGCCTTGTGAGCTAAAAACAGGCACATCCGGCCATAGGCCTCTTTGAGATAAGATAAGTTTATAAATTAGCAAATGTTCTTTAAAAAGGATTATCTGCCTGTCTTGCCCCAAAAGCAAAGAACAGGCGTCATCCGATCAAAAGCCTCATTAGGTGCTTAAGTAGTTGTATATTAACAAGAATGTTCCGCCTTCTTTGCCCCTAGGCAAAAACAGGCGCATCCGGCTTAATTCCTCTTTAGCCTCTACTTATGAAACAGTGACCATTTTCGAGCTGTGCTAGAACAGTTAGAAAATTCAGGCCTTTTAGATTTCACTTTCGATTAAAACAAATGATTGCGAATGCTGCCTTAGCATTCGGTAGGGCCGCTTGTTATATTTGTAGAGCAATGTGCCACCCAAATGGGAGATGCTTCTCCTCGACGAATTCGCCCGAATGGACGTCGCCGGTTATCTGACTCATGTTGGAGCAGACGGTCATACTCATGTTGGAGCAGACTGTGACCATTCGATCTCTTTGGTTTATTAATATCCGGCCATGGGCCTCATTATTATTTTATCTGGCCTTAGGCCTCTTAAATGGTTGAGTAAATATTTTTTAAGTGTCGATATTAACTTAATGAATTTCGTAGGAGCGACTGTTCTAAAGCAATCGGCTCCTTCAGAAGGATTGGGGCGTCTGCTGTTGGGACAGACACTTTCCAAATGCATTGGCCGTCTGTACTATGTACAAGCGACACTAAGAAACTTAAATAAAAAGACAAGTTAGGAAATGAAGGCATAGTCTCATTAACAAAACTTGAGATAACAAAATTGAAGTCTTTACATTCGTACTTAGAAGTAAACCTTTTTCAAGTTGTCTACATTCCAAGTTCTAGGTAGCTGCCTGCCGTCTGGGTCTTCCAGGCGGTAGGTGCCGTCTCTTACTTCCTCATAGATTCGGTAGGGGCCTTCCCAATTTGGGGTTAGCTTTCCCTGTTCATTCGCCCTACCGACTGCCTCCATTTTCCGTAGCACAAAGTCCCCCACTTTGAGAGGACGCTTGTGTACTCTTTTGTTGTAAGCCCGAGTCCTTCTCAGACGGTATATCTCATGACATAAGGCAGCATTGCCCCTGCGCTCTGGAAGTGAGTCCAATGCTAGGCGCATGGCCTCCCAGTTCGCCTCTTCATCATACAGCATGATTCGAAGAGTCGGCTCATAGTGCTCAATGGGCAGAACAACTTCTGCTCCATACACCATGAGAAACGGGGTTTCTCCAGTTGCCCCTTTAGCAGTCGTTCTAATGGACTAGAGGACGTGTGATAATTCATCCGCCCAGAGACCACCAGCCCGTTCAATTTTCTTTTGAATCCCGTCTGAGATTAACTTGTTGAAGGCTTCGACCTGGCCGTTTGCTTGAGGCCGGCCGACGGATGCAAAGAAGCTTGAGACCCCTTGCTCTCCTAGCCAAGTCTTGAGTTGAGGCGTCTCAAATTGAGGACCATTGTCAAAAACCATATACATGGGCACCCCAAAGCGAGTGATAATGTTCCTCTAGATGAAGGAAATGGAAAATTTTGTCTTGATGTTTTTGACTGCCTCCGCCTCTACCCACTTGGTAAAGTAATCCATAGCCACCAGTATATAGCTCTTGCCGCCTGGTGCAGCTGTACATGGCCCCAGAATGTCCATGCCCCATTTGGAAAAAGGTATTAGGCTGTAGATGGCCGACAGGTCTGTAGTCGGACGATGGATGCCAAATTTTTGGCACTTGTCACATTTTTTTACCATTTCCATTGCATCCGACTCTAGAGTTGGCCAGAAGTAAAGCCGCCTGGCCTTGGCAGCGAGGGATCTGCCGCCTATATGGGAGGCGCAGAACCCCGAATGCAACTCTTCAAGGACTTCCTTACCCTTCTCAGGGGTAACACACTTCAACAGGGGTTTCAGAAAACCAGCCCTGAAGAGTTCTCCTTGTCGCAACTCGAAGTTAGCCGCTCGTTTTTTCAGAACAGCCGCCTCCTATGGTGAGTCAGGGAGCGTGTCGTCTACAAGATAGGCCCGGATGCTGTCCATCCAGGTTGAGCTTCGGTCAAGAATTCCAATGGGGTCTTCCTCATATATACTTCTTCTTTCCATGACCTCCCAGAAAACTGACCGAGGCGTTTCACTGGAGGCGGATGATGCCAGCTTGGACAGAGCATCCGCCTGATTGTTTGAGGAACTTGACTTAGATTGAACTCTTCAAGTGTCCCAACTTCATTCTTGACCGCCTGCAAGTATTTAATCATGGCCGGATGAGTGGCCTCATACGTCCCATTGACTTGGAGTACGACCAGTTGTGAATCCGAGCAGGCGTCAATTTTCTTTGCCCTTGCTGCCTCACAGTACCGAATGCCAGCAAGCAGGGCTTAATACTCGCCCTAATTGTTAGAGACCTGGAACTTGAACCGTATTGCATACTCGTATTTGTCTCCTTCAGGAGACTGACAGATAATTCCTGCACCACAGCCGTTCGCAGTGGAGCTCCCGTCCACATACACTTTCTAAGCCTGACTAGTATCATCCAAAGCAACCGGCCTTGTCATTTCCACAATGAAGTCAGCGAATGCTTGCCCCTTTATTGCTTTTCTTGGTTCGTAAGTGATTTCCAATCCTTGCATTTCAATCTCCCAATTGAGCATTCGTCCAGAAGACTCCAAGGTTGTGAGTGGCCGTTTGATCGGTTGGTCAGTATAGACTTCTACCGCATGCGCCAAGAAGTTGGGTTTAAGCTTCTTGATGGCCATGTAAAGGGCAAGGCCGAATTTCTCAACCACGGGGTACCGAAGCTCCGCATTTCTCAGAACATTGCTAATGAAATACACCGGGAGCTGGATGCCGTCTCTTTCAGCTAAGAAAATGGCACTGAGGGCATGATCAGAGACGGCTAAGTACATGAAGAGTTTCACTTTGGGTAAAGGGCTGACAAGCCTCGGCAAAGAGTGCGGATGAGGGTTTCAGCTTTTGAAAGGCCGCCTCTGCATCATCCCCCCATTCAAAGTTTGTCTTCTTTTTGATTGCCTGGAAAAAATAGAGGCACTTGTCGCCTGACCAACTGAGGAATCTCCCCAAGGCCGCTAGACAACCTGTTAGTTTTTGCACTTCCTTTACAGTACGGGGCAACTGCATGTCGATTACCGCCTGTATTTTCTCAGGGTTGGCCTCTATTCCCCTTTGGTCAATCAAAAATCCGAGAAACTTCCCAGACTCAACACCAAAGACACACTTTTTTGGGTTTAGCATGACCTTGTGCTGCCTGAGTGTGGCGAATGTTTCTTGGAGATCAGCAAGATGATCCGCCTGTTGTTTGGATTTGACTATCATGTCATCAATGTACGCCTCTAAATTCCTTTCGATTTGATTAATGAAGACCGTGTTAATCATTCGTTGGAAAGTAGCAGGCGCATTCTTCAAACCAAACGGCATCACCGTATAACAAAACAACCCCTGATCAGTGACGAATGCCGTCTTTTCTTGATCTTTTTTCCACAAGGGGATCTGATGAAAACATGAATAGGCGTCCATAAAACTCATCAAGGCATGTCCGGCTGTTGAGTCGACCAGACTGTCGATCTTAGGCAATGGATAACTATCCTTTGGACATGCCTTGTTGAGGTCTGGGTAGTCAACACACATCCGCCAAGTTCCATTCGGCGGTTTTACTAACACAACGTTAGCTACCCACTCATGGAAATTGTACGGCCGAATGAACTTGGCATCTAACAGCTTTTTTACTTCGGCAGCTGCCGCCTGACTTCTTTCTTCGCCGTGGTTTCTTTTCTTTTGCCGGATGGGCTTTTTTTTAGGATCCACGGCAATTTTGTGGACAGCGAGATCCGGGCTGATGCCTGGCATCTCCTCCACTTCAAAGGTAAAGATGTCTTTGAATTCTCAGAGTAGCTGGTGAAGGCTTTCACCCAACTTTGCAAATGAAACCGTCCCCACCTTAACAGTCCGTTCTGGACGGCTGTCGTCTAGAGGGATATCAATGTGTTCACCAGTAGGCTGGGGACGGAGGTCATCCGACCGTTCCCCGGTCAATGATTGCTATTATTTTTCTTTTTTGACCACCACCAGCTGATCAGTCATTCTTTTCTTTCCGACTGGTGGGGCCGACTGTTCTTCCTCGACCTCGTCGAGGTCGATTGTTTGCTTGCCCCGACCGGATGCTACGGCCGCGGGCTTGACGTCCGAGAGGTAACACTCTCGAGCCGTCTTTTGGTCCCCATTAAGGGAACCGATTGTTCCATCATCCTTCTCATACTTGAGTAGCATGAGAGCAGGGATGATGACGGCCTTACACTCGTTAAGAGTGGGACGGCCAATGATGAGGTTGTAAGCTGTGAGCTCTTCAACCACTAGGAAACGGATGGTCATGTACCGACCGTCTCCCTTGCTTCCCAGGCGGACAGGTAGGTCAATTCGTCCGACTGGGTGCACAAGTCCTCCCCCAATCCCAACAAGGGTGTGGGAGACCTCCATCATGTATCCGGTTTGTATTTGAGATTGGATAAGCATTTGAGGTTTATGAGGTCAGAGGAGCTTCCTGTGTCAATCAGAATTCGGCCAACCAACTGGTTGGCGACCTTGCACTCAATGACAACAGGGTCATCATGCGGCCGACAGACTTTGCCTATGTCCTGCTCGGTGGATGTGCCTGCCGCATCCCCTTCCTCAACAGAGTTGGCCATTTTCTCAGATGGTCCTTGGTGCCCCGAATGGTCGGGCCACCTCCGGCAAATCCGCCTGCTATGGTGTATACCGGATCTTCATCAGTTTCGGCACTCACAGCAGGCTGGGGAGTCTTTTTCTTGAACTGCCCCGGATTTGCCTTTGAAGTCACTTTGGACTTCACATAGGACTTCAGCTGTCCTTTGTCGGCCTGACGGTCGAGTCCCGCTTGAGACTAAAGCAGTCGTTCGTGTCATGGCCAACATCCTAATGGAAATGGCAATGCTTGTTTTTGTTCCGATTTTCAGCGGAACCTTTCATAGGAGTCGGCTTTTCAAGAGTCAGCCGATCCTTAATTTCCAAGAGGATGGAGCTGCAGTACTTGTGGAATTCGTACCTTGGAACGTACGGTTTCCACTCCTTTTTCTTCTTCTGAGCCGGTTGATCAGAGTTATCAATGGCCCATAATTGCTTTTTCTTTTTGCTCTCTACTGGCTTAGGAGCCGGCTGAGCAGGCCGACTCTCTTTCTGTCGGTCGGACTTCTTATGGTCCGACTGCTTATTGGAGGAGCAGAGTTCGGTCGCCTGTATATAGGCTTCCGCCTCTCGCAAGGCTCCTTGCAGAGTAAAGATTTGTTTACAGACGAGTTCACACTTAAAAGTAGACCCGTCCTTCAGACCCTTAAAGAAGTCTGTGAAAGTGACCTCATCAGACAGCCCATGAATCTGGATTCGGACCAGATTGAACCGCCTCCTTCTCTATCTCCCTGCTATACATTGCCCAAGTCAAGACTTGTCTTTTTGGCGGGGATGTTCATAAAGAAGTTTGAAGCAAACAAGAACGCAAGCGTCTTGAAGCTATTTATGCAACCAGCCGACAGATTGCCAAACCACTGCTGGGCTATGCCCTTCAGGGTGGCTGGAAAGCAACGACACCATGCGGCATCATCCAACCCCTGTAATTACATGAGGTGGGTGTATGCTAACAGGTGGTCTTCTGGGTTGGAGTTCCCGTCATAGGCTCCAACCAGAACGTTTTTAACTTTAGCCGGCTGTACGGCTTCAGTTATTTCCCTGGAGAAAGCAGAGGGTTGATCTCCAAGGTGTTGCAGCCTAAGCTGCCAGTCCATCGGCTGATAGCCGTATGCCGCATATCCTCCAAAGAGGGTAGGTTGCATGTAAGGTAAAACTGGCGCCTGGTACAATGGTTGTGCCATGTACTCGGCCGACTGAATCATATGAGGACCAGACTGAACCCGTTGGCTGCTTGCTGGAGTCTCATGTTCAGACTGGGAACACCTCACAGAGGTATTCCGAAAGCTATCATGATAAGTCGACGTTGAAGCCGACTCTGATAGCTGGGTTCTCTTCTCCTCAATGTATTGCCGAGCGTCAGAGAATGTTTTCTTGCTACCATCCGGCTGTATGTGCCGGATGGGTTTTCTTGTGCTCGTTTCTGGGAAACGGAGCCGAGTAAGGTCAAATTGGGGCCGAGCCTTCTCCTTGGGGGCCGGATGAGGAGTTGGCTGACGGTCCCTGACCGACTTCTGTTTGCCAGCTTGGGCTGGCTTCTTGGCCGACTGCTTCTTTCTAGGAGCAGGCGACTTCCTTGAGGCGAGATGTTTGATTTCACCCCTGAGGCTGCTTAGGAGTGTCATTAGTTCATCTCGAGTGACGGGAGTTGATCCTGCCGCCTGGGAAGGATCAACCAGCCGCCCCGAGGGCTTCTTTGGCAGTCCAACAGTTTTGCTTGGCCCTGCCTGGTCATGGTGACGCTCCCACCTCTCCTTACTGCGGATGCGTTTAGAGATGAGGGATCCATTTGGATTCACATAGGTTTCGACGTCAGCGTCGTCACCTGAGTCTTGGTCCGTTTGGACCAGTATATCATTCGGAGGCCGAATGGCCTCTGGATTTGGTACAGGTTCTTGTGAAGCCATTTAAGAGGTACTCTCCCCACAGACGGCGCCAAATGTTTTGGGGGTTTTTGTCCCTTTGAGAGTTACAACACTGAAACGGGGTTTCAACAACGGGCGCCTATACCTAAAAAGCAAACGGACCGCCGAATGGTCGGTGGTCCGCCTCCGAAGATTAAGTTAGTAAACGTTCGGTAATAAAACGTGCGGAAGTAAAGTTATCTGCTTGGATTCCAAGCTCAGGTAAAGTGTTGTGTGTTCGACAGCTCTGTGATAAGTGACGTGTTGTCTCGTATAGCGTGTATATTCTCTGTCTTTTCATAAATGTAAGAATGTCCCTAGGGTCCTTTTGGAAAGTGTGCCCCTCCTAGGATCTGGTGACCTAGGAATTAGGTCACGCCATTTTACGGCGCCTCGGGATTTGGGCCTTTGAAGGCCGCCATCCCAGGGGCAATGCTTGAGTGACACGTGTCACTGAGCCCAAAAGGCCTTTGGGCATCTTTTGGATGACACGTGTCGCCATCTGAATAGTCCATGCTGGATCATCAGTCTGCGTAGGACAGAAGAGTGTTCGCCTTCCACGTGTCATCATTCCATAGGTCCAAATGGCACCTCTTTGGAGGACACGTGGCACTTTCTGATTGGGCCACCTGGCCGGGTATAAAATACCCAAATCAAGACCCGTCCAAATTAGCCAAAGAGACTGCCTTAGAGGCGGTCTCTAGCTAAGCGGTCTCTTTGGCAAAGAGACTGCTTGACTAGAGGCTCTCTCTAGATTCAGAAAACTGAGACCACCTACTGATAAGTGGTCTCTTTTTTGTGAAAAATTGAGACTACCTACTGAAGACAGGCAGTCTCTTTTTTGAGAAATTTGAGACCGCTTATTGAACTTAACAGGTCTCTCGAGTCTCATTTAAAATAAAAAAAATAGCTTATTTCTTTTGATTTTTAAAATTATAACAACAATTTATCAATATTACTAATTTTTTTGGCATAAATCTCAAAAGTTATAAACATGATACAAATATCAAAAATGAAAATCCAATACGCAAAGTTTAAAAAAAAAATAAAATTGTATATGATAACTTCTAGATTCATTGTTCTTCAGTTACAAATTTCTTCACTCCAAACTTAGCTTGTAGAAATCTTTACCTGTAACCACAAATATAGACATAGTAAAAAACAAAATTAGAATCTAGAAAAATAAATCAGAAATTATACTAACAGATTTAAAAGATAAAAAAAATCTATCGAACGAAGAAATGAAAAGATAAATTTACAAATGAGCTAAAGAACGAACTGGCAGGAAAAGCAAAAGAATAAAGTTTAAAAATGAAAAAAAATATACCAGAACAAAAATTTGAATAACTAAAAACGATATTAAAAATGAAAATAAGAAATTAAATACATCTAACATCTCATATCGATATCATATAAGAAGTGAAAAAAACAAAATAACGAAAATTATTTTTTTAAAAAAAAAAACCAAAGTAAGCGAAAAATAAACTAAACTAACTAGATCTGACTATATATAAGAACTATAGTTAAGAAAATGTAAAAAAAAACGTATAAGAAAAAGTGATGAATAGAAAAACCACATAAACAAATTTTGTAGAAAATGAGTTTAAAAACAAAAACATTAACAAGAAAAATCAATTATCATAACTAAATGAAAGATCGAGCAAAATCTTTTTAAAAAAAACAAAATTTATATACAATTATAACAAAATACATTTTCATCACGGAAAAACGAAAAATTTGAAGATTAGCCCTTAAATACGGAAAAAAATAATACAAACTCACCTTGACAATAGATCTTGAAATTATACCCAACTACAATAGTTGGGTAGCCATTATAAATCTTGAATCATGATTAATCGGATAGATCTTGAAATTATAATAAGACATAGAGAAGATCACTACTTGAAATTCAGAAAATATGAAGGAAATTAAATATGGAATGAGAAGGAAAGAGAATAAAGGAGGGAGAAAGAGATGAGCTCTCACAACAGAGAGAAATGAGAGGAGGGGGAATAGAAAGAGATGAGAGGAGGGAGTTATCAGTTTTGAGGAGGAATCGGCGGAGTAAAAAGAAAATGGGAGTGAAAAGTTTAATTTCAATGGTTAGGGTTTTGACCAACCGCACGCGCTATTTTAAGAATTTTGAGGAGACCGGTCAGTTAACAGGACGGGTCTCTCTGATTTTGTCAATTTAAAAAAATAAATTCAAGAGACCTGTTATAAAAAAGGACGGGTCTCTGTTTGTACCTTGATTTCTTAAAAACACATCAAGAGACCGGTTATCTTAAACGTCGGGTCTCATGGTTGTTTCGAGAGACCTGTTATTGAAGATAACTGGTCTCTCTTTTAAAAGAGACCCGTTATGTAGTTAACGAGTCTCTTATCTAGGGTCTCTTTGAGCATTTTTGTAGTAGTGCTCCGTCCCTATTGATACTTTGACTTTTGTTTTCGAAACTTGCGTTTCTCCAAACTCAGTCAAAGTGGGGGCTTCTGTAGACACCCATTTGCGTCTCCCCAAAACGAAACCCGGTGATAAATACCTTTCACGTCGAATCATAAACGAATGAAGTGAAAGTGTGGAAGGTTTAGTGTTGCGGATAATTTTAATTTCTTTTCTCGTTTCTCTGCTTTTAAAAACCCATTTAAAGAAAACAGTCAATCCAGTTTGGTTGGTCCATGATATGGGTCCCTTAATAGTGTAGTTGGATAGGGCTTTAAAAGAGCTTTCCAATAATATATTATAAGCCCAACTCCGATGAATATTGAGGAAGTTATGGCCAAATTACTAAACTGGGCCCGGTTTGAGCCTTATATGCGACCCAATGATCTAGAGGAGGGCCTAATATGGATTTATCATTCCTAATGCAATTAGGAATGGTTTAGTCTTCGAGATTCTTCTAGAAGGTTCTTTTCATTCCTAATTCAATTAGCATTGATAAATTGACTTTTGTTGACTTTTTGGAATTTTAATTAGAATAAAAGAGTGTTTTTGAGGAAAATACGATCTTATCTTCCTGTATGGTTAAATTTTATCTGATTTTAGAAAACGCGTAAAAAAAAACTAATTAGCGCCTGGCGCTAGCGTTAGCATCTGGCGCTAATGTCAGCGTTTGGCGCTAACTCCGTTTTTTCACGTCAGAACTCTGGTTCGATTTTCTATCTTTTTGGCTGATTTTCTCGATAAATAGCCTCCTAAAAACTCCGTTTTCAATCATATACAATCATCAACTCCTTAGTTCTTTAATTCTCTTCTCTCTCAAAGCTAAAGCTTTCTTTCTCTCTTTTTTCTAAACCACCCTTTAAACAAAATTTCGCATTCACAAGACCTAGAAGCACCTAGCCAAGTTCGAAGTTGCCTTCGCCCTAAACGTGAAAGGTTTGATATTTCTGAGGGTTTTTTCCCAAATCTCTATTTCAATTATTTAATTTAATTCTTTGATTTATTATTTTCCTTGAAGTTACTAACGTGTGTATTTTGTTATTAGAAAGGTACGAGGCATCCAAGTAAGTGCTTTAATTTATTCATTGATATTATGATATAGAAATCATGCTTAGGTTGTTATTTTGATTCCTAGTATCATGTTAGGATGCTTTTCTTAATATGATGTTTAGGGTGACAACAATAAGTTCCTAGTATCATGTTTAGGGTAAAGAATATAATGTCAATTACGATTTCTATGATGCCTTTTATTGTCTTTCTATTAGCATGTTAGTATCATGTTAGGGTTAAAGCTTTGATTTTTTATTGCTTAGTGACATGCTAGGGTTTGTTATTAATCTTGTTAGTATCATGCCTAGGATCTTGCTATTATTATGCTTTAACATTATTATGATTTATTTTTATAATTGTTATTATCATGTTGCTTGATTTATATTTATTGTTATTGCTTGATCACACCTTTTATGCATGTTTAAAGTGAATTGGTACTTGTAATCACGCTTAATAAGATAATTAATAATCTTGTTTAGGGTTAATTTGATTATAATTAAAGTGATCGCCAATAATAGTTTTGTTTGTGCATTAATATTCAACAAACATAGATAAAGAAGTTTAGGGTAAACCTATTGATTGCATGTTAGTCAGAAAGCGCACATGAATACGATCAGAATAAAGTAAAGGCCTATTATTAGGGCAGGTTCAGTCTCTTTTAGGTTGCATTTGTACCTTCATCCCTGAACTACCAGTCATGGTTCCAGACCTATTGGAGTTAATGATCTCCTGGATCGTAAAGGGGTGTAACCTTCATCTCATGAACGGTTAACAAGTTCCTAAAACTTGTTGGCGACTCTTTTGGTCTATCTTCTTTCCCTTTCGACGCCACCGTACTTAAGTGTATGATCACAGTGGGGTTCAAGCTAGGGGTAATTCTTGAAATATTCCCTACAGAGATCGAAGGAGAAGAACAAGAGAAAGAAGAAGAAGAAGAACAAGAGACGAGCTGATTTGAGATCAAAGGAGACGAACATAGAAGAGAGATAAGGAGAGAGAAAGAGAAACAGAAAGAGAAGTAGAGTGGCTGAGGAGAGAGTGGTGAGTAAGGGTTTATTTGGGTATATATGGGGCGGTTTTTTTTTTTTAAATAATAAAGCCACCGGTTTTAAACCGGTGGGATTAATATTTTACCCACCGGTTCTCTTTGAACCAGTGGCAATTCCCTTCCCTCGTTTTTTCCCACTTTTTTCCCCACCAGTTTTTTAAAACCGGTGGCCTTAGGGAGGTGCCATTCTTATTTTTTCACCTAGTGCAAATCAAATATATTTGATTTCATTTTAATTACAACTTTATTCATTTCCTAACTTGTTTATTATTTTACAGTTGCAAGCAAGCAAAATCAAAGTAAAGAATCATGTTCCTTTTATTTCTATTATTTTTCTAACGATTTTACATTGTTGGATTATTATTATATTGCTTCCAATATTAATGTTTATTTTATTATATTTATTGATCACCGTATTGCATGTTAAAGGGAATATGTAATTGAAAATCACGAATAATAAGATAATTTGGACAACCGGTTTAGGTTCCTTTTTTAATCTTGTTGTTTAATCGAAGTGATCACAATATTTTAGAATTATGTGTTGCATTAATATTCAACCATTTTAGCCTAATAATGGTTTTGAGCAAATTGAATATTTTGTTTGCATGCCTTTGAGATCGCAAGAATCTATAAGAATCGAGTAGAGGCCAATACGGGCGAATATGACTCCATGATTCACTTCGTACCTAACCATTTATAAATTAACCTGCCTATTGAAACTAAGCCTAAATATCAATTCTCATCTCTCGATTCTCGAATTAATATTGCTAAACTCATACATAAAAGACCAGCGCTAATCTAGTTGCAGAGCATTAAATGAATCAATAGGAAATTAATCAAGCATTGATAATCAACAATAATAAATTACCCCTTCATATTATTTATGGATCCCTATAAACCCTAGAAAAAAAACTTCTCAGACATAATTAAAATTAAACTAATCAAAGCAATTAAACAAGACACGATGAAAGACGTAAAGTAAATAGCTGAGATTAAAGTAGAAGAAATTGTTGCCAAGGTAATCAGAATTAAGGAGTTGAATTAAGAACAATATAGAGAACAAAGTTATAGAGAGAGAAAAAATAATCTAAAACTAAGTATAGAGAGAAATTCTAAGAGAAAAAGTACTCAACAAAAAACATTAAAATCGTATTTATAACAAAAATAATTACTCCTAATTAAAACTAAGATAAATCGCCAAAATCAGCTCCTAAAAACCTCGCACTCGATCACGTGAAGGGCCGCCCGATCGGCCCCGCCTTTTTTCCAATATATGCATCTCTCGCGCCCGGTCGGGCGCAAACTAGTCTTCCTCGCCCGGCCAGGCGCGCCTTCGGGCGGGAGCTTACTTGGCCGGGCCCGGAAACTTGGGAAAGCTTGACTTTGATTGGGCTCCGATTCTTCGGCCCAATCCGGATTTCCTCTTCGGGTGTTGAATTAATACTCGGTCCAAATGTCTCAGAATCTCAAATGCTAAGCCCTTAATCACCGGTTCGATGACTCTAACCGGCCCTGGGCTATGAAAACTGGGCGTGCTCCTCCAATGCTCGTAGTCACTTCATAATATCCCTGGAAAATACTCCAAAAATGTAAATCCCTACAAAAGTCAACCAAAACTACGAAAACACAAGAAAACACCAATTAGTAATAAAAGTGGATCTAAAGAGCCAAAAACACTACCAATTATGACCAAGGGACGGGGGTAAAATACTATGTAAAATGGACATATTAAACTCCCCCAAGGCTAAAGTCGTATCACCCAATCAAAAGTAATTCCTAAATCCTCTAACTAATGCAGATAGGGAAGTAGGGTTGAATCCACAGGAAAACTGGTCTTTCTATTCCTAATTAAAGCATTCTAAATTATTTAGTAACAAATTAATAATAAGGATAGGAAACTAAACTACGAAGATTAAGAGTAAAGAGAAATCAATGAA
The DNA here is from genome assembly GCF_001683475.1 of Chenopodium quinoa. NCBI lineage: Eukaryota > Viridiplantae > Streptophyta > Magnoliopsida > Caryophyllales > Amaranthaceae > Chenopodium > Chenopodium quinoa. The sequence continues at coordinate 3,896,118 of NW_018745105.1, forward strand.
TAAAGGCCTAGGGAATAGGTTCACCAATAAATAACATTCCAGGGTAAAACATAATAATCAATCATCAATGCATCAATTAATCAGATCATAAAGGGCTTTCGCTACGTATTACAATCACAGAATTAATCTAAAGGTATTAAATCGCATCTCTCGAATCTCGACTTAACTATTTATAATTTAACATGCCTATTGAAACTAAGCCTAAATATCAACTCGAATATCGAATTAATATTGCTAAACTCATACATAAAAGACCAGCGCTAATCTAGTTGTAGAGCTTTAAATCAATCAATAGGAAATTAATCAAGCATTAATAATCAACAACAATAAATTACCCCTTCATATTATTTATGGATCCCCATAAACCCTAGAAAGAAAACTACTCAGACATAATAAAAAATAAAACTAATCAAAGCAATTAAACAAAAGCTGATGAAAGAACTAAAGTAAATAGCTGAGATTAAAGTAGAAGAAATCGTTACCAAAGTAATCAGAATTAAGGAGTTAAATTAAGAACAATATAGGAAACAAAGTTGTAAATAGAGAAAAAATAATCTAAAACTAAGTAGAGAAAGAAAGTCTAAGAGAAGTACTACTAAACAAAAGAACATTAAAATCGTATTTATATCAAAAATAATTACTCCTAATTAAAACTAAGATAAATCGCCGAAATCAGCTCCTAAAAACCTTGTGCCTGATGAGGCCCGCCTTTTTTGCAATATATGCATCTCTCGCGCCCGGCCGGGCGCAAACTCGGGCGTGAACTAATCTTCCTCACCCGGCCGGGCGCGCCTTCGGGCGGGAGCTTACTTGGCCGGGCCCAGACACTTGGGCAAGCTTGGACTTTGATTGGGCTGCGATTCTTCAGCCCAATCTGGATTTCCTCTTCGGGTCTTGAATACTTGGTCCAAATTTCTCAGAATCTCAAATGCTAAGCCCTTAATCACTGGTTCGATGACTCTAACCGGCCCTGGGCTATGAAAACTGGTCGTGCTCCTCCAATGCTCGTAGTCACTTCATAATATCCCGGGAAAATGCTTCAAAAGTGCAGATCCCTACAAAATTCAACCAAAAATACGAAAACACTAGAAAGCACCAATTAGTAATAAAAGTGGCTCTAAAGAGCCAAAAACACTACCAATTATGACCAAGAGACGGGGGTAAAATACTATATAAAATGGACATATCAGTGCCATCATCCCTGATCCTCCTTTCGTGGTTTCGTACCATATGGAGTTAGTAATCTCATGGATTATGTATAGGGTGTAACCTTCATGGGTCAACCGTTGTTGCCTTTGTTGTCCCTTTATCGTGGTTGCCTTAAATGATCCGTGAACGGTTTACAAGTTCCTTAAAAATTTGTTGGCGGCTCCCTACTTTTCTTGTCCCTAATAGCTTAGTATTATGTCAATTACTTCCTATGAGTGCCAAGAATATTCACACAAGCTTTAACGTAGGTGCACTTCGAACGACGCCTACGTAGGCGCACTTCGAACAACGCCTACACTAAGCAATTAGATGGTTTATTATATACGATAACGTATTGCTACTTTATTTTAATAGAGATGACTATATAATTAGCTTAGAGAAATTGAAGTACTATTCTAATTGGTTAGAAATTAGACTTGATAAGTTTTCCAATGATATATTATATGCCTTATTCCGAGTTACAGATCAAAAGTTATCATAGTTTTAAAAACGCGTAAAAATCTGGAATTACCGCGTATCAGCTAAAATGCCGCGACGCGACAAATGGTGACGTGGCACGGTGCATATTGTCGTGACACGGTATTCTACACCGTGTCCAATTCGTGTATTTTTTGCGTCCTTGCGTTCCCTCACACATTTATGAACTTGGACGCATTTTGGAAAAAACAGTACACCGTGACACGACGCCACGTGCCCCGCTATTGTGGACTTTGCCGCGTTTCACAGCATTTTCCACCGTGTCACGGGATTTTCTCGCATCTATTGCACCGCAACGCGGTATTATGAACCGTTTCACGGCACGTTTTGTCGTGTCGCGGCAACCTCTGCTACCCCAAAACTAGAGTTTTATCTTTTTAGGGTTCCGTGTGTTCCCTCTACTCATTTTCTTTATAAATACCCCCTCCTTTCTACAATTCGGGGCACCAAATCATTCTGTCTTCCTCTCTTCTACACCAAAAATCATTTTCTCTCTCTCATACTCTAAGCCTTAAACCTATATTCCTAATTACATCATTCCTTCCTTAATCACTCCAAAGAGTACATACAACACCCGAGGTTTCGTCCTCAAACCAAGGCGTGAAAGGTAGAATTAATTGAGGGTTTGGACAAAATCAACTCTACTTTTTATTTATTTTAATTACTACCTCCGTTGATTATTATGTGCAACAAAGAGGTATTATTTGTGAGACATAAAATATTCCTTTGTTTAACATAATAATTAACAGAGGTAGTATTTCAATTTGATTTATATTCTTATTGAAGTTACTACAAATTATTAATGATGTAGCAGTTTACAGGACCACGTGAAATGTGAGTAATTAATTAATTTAATTACTTATTTTATTTTAATATTGCTAGTATCATGATAAGAGTTTTATTTATATTTTATTTGACTAACGCTATTATTGTTGAATTGCTTCCAATATTAATGTTTATTCTATTATTTTTTATGATCACAATATTGCATGTTTACGGGAATACGCAATTGAATATCACAACTAATAAGATAATTTGGACGATCGGTTTATGTTCCTTTATAATCTTGTTGTTTAATCAAGTGATCACAATATTATAGAATTATGTTTTGCATTAATATTCAACCAATTTAGCCTAATGTTAGTTTGGGGCAAATGGAATCTTTGTTTGCATGCCTCTAAGATCGCAGGAATCACTTTTCACTATAAGAGTTGAGTACTAGGCTAATATGGGCGAATGTGACTCCATGACTCATTTTGTACCATCATCTCCGATCCTCTTTTTCGTGCTTCCAAATCATATGGAGTTAATAATTTCATAGCTATATTATGAATGGGGTGTAAAATTCATGGGTCAATCCTTGTTGTCTTTCGTTGTCCCTTTATCGTGGTTGCCTTTTATGATCCATGAACGGTTTACAAGTTCCTTAAAAACTTGTTGGCGGCTCCCTACTTTCATTGTCTCTAATCATATATGTCAATTCCCCCTTCCTATGAGTGCCAAGCATATTCACCACATTCTTAACGTAAACGCACTTCAAACGACGCCTACAACTATATTATATTCAAATATTTGTTTTAAATATATGTCAAATCTTTATAATGTAGCTTAAAGTAAAATATATTTGACATATTTTTAATACAAATATTTATAAAGCTATAAAAAAAATCTTAGCATGCATAACTTTGATTACTTTCTACATCATTTTATATTTAACATATCTTTCATAATCATTCCTTTTGATGCAAATTTACCAACTATGATTTTAAAATTTAATATTTTTTTTATGAATAACTAAGTGGATTGCTATTCGTTACTCCCAATTTACATAGTAACGCTCCCATTTTAAGCTGAATGGACAAATATGCCCTTTATGCAAGTTGTACTATAAAAAGGACTTTGTTCCCTACATAGACACATTCTATCAAACGGTCCCCTCAAAGTAGTACGACGTGAATATCCCGAGTCCACCACATCGGTCCCCACGACCTCCAAATCAAATCGGTCCCCACGACCACCTTAAATCGTGTATTTTTTTTAAATTAATCATCAAGTTTTTCCGACGGGTCTTGGATCATGGACGACGACTGAGAATGCGTCGGAACATCATGTAAGAATTATTTTTTTTATTTTTAGGAAAAGGGACATCCGCCTGAAATTTCCGAATGTCCGTAGTGTAGACACCCATTTGTGTCTCCCCAAAACCAAACCCGGTGATGAGTACTTTTCACGTCGAATCAAAATCGAATGAAACGAAAGTGTGGAAAGGTCTAGTGTTGCGGAAAGTTTTTTATTTCTTTTCTCTTCTCTCTGTTTTTGAAAACTTTATTTTAAGAAAACAGCCAATCCAGTTTGGTTGGTCCATGATATGGGTTTAATAGTGGTGTAGTTGGATGGGGCTTGCAAAGACCTTTCCAACGATATATCCAGGGTTGACGCCAGCTCTGTTTCCTGAGCGTCGGACTCTGTTTTGTTAAATTATCTTTTTTTGCTGATTTTCTCTATAAATATCGTATTAAAAACCCCGTTTTGATTCATCAACAATCAGTTTTCATTCGCAAGTTAAATCGTTCATACATTAGCATTCTTTAAATCTCTTAATAGTTCATCTCTTTCATTCATCTTTCTTTCAATTCTTTCTTACTTTGTTATCATACAAAATTCCGCATTCAAAAGATCTAGAAACACCTAGCTATATTCGAAGTTGCCTTCGCCCTAGACGTGAAAGGTTCAATTTCTGAGGGTTTGGTCCCAAATCTCTCTTTCAATTATTTAATTTAATTTTTTTGTTTATTATTTTCCTTGAAGTTACTAACGTGTGTATTTTGTTATTAGAAAGAGGTACGAGGCATCAAAGTAAGTGCTTTAATTGATTTGATTGATGTTATGATGTAGAAATCATGTCTATATTGTTATGATATTCTTAGTATCATGTCTAGGGTAATTTTAATATTAAGTATGATTAAAAGTACGATGCTTCCTATATTCTTCCTAATATTTATAATTGTTAGTATCATGTTAGGGTTAAAGATTTGATTTTTATTGTTTAGTGACATGCTAGGGTTTGTTATTAATCTTGTTAGTATCATGCCTAGGATCTTGCTATTATTATGCTTTAATGTTGATATGATTAATTTATTTATGATGAATATTATTATTTTATGATGATTATTATTATGATGATTATAATTGTCTTGATTATTATGTTGCTTGATGCTTATATATTCTTTATTGCTTGATCACACCTTTTATGCATGTTTAAAGGGAATTCATACTTGTAATCGCGCTTAATAAGATAATTAATAATCTTGTTTAGGTTAACTGTGATTATAATTCAAGTGGTCACCAATAATAGTTTATTTGTGGATTAAATTCAACCAACATAGATTAAACAGGTTTAGGGTTAATCTATTGATTGCATGTTAGTCAGAAAGCGCACATGAATACGAGCAGAATAAAGTAGAGGTCTATTATTAGGGCAGGTTCAATCTCTTTTAGGTTGGATTTGTACCATCATCCCCGAACCTTTATTTGGTTCTAGACCTCATGGAGTTGACGATCTCTTGGATCGTTAAGGGGTGTAACCTTCATCCTATGAACGATTTACAAGTTCCTTAAAAACTTGTTGGCGACTCTTTTGCTCTATCTTCTTCCCTTTTGGACGCCACCGTACTTTAGTGTATGATCACAGTGGGGTTCAAGCTAGTGGATTTTAAAGGCTTGAAATTATTCCCTACAGTGTTTTGGCGACTTCACTAGGGAGGATTTCTATTTTAATTCCTGAATTTGTTTCGGCAATGATTTAGAATGAGTGGATGAGACTCGAAAAGTTCTAAGTATTTCATGTGCGTAATTTTGATTAACATTATTATCATATGCATAAAAAGGATCTCATTGGAAAGACCATCCGTAATGAGTCAAAAACATAGGATTTTACACGTAGGAAATTTGAGGAATTTCTTTCACAACTAGGACTGAAATAACACCGCGCGAAACTGGAAGATTTTATCGAGCACAGAAAGCTGCTGAGGGATGTGGGAAGTAGCGTCAAGGGCCAGAGCTTGGCGCCACACTTTTAGACGTAGCGCCAGACGCCAATATTGGCGCCAGGCGCTACAGTTAAAAGTTGGCGCCAGTCTCTGATTGCTGGCGCCAATTTCCCCCAATACCGAGCCAGAAATATGCGTTCTAATTTCGACCGGTTTTTCGTATTGTTTGCTCGATCCTACTTCCTGATTGAATTTTTTGTCACTTTTCTGAAACCCATATGTGTTCTACATATGGACATAACCCTCTGGGAATTCATGCTCCATCTACCCGATTGAACACTCCGTGCAAAAAAGGGTACATCCGAGATGTTGAATTCACCAAACCATGGAAGCGAGTTTTTCTAAAACTCGCGGTGTCCCATCCACTCGCGCCAACCCTTCACGGTTAGGCTTCCGCGCGGTGCATCCGGACAATTAACCATGGACCCTCTATTGACTAAACCATATCCCGAACTTTAGAGAACTAGAGCCATGGTTAGGTTGCGAACTCATTGCATCATATCGTGCCTACTTGTCTAATTGTGCATTATTTGTTGTGCATATATACATTCTATGTTTCTCTTAACCGTTTGTTGATTTGTGTTGAGAATAAATAAATTAATGACTTAAAGAACTTTGCCTAATTAATTATTTAATTATTTAATTTGATTTAATAAAGTCTAATTTTTTTTCAATCGGAATTGACCTAGTACGACTTTAGGCTAACCCCAGTTGACTAATAATACCGAAAATAGTCCCAGACCGAAGCTCCACTATTGGCGCCAAAGTATGAGCTGTAGCGCCACACTATGTTGTATAGCCCCAGACGACAGCTAAGTTGTCTGGCGCCAATCTCCACAGTGTGACGCCAGTCCTGTCGCTTGGCCGACAGTTCGGATTATTTGTCGAGTCGTCACCTAAAGTCTAATTAATCAGTCCTCTGTTTAATTTGGTTAATTTTGCTGACAATTCTTAATTGAATCAATGATCAAGTTTAGACACTAAGTCTCATGGTCTTACACAAGAGTCCAAGCATGTCACTTACACTCAATGCACACACCAATACACATGCTTTGAACATGATTAAGAGACTCTTGTGTGCGCGTTTTTTCCGTCATTTTTTTAGGGGGGTAAGTCGGATATTAATCCTCCAATATAAATAATAATACTTAGTTCCCTAAAAATATGTACGTTATTTTTGCCAAAAATAGGCACCCCTTTTTTCTTAAAATAAACCATAAAGTCAAGTTGATTCGAGTCAAGTAATTAAAATGCAAAATGGTTTAATTTATAGCGCGTGGTCAAGAAAGGAAGGACGATTAATCAAAGATAACCTCTTCGTACAAGTCTAACTTTTCGACAAACCTATAGCCCGTAAGAGGAAAGAAAGGGTTATAATGGCAACTCAAGAAGAAGTCAATGATCTTAATAACCAACTGGCTACTGTGACCGAGACACTGAAGCTTCTCGCACTTAGGATCGATGATCCCGTGAAACAACAACAAATGGACCTCATGCAAGAGAGCCTAAGCAAGTTGTCCAGCGACTACAAGTTTCAAGAACTCACATCCCAAGGGGTCTCGGTGGATAAAGATCTTCTTCCGCAGAAGTTCAACGCCAACGACATCCCAAAATTCAGAGCAATTGACAACCTTACTTCCTCTTAAGAGCATTTGAAACAATAATGAGTATTAAGGGTATTGATAAGAAGGTCTTCCCTTCTCTTTTCTCACTGTCTCTCGAGACCGTTTGTCAACGATGGTTCTTTTCTCTCGAGAAAGAAAAGACCTCTACCTGGGAGTCTATAGCAAACGCTTTCGTTGATAGGTACAAATGCAACATTCAAGTCGAGACTGACCATAGAGAACTTGAAATCCTCAAACAGAAAGAGAATGAAGGCTTCACTTCTTTCTTTAACAAGTGGAGAGAAACCTCGGCTAAAATGATTGAGGTACCAAGTGAAAAAGAGTCTGTAAGGCTGTTTATCAAGAATCTCCAAGAAAAATATTCCAAACATCTTAAATATCAAAATAACCTCCATACCTTTAAGGCTGTTTATGATGTTGGGATCAATATTGAAGATGACTTGGCTAAGTCAAAAGCTGCCACCAATAACTCCAACAGTGGCTGGAAAGGAAAGAAGAACGACAATCCTTCTTCTTCCAAAACCGCCCACTCAAATAACGTTAGCACCTTTAATCTAGGATAAGTCCTTGCCATGAACAACTAAGGACAAAGGAAACCATTTAGGAGGAACTTCACTCCTATTGGCATGAGTTATGACACCTCATTTGATCGATTAAATGCAAAAGGTCTTATAACTCCCATTGGACCATTTGGGGATCCACCAGTTGAGAAGAGGTCGGTTAACTGGAACCCCAACGCACATTGCAAGTATCACCAAGGTAGGGGCCATTCTACTAAAAGTTGTTGGAAGCTTAAGGAAGCTATCCAAGACCTAATCGACAATAACAAACTGCCTTGCCCCCTGCCAGTAAGAAACCAAGCATTGACAATGCACCTCTAGCTCATACTTTGGCTATCTCCGATGAAGAGAACGAGGTTGACCCCTCATCTCTCATTAAGCCCATCGAAGAAATAGAAGAGGAGATATTTTTCGATGTCAAAGATAACCTTCCAGAACCGGCAAATAAGGAAGACATACAATTGCTCACACTGTCTATGAAGGAGGCATCGCAACTATTACGTGAAGCTCTTAAGGTTATGAACGAACTCCACAAGAAATATGATGAGCTTCCATGTCCAAAGGAAGAACCTAAAAGAGAATTCACACCAGTAAGAACGACTTATGAGGCAAAGTATTTTCCCTTACAAGTCATCGAAAAGCCCAAGAAGAGCAATAGAATTTACACTCCAACTGGGATCCCATATGCGCAAATGTTCGAAATGCTCTCCGAGAGTGGCAAGGTCAAACCTCTCGAACCGAGACCATTTGAGTCATTAAAAAGGACAGATAGATATTACTGTCAGTACCATCAATCAGGGGGGCACACCATAGAAAACTGTTTCAAATTCAAGGATTTGGTACAGAAAATGATTGATGAAAAGAAATTAGTCCAAGTTCAACAAGAAGAGGATATAACCGTTAATGGAGTGTAGGACAGTGATGAAGAAGATATCTACCTAAAGGACATAGTAGGACCTTTACCTTCTGTATCATACACCACAGACGACATTTGGGCTGAAGAAGATTCATCAATAGACGTCTTCACAAGATCCGGGAGGATGCAACCTCCCGTTTCAACACAACCTATGCCTACCGTACAACAAATTCCCATACCTATCATTGAAGACAACGACATTGTTAAACAGTTTAAGAAGACAAAAGTTGAGATGAATGTGTGGAAGCTCCTGGCAACATCTCGAGAACATAGGTTGGCTGTAATGAATGCCTTGGATAAAATCGGGATAGATTCTGACACTACTCCTGAGGGACTAGCTAACTTCCTCACAAGTGACCTTCCTAGTCAAATTAATCTAATCACCTTCTCTGACAAAGATTTACCCCCAGAAGGTGACAAACACTACAAGGCATTAAACCTCACGGTAGTCTGCAAAAGGATGAATGTTCCCATGACTCTTGTAGACAATGGATCAGCTATCAATGTCTGTCCACTTAGAACTGCGAGGATGCTCGGCATAAGGGATGAAGATTTAACTCCGTCCACGCAAGGAATAAGAGCCTACGATAATACTCGCCGTCAATCTCTTGGCAAAATAACTCTAAATGTGACGGCAGGAGCAATAGAACATGCTACTACTTTTCAAGTAGTAGACATCAAAGCCTCATTCAATTTATTGTTGGGACGCCTTTGGCTTCATGATCTAGAGGTCGTCCCTTCATCTCTCCACCAACAAGTGAAAGCCATAGTTGGAGGAATTCCAATCACTATTGATGCTTCGCCGATGAGAATCAAATCCATAGAGAATCCAATCATCAATGTGGAGCACGACGAAGATGATGAAGACCTATGGGGCTTTAATGAAGAAATCTCCTTAATCCAGGAGGATAAAAAGGACATCTCTTTGCCATGACCCCCATTCCAACATGATCGTCAACACCATGCTGAAGAAACAAGGACACTTCCCTGGGATGACCCTAGGAAAGAAGAAGGGGATAACAAAATCGCTGGAGTCACCTGGCCTCCCTAAGCTAGATACTTTCGAACTTGGTTTCGAACCGACTCAGAAAGATCTCAAGCGAGCCCAGGACAAATTGAAAGCACGTAGAGACGCTCGCATTCAAAAGAAAGCAATTCCAATGGATCAACACCCTCTTACACTTAATGGTCAGTTCATAAAAGAACGAGAGGACTATCCATGCCATGAATTTCCCGAGCCATTTGTTGTAAATGGCATACGACAACAAGGATTCGAGATTTTCTTGGATTGCTACTTCACTGATGAAATCCCAACTCCCGTCCGTAAGGAGAAAGCACCCCCATGCTTTGACTTTAAAGTCATGGGATTAATGTTTGGGCGAGAAAAGAATGAGCCAACTTATGAAGAAGATAACTCCTCGCTCATTCAAACAGTCCTACAAAGAGAAAACTTCGACCCCTCGAAGCTAATTACTCTAGCCGAGGGATCACTACAAGGGTTGCGCAAGACTATCAAAGTGACTACTCCAAGTGGAAGGAAGATATCAATCACGACAGGGCAAGGGCCGATGTTCGAAGAGTCGTCTGAGTCAGAGTCCGAGTCAGAGTCTTTCCCTTTAGAGTAACACCTCCCCTTCCTATTTCTTCTCCTAGGATAGTTAGTGATCCAGTCCCTGAGGACATATCACTCTTTGATGTAATGATCTTAGAGTATAATAATATTTCTCATTCTCCTTACTTCTTGTGTTCTTCCCTAACCCAAGATGACGAGCATTGCTTAGCTAACGATGAAAACGACAAAGAAATTATAAAAGCAATGGAAACACTCGAAAAGAAAACACCAGTAATCGAAGAAACTGAAACAGTTGACATCTCGAATGATTCAACTCATAAAAGAGAAGTTAAAATCGGACTAACATTGAATAAACAAGAAAGAACCGATTTAATTAACTTACTTAAAGAATTTATCGATGTATTTGCTTGGTCATATGAAGATATGCCAGGCATTAACAGAGAAAAAGCTCAACACACTATACCACTAATCCCAGGAATGAAACCTGTAAAACAAAAGTTGCGTTGAATGAAACCCGACGTAGCACTTAAAATAAAAGAAGAAGTTCAAAAACAAATAAATGCAGGTTTCATCAAGGTATCCAAATACCGCGAATGGGTCGCCAACGTCGTCCCAGTTCTAAAGAAAGACGGAAGGGTAAGGATGTGTGTCGACTATCGAGATCTAAATAAGGCAAGTCCAAAGGACGACTTCCCTTTGCCACACATCGATATTCTGGTAGACAACACGGCAAATCACGCGCTTCTCTCATTCATGGATGGATACACAGGGTACAATCAGATTCTCATGGAAGAAGAAGACATGGAGAAAACGGCCTTTATCACACCATGGGGCACTTACTGCTACACGGTAATGCCATTTGGGTTGAAAAACACGGGTTCTACTTATCAACGTGCAGCAACTACCTTACTCCATGACATGATGCATAAAGAAGTCGAAGTCTATGTCGACGACATGATTATGAAATCAAATGACCGTCCAGGCCATCAAGTAGCCTTAAGGAAATTTTTCGAAAGGCAAAGAAAATATAATATGAGGTTGAATCCATCAACATGTGCTTTTGGAGTCACCTCGGGCAAGCTCTTGGGATACGTCATAAGCTCTAGAGGAATAGAGGTAGATCCAACCAAGATTAAAGCAATCATGTCGATGCCACCGCCCTAGACTGAGAAACAGATTCGAGGATTTATTGGCCGGTTGGAATACATAAGTAGGTTCATATCAAAACTGACAACGATATGTGAACCAATCTTCAAGAAGCTCAAGAAGAATGTACCAGTAATGTGGGATGACGAGTGTCAAAAAGCCTTTGACAAGATCAAAGCCTATCTCGCAAATCCTCCCGTATTAGCGCCAGCACTTCCCGGAATACCTCTTAGGTTATACTTGACGGTTACCAAAGAGACAATGGGAGCCATGCTAGCACAAGAGGTAGAAGGCAAAGAAAAATCATTCTATTACCTAAGTAAAAAGATGCTCGAATAAGAAACACGCTATACACCGGTTGAGAAATTGTGCCTCGCCTTGGTGTGGGCCACAACTAAGTTGAGATATTACATGTTGGTACATACCGTTTTCGTAGTCTCCCGATTGGATCCACTCAAGTATCTGTTCGAGAAATCAACACTCAATGGACGTATTTCAAGATGGATAGTCAATCTAGCCCAGTTTGATGTACGGTTTATGCCACAAAAAGCTATTAAAGGATCCGTGGTATCAGACTTTCTGGCAGACTTTCCAATAGAAGACTCGACACCAATACAGGACAATGAATTTCCAGACGAAGATTTGATGGTTACTGAAGATGATACTTGGACCTTGTATTTCGACGGAGCCTCAAACCAAAAGGGATGTGGAGTTGGAGTGCTACTAGTATCACCTAAAGAAGAGCATGTTCCAATCTCAATAAAGCTTGATTTCGACGTTACCAACAACGCTGCAGAATATGAAGCATGCGTGGTAGGCCTTGAAACAGCCCTGGCATTGGGAGTAAAGAAGTTAAGGATATTCGGAGACTCTTCTTTGATCATCAATCACATATCTAAAAGGTGGAAAGTAAGGAGTGAAAGCCTAGCCCCTTACCAAACCTATCTGGAAACTCTTACCGATCAGTTAGAGAAGGTAGAATACACATATCTACCTAGAGAAGAAAACCAATTTGTTGATGCCTTGGCGAGATTAGCCTCAATGGTTAGGATTCCCACGGAAATCGAGCAAATGCCTCTAACTATCGAAAAAAGGCATAAACCAGCGTATATCTAGGCTATAGAAGACGACGACTTAGTCCAATACGAAGAAGAAGAAGAAGAAGAAGAAGAAGAAGAAGAACCATGGTACACAAACATACTCAACTATGTCACCAATGGAGAATACCCCCTTCATGCTGACAAAAGAGCAAAGCGAGCACTGAGACTTTTGGCTTCTCAATATGTACTCATAGACAACGAGCTACATAAAAGGGTACCTAAAGGTCGAGCTCTCCTATGTGTAGGAAAGGTGGATGCACAAAGAATAATGAGAATAGTTCACGAAGGAATATGTGGAACTCATGTAAATGGCAAAATGTTAGTCCAGAAAATAATGCGAGAAGGATATTATTGGATTACAATGAATAAGGATTGCCATCAATACGTAAAAAGATGCCTTAAGTGTCAAATTTACGCCAATTTACAACATGTCCCTCCATCTTTGCTCTACACCTACACATCGCCATGGCCATTCTCTACATGGGGAATTGACATAATTGGCAAAATCACTCCCCAGGGACAGGAGGCCACGAATTTATTCTATTAGCAATTGATTACTTTACAAAGTGGGTCGAAGCGCAATCATACGCTAAACTCACTGCAAAACATGTAGCACTCTTTATCGAGAAAAATATTGTTTGTCGATATGGAGTCCCACATGAAATGATAAGTGACAATGGAACTCACTTTCAAGCCAAATGTGAAGAATTGCTACAAAAATATGGCATCCAACATCATCATTCGTCCCCTTATAGACCTCAAGGAAACGGAGCAGTCGAGGCAGCTAATAAGAATCTAAAGACTATCATCGAGAAAATGACAAAAAATTATAAGGATTGGCCTGACAAGCTCCACTTCGCATTGTGGGGTTATCGCACGTCAATCCGTACATCAACGGGAAATACGCCATTTTCCTTGGTATATGGAATGGATGTCGTACAACCTGTCGAACTAGAAATACCATCTCTACGCATTGCGTTAGAGAGTAAACTCGATGAAGTTGAATGGACTAGGGCAAGATATGAAGAATTGATTCTACTCGATGAAAAATGACTAGAAGCTCTACATCACACTCAGTGTTATCAAACTCGTATGGCTAGACATTTTAATAAGAAGGTCAAGACAAGAAATATCAAAGTAGGGGATTTGGTATTAAAAGCACTAAGAAAAAATGTTTTAGACCCAAGGGGAAAATTTAGACCTAACTGGTCTGGCCCCTACATTGTCAAAACAATCCTGTCAGGTGGTGCAGCAAAACTAACTTATATGGATGGCAATGAATTCTCAAACATGACCAATCTTGACCAACTAAAAAAATACTACCCATAATTACTTGAGTAGGATACTCAAGAGAGCTACGTTCAGCCTGATTCCTTAGGAAAGGATACGTAGGCAACCCTTTACGGGTGCGGCCACTTTATTTCTCGACATCTCCGCATTCCAAAATTAATTAAAAATTCAACAGAAAATTGGCAAAATATTGGCGTCGCAGAGTAGAGCCTGGCGCCAGCCAAAGGTCATCAGCGCCAGTCAATGGAATTGGCGCCTGGCAGCAGACCTCAATAGCTGGCGCCAAACCCCAATTACTGGCGCCAATTCGGAAATAAAATCTGGGCAAATTTCGGTGTTTTTCGGAAAATTTTCGACTTCCGTACTCGAAGAACTTCTGGAAAATTAATTTTTTTCGATTTTCATTGCTTTAATAAAATAAATTTAAAGTAACAATTTAATTGAAAGCTGAAATTTCATTAATAAAATTACATTATTGATGGAATTTAAATAAGGCTGAAATAAATTAACTTTAAATAAAAGCGACAATCTAAGTCTAATAAATCTAAAGCTAAGCAATGCTTTTAATCTTTCTTTTCCTTTTTAGCTCTTTTCCAATTCTTTTCTGCTTCCTCCTCTTCATCCATTACTTTAGCTAGTAGGCATCCTTTAGAGGACCTACATTCAATTTTGGAATAGATTGTCTCCCCTTCAGCTAGCACTCCATGCTTCTTTTCCACCCAAGCCTTTTTGTCTGTGGTGTTAGCTTTCCTTTTTCCTTTGTCTCTAGTAGTATTTTTCTGCCTAGGCATTGTAGGTGTTTTGAATTCAATTCTTGCACCTAAGTGTTCTTTGGCAGGTGTCACCCTGTCACCTAGACGATTCTTCACATCCGTTCTACCCTGATCAATCGAAGATTTCTTCAGCAACCACTTCTTTACATCATTAGGTAAAGAAGGGGGAACCTTTTGGGTAATCACTTCCCATAAAGGTCTAGCGCTCCAGTAAGCGTCGAATCTATCTACTTCTTGAGATACAGGGTACTCATAGGGAGGACGAAGATCTTCGGAAGGAATATTTTGAAGTAAGCCGTATTGTCTCTTTACCCTGCAGGGATAATAATATGTTACACGAAACAAGCTTGGAAGACGACAGAAAGGTTGCTTGTTAACACCAACCATCCTTTCTATTTCCCACCATGGGATGACCCACTTGATAGAAAAATCACGTGATTCAAATACTTTTCTCCACCCATGACGCCCAATCTTAGGGATACGCTTCTTTCTTCTCATGAAGCAATTGGGAGTATGTTTTTCGATGTCATCCGGAGGGCTAATTAATCCTAGCCTCTCCATTAGCCACATCTGTAAAAAAAATTGCAATGAAAATTATTATTACAGTACAAAAATATTTTTTTTGATTTCTGTAATTAAAAATGTTATTTTTTCTACCTGTAATAAAATTGGAGAACCGCAAAAAGGCGCTTTTGGGTCCCTTTTCAATTCATCGAGACTAATCATGGTCTCTCCAACTATTAATGGCATTGGATTCCTCCCTGATTCAATTTGTTCTAGTGCAGTGGTGATAATTGATTGACCCTCATTATTTTTACCACTACTAAGAAAAAATTGATTGAGCATGCAAAATAAAAACGCCCTTCTTCTATATATATGAAAGGATTCAGAAAGAGGTTTATCAAAATAATAGCGTGCGAATTCTTTCAAATTAACTATATTGCCATCTACTATTTTTGATAAATCCCTTTCCTTTAAATTAAAGAAGCGCTCAAAATCGTTATAGTAGTATGCATCTACTCTAGGGATTACTACCAGGTCTGTTGCAGGGAAGCCTAAGATAGCACCAAATTCCTCTAGCAAAGGGCTAATCTCATCATACCCTATTCTGAAACAATGCGTATCAATATTCCAAAATTCTAAAGCGGTATGTATAAAGTCTAGGTCTAGATCTACCCCTTTGATGCCATAAATTCCCCCCAAGTGAAATAAATCTAATTCCTTTTTGTCTCTAACATTAAGAGATCGACACCATTCATGAGAGTATTGGGTGAAAGTTTTAGTGGCTAAAGACATGATTATTATTTTTTCTAAAGAAAAGAACAAATTTTTTCACTGGAATTATGAGAAGAATCGGCTGAGCAGGGGACTATTTATGCACAAATTGCGAAGAATTTTAATCAGACCGAAACACGGAGTCAGCGTCAATTGGCGTCAAACCCCCAAGATTGGCGCCAACCTCCAAAGCTTGGCACCACACGCTAAGTGTAGTGCCTGACGCCACGCACCATAGTATAGCGCCAGCTGGCGCCAATTCACCATGACAACCGCGCGTGCTCAGTTTGCGTTTTTGATATTAAACTCGAGTCGGTAATGACTTTATGGCTCCGTTTACTATTCCTAAACATCTTTTCTATCTTTTTTCTTAATTAATTAAATATAGCAATTATTTTTATCATTCTTTTTGGACTTTATTCTAAATTCCAAACACCCGACATTCTATTTAATTTTTTCCTTTTTATTCTTTCTTTTTGGGGGAGAGAGTTAGATAATATCCTCCATCAATAATAAAAATGACGGAATTTTTGCGCAAAATTGTTGTCACACTTCTTTTGCACACACTAACATACACATAATAATAAACAATCAAATAAATTTATGATAACATAAAAATACAAAATGCGTCTAAATAATGAGTCAATGGCAAAGTTCTATAAAAAGTCAAAATAAATATATATTTACAGAAACAGACTATGGCGCCGGAGGACGTAGGCCCATCATGCCATAAAATTGCGCCGTACGAGGAGTTACCTCTCCACCAGCTCCAGCTTCAGCACCAGCTCCAGTCTCCGTAGGAGGAGGAAGACTCAAGTTAGGACCGCTCCAGCCAGGATCAACCTGAGGCTGAGACCGCGGAGGCTGCTGTGATGACGACCCGACCTGGTACATCCCACCACCTCTGAAAGCCGAGGTAGCCTCTCCTACCGGTGCAGCAGGAGCACCCTCAGAAGAAGATCCCGAGCCCTCAGCAACGTCGTCTCGAGCAGCCTCAGAGCGACCGCCTCTACCCCCTGGCGAAGTACGACGACGTCTCGAGCTAGACCTCGCCGGATCTCTCCGCCCCTCAGGTCTCGTACAGGTGTGAGAAGGAATACGCTGGCCCTGCAAAAAGAATTAAATCAGAAACAAAGTAAAACTGAAGCCATAATGCAGAAATAATGAGTGAAGAAAGGTTACCTCTCGGACAACGTCATCCCGACGACAGGTGGCCGCGTTCCTCATCCGGACGAGCTGGCTCCGGAAGGCATCTATGCATCGTGCCATAGCCGAAACCACCTCGCGTGAAAACTGTCAAAAAAATAAGTCAGTGAAAATGCATAATAAATGAACACAAAAATTCTGAATAAAGCTAGGCTTACACTAGTCTGGTGGCGAGGAATCGACCTCTCTACGAAGCGCTCGCCCTCGGGAGCCGGAGAAATCATCTCCTCGATCGGCCCGTATATCCCCTGGTAGTGAATAGACATACGGGGCGGCACGAACTCAGCAGGACCATCCTGATAAAACAGAAAAAATCAGTAAAGTATTACTTGGGGGCTACTTGGCGAAAAATAAAAAGCTAAGAATCTTACCCTCACATCCTCAGCCGGTACAGGGGCTGGAGCTAATAAAGGTAGTAGCTCCTCAGCGTAACACCGCCCGAGGATCACATGGGACCGCCAAAGGGTACCAGCTCCCTCAGCCATGCTCGAAAACCGTGCCTCGTCGAACATGTGACGTGGCGGGGGAGCAGGAATGACGAAGACATCAGAAGAGTGTTGTCTAGTGACTCTCTCTCCTAAGTACGCGACCGCTCCATAGGTCCCCAGAAAATAGCGACGCTCAGCAGAGTACTATGCGGCTAATCCAGGGACTGTCATACCGCCCCACGGTCGGTGTACCATCTCAGGTCCCTATAAAAAGCGTCAATCAGGCAAGAATATATCTAAAGCACCGCAGAAGAGCAAGATAAACATCAAAGTCATACCGAGATGATCCAGCTCTGGACACGTACAGTAGACATGTCCACGTGGTGGCCGCCCCAAGAGGCGCTCACCGGAAATTCCCTCGGCGATGGTCTCACCGGCGCAACAGAAGGAAAGTACTGGTAGAACCAGATCTACAAAGAGTTAGAAGTGTGAATAAATGCTAACTAATATGTAGGGATAAACTTTATAGGGAATAATGTTTACCTCTATGACCTTCCAAAAGCAGACAAAGAAACGTTCGTCCTAAAGGACCGATGACGACACAAGTCCCACAGTGCACGAACAAAATCAGCATAGGCCAAGCTGGCCCAGTCATAAGTCCTGATCCGCTGGAGATCACGGATAGCAGGGAGGTAGTAAAGCAATGCCCTACTACCCTTGTCAGGGGAGAATGTCCCTGACAACAACATCAGCACAAAGATGCGCACCCGCTGCTCTCGGGTGGTCGCATCGTCATCAAGAGCCGCTGCCAGCGTCGAGCGGCGAATCCCTCTAGCACTGAACTGAGTCGTCTCGACCTCAGCTTGGGCCCGAATAGCAATCGGCCCCAACAACTCCTCGACCTCTGAAGAAAAGACGTCGATCCCACCGTTGAACGACAATGGCACAGAAGTGAACTCCAGTCCTGTGATGAGACTGAAGTCTGTAGGGGTGACCATCATCTCGCCCCAGGGAAAATGGAAGGTGTTGGTGGTGTCCCAGAAGAACTCCACCAAAGCGCGCACTACGTGATGACCCCCGCTGGAGGCAACCATAGCCTCGGAGGTCTCAAACAGAGTAACTAGCCCGCAAGACTCCCATAGGAGTCTCGCCTCAAGGTCCCTGGCGATGTGCATCCTGTATAAGTTGCCTAGACCATCACACCCAGAGCCGTGATGTCGTGTCCTCCCGGGCTCGGTACCCCGTCTAACCCTCTCAGAAATGTGGTGGACAGGGGCAAAGAACAGAGTCTGCTCGTCCCACTCCGGAAGTCGACCAAGCGAAGTGGACGGCGTGGCGTCGTCCTCCACAGGCTCATGCTCCCGTCTAGTGTTTCGGGACCGTGAACCCGAGCCTCATTGTCTAGCCATGCTACATTGTGCAAGATCATCATAAATTAAGGTTCTATAGTATCTAAGGTTCGCCTAGCCGCATGATACTATGTTCGCAAAAACAAAGTACGTAGTACTAAAACAGAGTAAATTCAAATTGAGCATGACATCATTTTTTCAAGCAATCAAACAATTTCTTGCAAAAATATAGTGATCATTGTGACAAATTGAACAAGAATTACTAGCAAAAATGTCAAGAACAAGCCACATTGTTCTTCACGACCTTAAGAGGTCCAAAAATGGCAGATTGCTCATTTCTTCACCAAATTGAGTCAAACAAGTCTCAAATTACTCCCAAGGCAATATATAAACATAAAACAGCAATTTCATGGCATAAAACTTGACAAACAAAGCAAATTGAGCATCGTAGAATTCGAATTTTCATGAAATTCGTGAATATTCATGCCAAGAATTCATAAAAACTGATGTAAGTTTGAGGAAAACTTACATAGATCGGGAAAATAGATGAGAAGAGCTTTGATTTGCAACAAATTTGAGCAAATTCGGTTGAAAAACGAGCAAGCAATGAGCAATTGAAGCTTTCGGTTTCCTCGAGGAGTTTTCGCGACAACAGAGCAAAGAAATGAAGCGAAAACGGGCATTTAAAGAGAATCTCGTGCTGGCGCCAGTCCCTAGGCATTGGCGTCACAAGTTGGGCTTGGCGCCTGGCGCCAACATCAGCGCCTGACGCTAACACCAAATAGCTGGCGCTGACGGTTTTTCAACGACGCCAAAGCACCCAGCCACCTGTTAAGGTTGTGCTAGCCTTCTACAACATGTTTTGGGTTCCTTGGTATGCCAGTTATCCCCTCTATGCAATTTGACATGATTTAAGTAATCGACTTGATTACATAAAGTAATCGACCTAGTAAGAGATCGTCTCACTTAGCTTAAAGCGCCTAAGCATTGGTTCATTAGCAAAAGGCACCGACATATAGGTTCAAGAGAAAAAGGCACCGACATATAGGTTCAAGAGTAAAAGGCACCGACATACAGGTTCAAAGCAAAAGAGCGCCGACGTACAGGCATAGCGGAAGCAAAGTTCAGGTGAACTTTTAAAAAGATCGACGGGCGTGGATCTTCGGTAATTTCCTTTGGAAAATTATCGCATCAAATGAGGATGACTTCAAGAGAAGATGTCTTCGACAGCATTCCCTATCTTGCGGAGAGTTGTCACAAACAACTGGAGGTAATTTCGGGCGAAGTTGTCTTCGATCATATTCCCTTAGGCATGGAAGATGGTCATAATGCGGATGGGGATTGTTTCAAGAGAAATAATCTTCGATGATGTTCCCTAGGATGTGGAATATTATCAATGCGGATAAGGATTGTTTCAAGAGAAATAATCTTCGATGGTATTCCCTTGGACGTGTAGTACTATCATTGCGGGGAGGATCGTTTCAGGCGAAGCAATCTTCCAAATTGGAAGCAGTTACAGGCGTAGCGGTTTTCAAGCAGGATGACATTCTCTATCTTGTAGGAGGTCATCAAAACAATCGGTTACTTTCAGAGACGTGTGCTCGACGGTGCAAGATACACGTTTCTTAACTCTGTTATCTGTTTAACTAACGCTAGTTTTGCAGGTATCGGCGTTGCAAGAGTGATTTAGGATCGCAGAACGTTCTGAATCATTCTCCGTCCCTATCGTTACTTTGACTTTTGTTTTCGAAACTTGCGTTTCTCCAAACTCAGTCAAAGTGGGGGATTCTGTAGACACCCATTTGTGTCTCCCCAAAACCAAACCCGGTGATGAGTACATTTCAAGTCGAATCATAATCGAATGAAACGAAAGTGTGGAAAGGTCTAGTGTTGCGGAAAGTTTTTTATTTCTTTTCTCTTCTCTCTGTTTTTGAAAACTTTATTTTAAGAAAACAGCCAATCCAGTTTGGTTGGTCCATGATATGGGTCCAATAATGGTGTAGTTGGATGGGGCTTGCAAAGACCTTTCCAACGATATATTATAAGCCCAATTCCGATGAATATTGAGGAAGTTATGGCCAATTTACCAAACTGGGCACGCTTTGAGCTTTATGTACGGCCCAATGATCTAGGGGAGGGCCTAATATGATTTATCATTCCTAATGCAATTAGGAATGGTTTTAGTCTTCTAGAATCTTCTAGAAGGTTCTTTTCATTCCTAACTCAATTAGCATTGATAAGTTGACTTTGTTGACTTTTCAGAGTTTTAATCAAAATCAAATAGCATTTTCGAAGAAATTATATTATTTTATCCTCCAGCACGGTAAACTTATCGGATTTTCGAAAACGCGTTAAAATCAAGACTGGCGTCCAACCTCAGGCCTTGGCGCCTGGAACCAGGCTTGGCGCCAGGCGCTAGCCACTGGCGCCTGGCGCTAGCCATTGGTGCATGGCGCCAGCTAGCCAGGGTTGGCGCCAGCTCTGTTTCCTGAGCGCCAGACTCTGTTTTGTTAAATTATCTTTTTTGGCTGATTTTCTCTATAAATATCGTATTAAAAACCCCGTTTTGATTCATCAACAATCAGTTTTCATTCGCAAGTTAAATCGTTCATACATTAGCATTCTTTAAATCTCTTAATCGTTCATCTCTTTCATTCATCTTTCTTTCAATTCTTTCTTACTTTGTTATCATACAAAATTCCGCATTCACAAGATCTAGAAACACCTAGCTATATTCGAAGTTGCCTTCGCCCTAGACGTGAAAGGTTCAATTTTTGAGGGTTTGGTCCCAAATTTCTCTTTCAATTATTTAATTTAATTGTTTTGTTTATTATTTTCCTTGAAGTTACTAACGTGTGTATTTTGTTATTAGAAAGAGGTACGAGGCATCAAAGTAAGTGCTTTAATTGATTTGATTGATGTTATGATGTAGAAATCATGTCTATATTGTTATGATATTCTTAGTATCATGTCTAGGGTAATTTTAATATTAAGTATGATTAAAAGTACGATGCTTCCTATATTCTTCCTAATATTTATAATTGTTAGTATCATGTTAGGGTTAAAGATTTGATTTTTATTGCTTAGTGACATGCTAGGGTTTGTTATTAATCTTGTTAGTATCATGCCTAGGATCTTGCTATTATTATGCTTTATGGTTGATATGATTATTTTATTTATGATGAATAGTATTATTTTATGATGATTATTATTATGATGATTATAATTGTCTTGATTATTATGTTGCTTGATGCTTATTTATTCTTTATTGCTTGATCACACCTTTTATGCATCTTTAAAGGGAATTCGTACTTGTAATTGCGCTTAATAAGATAATTAATAATCTTGTTTAGGTTAACTGTGATTATAATTCAAGTGATCACCAATAATAGTTTATTTGTGCGTTAAATTCAACCAACATAGATTAAACAGGTTTAGGGTTAATCTATTGACTGCATGTTAGTCAGAAAGCGCACATGAATACAAGCAGAATAAAGTAGAGGCCTATTATTAGGGCAGGTTCAATCTCTTTTAGGTTGTGATATGTCTGTTTTATATAGTGTTTTACCCCCGTCCCGTGGTCATTATTAGTAGTGTTTTTGGCTCTTTCGGGCCACTTTTATTACTAATATGTGTTTTCTAGTGTTTTCGTAGTTTTGGTTGAGTTTTGCAGGGAATTGCACCTTTGGAGCATTTTCCCGGGATTTTTATGAAGCAACTACGAGCATTGGAGGAACGCGACCACTTTTCGAGCCAAAGGCCGGTTAGAGCCATCGAGCCGGTGATTAAGGGCTCGGTTATTTGGATCACGAGGCAATTGGACCATGTATTCGAGACCCGAGAGGAAATGTGGATTGGGCCGAGAAATCTAGCCCAATCGAAGTCCAAGCCTTGGAGAAGAAGACCGGACTTGATCGGGCAAGCATACGCCGTATCGGGTGGATGCGTGCAAGGGCAGGATGCGCAGCAAGCCGAGGCGCGCCCGATCGTGCAAGGCTTAGCACGATCGGGCGATGCAGCAAGAAGAGCATGCGAGAAAAAAGGCGCGCCCGATCGGGCAGCCTCTGGCCCGATCGGGCGCGTGTTTCTGGAGAAGTGTTTTTGACGAGCATTTAGTTTCTAATTAGGAGTTGTTTTTAGTTTTGTTTAAATACGTTTTTGTACGGATTAATTAGGAGACTACTTCTACTTCTTCTTCCTTAGTCTTTCTCTCTCTACTTAGACTTCTCTCTCTAAACTCTCTCTCAAAACCTTTGTTTTTATTTCTTTGATTAATTCCAGATTATTTTGGTAACGATTTCTCTTCCTTTAATCTTAGTTATTTATTTTATTCCTTTCACCATGACTTATTTTATTTCTTTGATTGGTTTAGTTTTTAATATGTGTGAGTAGTTTAATTTCTAGGGTTTATGGGGATCTAATAAATAATATGAAGGCGTAAATTATTGTTGTCAATTATCAATGCTAGACTAATTTCCTATTGATTGATTTAATGCTCTGTGACTAGATTAGGCCTATCTTTTATGCATGAGTTTGACAATATTGATTCAAGAATCGAGAGATGAGAATTAATGTTTAGGTCTAGTTTCAATAGGCAAGTTAATTTATAAATGGTTAAGTCAAGATTCGAGAGATGAGATTTAATACCGATAAATTAATTGTGTGATTGTAATACGTAGCGAGAGCCCTTTACAATCTGGTTAATTAATGCATTGATGATTGATTGTTATTGATTACTGGTATTGCATGATAATTTCTTATTGGATTGTTTTAATGTTTTACAATTGCGGCTTGTAAAAGTATAGCAATATTAAATTGATGAATCGAGCAGATGTTAATTTGATATTAAAGGCTATTTTCAATGAGGACTTAGATCTAGTAAATTGCGAGAGCCTGTTAGATCTATGTTGATTAATAAATTGTGAGAGCATGTTAATCATGTTATCTATGCCATGTCAATGATTGATTACCCTGTTTTACCCTGGAGTATTATTTATTGGTGAACCTGTGCCCTAGATCCCTTTATATATCGTTTTCTCCTTACTCTTATTCTTGGTAGTTTAGTTTCATACTTAATTATAAATATTGGTTACTTAAATAATTTAGATTATAATATTTAATTAGGAGTAAAAAAGACTTGTTTCCCTGTGGAGATCGACCCTACTTCCCTATCTACCTTAGTTAGTGATTTAGGTAATTATTTTTTATTAGGGGATACGACTTTACCCTGTCAAAATTTGGCGCCGTTGCCGGGGAAGCAGTTTTATTTTTATTTCTGATTGTTTTTGTAGTCTAGATTATTTCTCTTTTGTCTCAGAGAGCGTTAGTTCTCTGAGACAAACCTCATATTTGCTTCTAGTTTTTGTTTATGCCCAGGTGTTCCAGATCAGGTTATATTCCATTCGATCCTGAGATCGAACGTTCCTTCCACAGACAGAAAAACTTCTACAAGCAAATCCTGGCGGATTCTGGTGATACTAACAATAATCACCGTGATCCTTTAACTGATTCTAGCGATTTAGATGCATCATCAGACATAGAATCAAAGATGGCGGTTCCAAAGAAGCTTAGTGATTATTCACAACCAAAGCTTACGGATTTTCCACATCTCACCCCTACTCCGGCTCTTGATGGGGTTCAATTCGAAATCAAACCCCAATTTATAACGATGATAGAGAGGAAGCAATTCAGTGGAGCCAAGGGTGAAGACCCGAATCTTCACATTGCCGACTATTGTCAATATTGCAACACCATCAGGCAAGCCGGGGTCACTCAAGACCAAATCAGGGAGATTCTCTTTCCCTTTTCTTTAACTGGAAAAGCTAAATTGTGGTTTAATGGTTTGAATAGAACTACACTTGGTATAACTGACTGGGAAACTCTTGTTTTAAATTTTTATAACAAATATTATCCTGCAGAGAGAACAGCAGTACTACGAAGTGCGATTTAGAACTTTGCCCAGGAAGCCGATGAATCTTTATATGAGGCTTGGGAAAGGTTCAAGGACTTACAAAGAGAATGCCCTCACCATAATTTAGCACAATGGCAGTTAATCCAAGCCTTTTATAACGGCATTGGAAATTCTTCTAGAATAATTTTAGACTCTGCAGCTAGTGGGAGATTTATGAATCTTAATGTTGATGATGCAGGTCAGGTTATTGAAGACATGGCGATACACAATTCCCAATATGGGAATCCCAGAGGATTTGCTAACAAGGGGAAACATAGTGTCGACTCTGTATCCTTTTTGCAAGCTCAACTGACCTCTATTTGCCAAAAATTAGATAATCTGAGCACTGCTAATGTAGCTAATGTTTCTGCAATTAATAATAATTCTAATGAGGCTTTCTGTGAAAATTGTGGTATTGTAGGTCATTGGGAGCAGGATTGCAGGAGTTCCATGGAGCAAGTTAATGCCTTCCAAGCTTATAGGCAGAATAACCCATACTCCAACACTTACAATCCTGGGTATCGGAATCATCCATATCTTTCCTACCGGAGCACCAATGTTCAAAATCCACCACCACAAGAACCACAGGTGCCACAGCAACAGCAGCAGAAATACTATCATCCCAATGCTAGCCAGAAGAATCAACCACAACAACCCCCCTCATCTTCAGACCCTTCTTTGGGGGAAATTAGAGCAATGTTGGTCAATATGCAAAAGCACATGGAGAGCAGAGATGCGACAATTGATCAAATTCTAGCGCACAATAAAATTGTAGATAATCAAATTGCGCAACTCTCCGCTACCCTACAAGCACGCCAACAGGGAGCCCTGCCGGCATAGCCGACTAGGCCTACGGATCAAGCATTTGCAATTACTCTAAGGAGTGGTTCAAACTATGAAGGGCCCTCTATGCCCAGAGTCGACGAACCCATTTTATTAAATAATGCCAATCTTGATTCCATTAAACCAAACAATGTAGTTGCTAGCCCTGCAGGGCTAGAGGATAATACTAACATATCTAATTCTACATTGCAGGGTAAAACTCCGGAGAAGGTGGCTACTCCAGACAAAGAGAAGAATGCTCAAAATCCAATTATCAAACTTCCTTTCCCCAACCGTCAATTAAAGACAAACTTGGATAAACAGTTTGGTAAGTTCCTGGAGGTGGTTAAAGATTTGAAGGTAACAGTTCCCTTTACTGACTTGATCACACAAATCCCCTCATATGCAAAATTTATGAAAGAAATTTTGACGAGAAAAAGGTATATTAGTGAGGTAGAGACAGTAGCTTTCACTGCAGAGTGTAGTGTCGTACTTCAAAATAAGTCTCCACCTAAATTGAAAGATCCGGGTAGTTTTTCTATCCCATGTCATATTGGTAATCTTCTGATTGATAATGCATTATGTGATTTGGGTGCTAGTGTTAGCGTCATGCCATTATCTGTGTGTTCTAAGTTGAATATGGGTAAATTAAAAGATACCAATATAACTCTGCAAATGGCCGACCGTTCATTCAAATACCCCCTAGGTGTTTTAGAGGATGTCCCCATTAGAGTAGGTAAATTTTATATACCTGTAGATTTTGTTGTTCTTGATATGGCTGAGGATATGCAAACCCCAATTATTTTGGGTAGACCATTCCTTAAAACTGCAGGAGCAGTCATAGATGTTAGAAGTGGTAAGTTAACACTATCAGTAGGGGACGATAAAGTGGTTTTTAATCTGAATAATACCCCCAAAAGCTCCATGACAGAGGAGAAATGTTTCAGTGTCAATGTGGTTGTATATTATTCTAACAAGCCCCAAGCTCTTGAAAAAGATCCCTTGGAGGCGGTATCTTGTGTTGCATCCTTTTCAGATGAGATAGAAAGATGGCAAAAGGAAGTCGATGCAATAGAAAGAGCACTCCACAATGTTGGTCTTGGTTTCGAGGATGAACAAGTGGAACCGATCGAGCAAGTTGTGCTAATCGAGCCTACAGTTGGCGTTCCGCCAGATCGAGTTGCAAGTGTTGAACGCAATGATAATTTGAAGCAACATTCGATCGAAGAAGGGTTTTTAGTGCGTCGCATTGAAGATCCCCCATCCCAAATCAAGGAAGATCCACCAGATAAGGCAACTTGGCGTCCCACAGGTTATGTCAGGAAGCCGCATCGTAGCCTAAACATCACTAGACCGGGTGGGAAACCACCCGATCAAGCGTTAGGTAAAGGGTCCTAGGAATTGTACTTGGTAAGAAGGTCGTGCGGGACCTATATAAACCAGCGCTTTGCGGGAGGCAACCCGTATTTTATGTTTTCTAGATTAGTTCTTCTTTTCTCTCTTTTTTATTTTTATTTTAGAGAGGTGAGGAGAGTGATTTTTTACTATTTTTAAGTGTTGTTATACAGGTATGAATTTGACAGGTAAAGACTTAGAAAAATTTGTGAAGAAGAAACGAAATCGGAGAATAGGCCCTCTCGGGCCCGATCGGGCAATGCTCGGCCGATCGGGCGCGCAAGCCACCCAGAATTCAGCGGCAATTTTGCCCGATCGGGCGACGTTGCCCGATCGGGCGCGTAAGTGAGCTAAAAATCGGAACTAATTTCGCCCGATCGGGCGAAACACCCCGATCGGGCGCGCAAACTCAGTTGGATTCGGGGGCTATTTTCGCCCGATCGGGCGAAGCTTGCCCGATCGGGCAAATTTTTTGGAAAATTGAGTTAAATAAAAAGAAATGTTGGGCGAAGCTCGCCCGATCGGGCGACAAAAGGGCGAAAATTCGTTCGTGTTCGCGCCCGATCGGTCGCGCAACCTGAATTTTGGATATTCGCACTTTTGCCTGATCGGGCGCGCCTTCAGGTCGTCCCCCTTTATTTTCTTTTCTCTTCTTTCTTTCCTCATTTTCTCCTTATTTCATCTTCTTCATTCACTTTCTCTCTCTAAAACCTCCATTTTCAAACCCTCAACTCACACTTCAATCCAAGATCTCTTCCAATTCTTCCATCCAAACTTAAAAATTCTTACATTTTCCAACTCCTCTCATCTTCCTCTACAATCTACACTAAATTTTCAACACTTTCTCTCAATTTTGTTCTCAAACCCTAAGAGACAGAAAGCCCCAATTCCTACTCTTTTACACAAAAATGGCTTTCAAGAGGTCTAGGATTGTTAGGGGTGAAGGATCGAGGCAACAAGCACCTACCATTGACCCGGAGCTGCAAATTCCGGGGTGGGAGAGGGTGGTCATCACCACCCATGAGCAAAGGCAGAGGATGCTCAACCTCGTCACACGGCAGGTAATTCCTACCCGTTTTATTCATCACCCCACGCTTTCTAGACTAGGAATTGATAAATATGTTGAAAAACTGTTCAAGGGAATTGGCATGAGTGGTTTGTTCCAACTGCATTATGATACATATGATTATTTGACTTTAGAATTCGTTTCTAGTTTTAACGTCATAAAATCAAATGCTCTAATCTCTCATGTTCAATTTCGTTTGTTTAATAAAGATATTAGATTGTCTTTGAAGGATTTTGGTAAATTGTTTGAATTGAAAGCCGATAGACCAATTGAACCACCCCAAGACAACATTAATTTTCTCTACCGTGCTTTAACAGGGAATCCTAACTTAAACCTCCAACATTCCAAGGGCACTTGGATTCAACATCCCATGCCAAAACTTTGGCAACGGTTTGTTGGCCTCACCATTTTTGGGAGGCATGAACCGGCTAATGTGAGGAGAGATGAACTAGAATTATTGGGATCATACATGATTCCTAAGAGTGACAAGCTTAACATTGTTCATAGGATGGCCCAACACTTTCAGAGGGTGGCCAATGCGGCCGAATCGGGTAGGTCTAGGGTCCCAATTCACTTTGGTGGGTTGGTAACCCACATTACGGTCAAATACCTTAGTTGGACCCCTAATGATGATGGTAAGGTAACCGGACCAACCCTAATGGACGCACCCTACTTAGGAGGCCTTAACTGGATAAATGTGGTAGGGGGTGAGACTTGGTGGGTAATTCATAGGGATTCGGGTAGGAAAGATAACGCCTTCACCTTGCCTAACCCGGCCTTGACCAAATTCGAGAAGGGTCTTCCCTCCTATACCTTTGATTTAGGAGACCAAGGGGAGGCCCAAGCACACCACCAAGCACCTCCTTCACCACAACAACATTTCCACCAACCATCACCCCAACACTACACACATAACATTCCCACTTCCTCAACCAACTACAACATCGACCCTAACGCTCCATATGACTTTTCGGCTTTTAGAAGCCAATTGGATCGGATAGAGAGTGGGCAAGGGAGGATGGAGGGTATGGTTAGGAATTTGGACTCTAGGGTAGGATCCCTAGATGCTAGGGTTGGGGTTGTGGAGAGGAACCTAGGGCGGGGTTTATACCCCATGTATGATGATTATGCCCGTCGGAGGGCTATTCCCCCCGATTCACTTGCCCTTGATTGGTTCCAATACCCCCAAGGGGGTTACACGGACCCAAGTGCCTTCGGTACCTATGTGGACTATTCATCGGTCCATGGATATGGGACCGATGCTCCTTTTGGTGGGTTTGGGGGAATGTAGACCCTAACTACTATACTGGTGGTTCGGGGTATGGTGGTGGTTCTAGCCATGGAGGAGCCGGTTCTAGCCATGGCAGGGGTTATTTTAGGATGGATGAGGATGAGGAGTAGCCTCTAGCCCGATCGGGCGCGTGTTTCTGGAGAAGTGTTTTTGACGAGCATTTAGTTTCTAATTAGGAGTTGTTTTTAGTTTTGTTTAAATACGTTTTTGTACGGATTAATTAGGAGACTACTTCTACTTCTTCTTCCTTAGTCTTTCTCTCTCTACTTAGACTTCTCTCTCTAAACTCTCTCTCAAAACCTTTGTTTTTATTTCTTTGATTAATTCCAGATTATTTTGGTAACGATTTCTCTTCCTTTAATCTTAGTTATTTATTTTATTCCTTTCACCATGACTTATTTTATTTCTTTGATTGGTTTAGTTTTTAATATGTGTGAGTAGTTTAATTTCTAGGGTTTATGGGGATCTAATAAATAATATGAAGGCGTAAATTATTGTTGTCAATTATCAATGCTAGACTAATTTCCTATTGATTGATTTAATGCTCTGTGACTAGATTAGGCCTATCTTTTATGCATGAGTTTGACAATATTGATTCAAGAATCGAGAGATGAGAATTAATGTTTAGGTCTAGTTTCAATAGGCAAGTTAATTTATAAATGGTTAAGTCAAGATTCGAGAGATGAGATTTAATACCGATAAATTAATTGTGTGATTGTAATACGTAGCGAGAGCCCTTTACAATCTGGTTAATTGATGCATTGATGATTGATTGTTATTGATTACTGGTATTGCATGATAATTTCTTATTGGATTGTTTTAATGTTTTACAATTGCGGCTTGTAAAAGTATAGCAATATTAAATTGATGAATCGAGCAGATGTTAATTTGATATTAAAGGCTATTTTCAATGAGGACTTAGATCTAGTAAATTGCGAGAGCCTGTTAGATCTATGTTGATTAATATGTTATTTGTGGTGGATTTAAGATGGGGAGTTGGCGAGTACGGGGCGGGGATTACGTGGGGTTGAGACAAGGATGGATATCCACGTGGGGATGGGGCGGGGGTGGTTTTGGAGTTGGACCCGCCGGGGCGGGGATGGGGATAATTTTCAGACCCACAGTGGGGATATGGACGGGGATGGAGATAATTTTCAGAACCGCCGTGGGGATGGGGACGGGGATGGGGATGGAAATTTGAGGCGGGAATGGGGAGGAGAATGCCAAAACCTTCCCCGCCCCGCCCCCGTTGACATCCTTAAGGACGACACAAGACTCCTTGTTCATCACTTTGTCATTGGCTAAAGGAAACATCAATGGTGAATGTGGAGTGCGCGATTCGGTTCATCAGTATGAAATTATGTAGAAGAGGATGATAAGATCTAAAGAGGAAGATAGGAGAAGAAGGAGGTGAGAGAAAGAAATTTTTTATGAGGGGAATGATATAGCGGCTGATTCAACAAAATAAAGGTAGTTCTAGGGTTTTTTTCAGTTTTTTTAATTATTATTTTTTTAGGATTTTTTAAATTTTTTTATTATTATGTTAAAAGCAAATACAGCGTGTAGGGAATAGTTTCAAGCCTTTAAAAATCCCACTAGCTTGAACCCCACTGTGATCATACACTAAACTACGGTGGCGTCCAAAAGGGAAGAAGATAGAGCAAAAGAGTCGCCAACAAGTTTTTAAGGAACTTGTAAACCGTTCACGAGGTGAAGGTTACACCCCTTAATGATCCAAGAGATCGTCAACTCCATAAGGTCATGAACCAAAATAGGGTTCGGGGATGAAGGTACAAATCCAACCTAAAAGAGATTGAACCTGCCCTAATAATAGGCCTCTACTTTATTCTGCTCGTATTCATGTGCGCTTTCTGACTAACATACAATCAATAGGATTAACCCTAAACCTGTTTAATCTATGTTGGTTGAATTTAATGCACAAACAAACTATTATTGGCGATCACTTGAATTATAAATCACAATTAACCTAACAAGATTATTAATATCTTATTAAGCGTGATTGAAAATACCAATTCCCTTTAACCTGCAATAAAAGGTGATCAAGCAATAACAATATATAATAATATGCATCAAGCAACATAATAAATAATCATCATCAATCATAATCATAAATGTTAGAAAGAACATAGGAAGCATCATACTCTTAATCACGCTTAATATTAAAAAAAACCCTAGACATGATACTAAGAATATCAAAATAACAATATAAACATGATGTCTACATCATAAAATCGATTAAGTACTTACTTGGATGCCTCGTACCTCTTTCTAATTACAAAATACACACGTTAGTAACTTCAAGGAAAGTAATAAACAAAGCAATTAAATTAAATAATTGAAATAGAGATTTGGGACCAAACCCTCAGAAATTAAAAACCTTTCACGTCTAGGGCGAAGGCAACTTCGAATATGGCTAGGTGTATCAAGATCTTGTGAATGCGGAATTTTGTGTTAAAGAATAAAGTTTAGAAAGAATGAATGAAAGATTAATGATTCATAAACTAATTTGTTGACAATTGAAGATTGTAGATGATGAATGAAAACGGAATTTATTAAAACTTAAGAATAAAAGAAGTGGTGAATGATAGATCATAATCCGTCCCTCAAAACGGAGTTTTTGATACGATATTTATAGAGAAAATCAGCCAAAAAAGATAATTTATCAAAATAGAGTCTGAAGATCGCAAAAACAACTTGGCGCCAGCCCTGGCTCATTGGCGACAGGACCAGTGGCCAGCGCCAGGCACCAATGGCTGGCGTCTGGCGCCAATCCTGGTTCCAGGCGCCAAGGCCTGGGGTTGGACGCTAAACCGGCTTTTAACACGTTTTCGAAAATCTGATAATTTTACCATACTGGAAGATAAAATAATATAATTTCAGTCGAAAATGCTATTTGATCTAATTAAAACTCTAAAGAATTCTAATTGAATTAAGAATGATAAGAACCTTCTAGAATGTTCTAGAAGACCAAAACCATTCCTAATTACATTAGGAATGATAAATCATATTAGGCCTTCCCCTAGATCATTGGGCCGTACTTAAAACTCAAACCGGGCCCAGTTTAGTAAATTGGCCATAAATTCCTCAATATTCATCGGAATTGGGCTTATAATATATCGTTGGAAAGGTCTTTTCAAGCCCCATCTAACTATACCACTATTGGACCCATATCATGGACCAACTAAACTGGATTGGCTGTTTTCTTAAAATAAAGTTTTCAAAAACAGAGAGAAGAGAAAAGAAAAGAAATAAAACTCTCCGCAACACTAGACCTTTCCACACTTTCGTTTCATTCGATTATGATTCGGTGTGAAAGGCACTCATCACTGGGTTTGGTTTTGGGGAGACACAAATGGGTGTCTACAGAAGCCCCCACTTTGACTGAGTTTGGAGAAACGCAAGTTTCGAAAAACGAAAGTCAAAGTAACGATAGGGACGGAGAATGATTCAGAACGTTCTGCGATCCAGAATCACTCTTGTAACGCCGATACCTGCAAAACTAGCGTTAGTTAAAGAGATAAAAGAGTTAAGAAACGCGTATCTTGCACCGTCGAGCACACGTCTCTGAAAGTAACCGATTGCTTTGATGACCTCCTGCAAGCTAGAGAATGTCATCCCGCTTGAAAACCGCTACGCCTTGTAACTGCTTCCAAATTAGAAGATTGCTTCGCCTGAAACTATCCTCTCCGCCGTGATAATATTCCATGTCCAAGGGAATACCATCGAAAATTATTTCTCTTGAAATAATTCTCATCCGCATTATGATCACGTTCCATGCCTCAGGAACTATGATCGAAGACAATTTCACCCGAAATTACCTTCAGTTGTTTGTGACAACTTTCCGAAAGCTAGGGAATGATGGTGAAGACATCCTCTCATGAAGTCATCCTCATTTGATGCGATAATCTCCTAAAGGAAAATACCGAAGATCCACGCCCGTCGATCTTTAAAAGTTCGCCTGAACTTTGCTTTTTTTGCTATGCCTGTACATCGGCGCTCTTTGCTCTTGAACCTATATGTCGGTGCCCTTTTTTTTTTGCTAATGAACCTGTATGTCGGTGCCCTTTGCTAATGAACCTGTATGTCGGTGCCCTTTGCTAATGAACCTGTATGTCGGTGCCTTTTGCTAATGAGCCAATGCTTAGACGCTTTAAGCTTAGTGAGACGATCTTTTCATCAGGTCGATCACTTCATGTAATCAAGCCGATTACCTAATCATGTTAAATTGCTCAGAGGGGCTAACTAGCATACCAAGGAACCCAAAATATATTGCAGAAGGCTAGCACTACCCCAAAAGGTGGCTGGCTGCTTTGGCGTCGCTGAGAATCGATCAGCGCCAGCTTTATGGTATTAGCGCCATGCGCTGAAATTGGCGTCTGGCGCCAAGCATAGAATGTGACGCCAATGCCTAGAGACTGGCGCCAGCACGGGAATCACCTTAAATTCCCGTTTTCAGTTCTTTTCGTGCTCTGGTTTGTTGCGAACGTTGCTCGAAAGAAGTCGGAACTTCAATTGATCGTTGCTCATTCGTTTCTCAACCGAATTTGCTCAAATTTGTTGCAAATCAAAGCTCTTTTCATCCATATTCCCGATCTATGTAAGTTTCCTTCCAACTCACACCGGTTTTTATGAATTATTGGCATGTTCATTCACGAATTTCATGAAAATTCGGAACTTATAATGCTCAATTTGCTTTATTTATCAAACTTTATGCCATGAAATTGCTTGTTTATGTTTGTATATTGCCTTAGGAGTAATTTGAGACTTGTTTGACTTAATTTGGCGAAGAAATGAGCAATCCGCCATTGTTGGACCTCCTAAGGTCATGAAAAACAATGTGGCTCGTTCTTGATGTTTTTGCTAGCAATTCTTGTTCAATTTGTCACAATAATCACTATAGTGTTGCAAGAAATTGTTTGATTTCTTGAAAAATGCTTATCATGCTCAATTCGAATTTGTGCTCTGTTTTAGTACTACGTACTCTGTTTTTGCGAACATAGTATCATGCGGCTAGGAAAACCTTTAGATACTATAGAACCTTGATTTATGATGATTCTGCACAATGTAGCATGGCTAGACAACGAGGCTCCGGTTCACGGTCCCGAAACACTAGACGGGAGCATGAGCCCGTGGAGGACGACACTACACCGTCCACTTCGCTTGGTCAGTTCCCAGAGTGGGATGAGCGGACCTTGTTCTTTGCCCCTGTCCACCATATTTCTGAGAGGGTGAGACGGGGAACCGAGCCTTGAAGGACACGACATAACTGCTCTGGCTGCGATGGTCTCGGCGATTTGTATAGGATGCATATCGCCAAAGATCGAGAGACGAGACTCCTATGGGAGTCTTGCGGGTTGGTTGCCCTATTTGAGACCTCCGAGGCTATGGTCGCCTCCAGCGGGGGTCACCACGTAGTACGCGCTCTGGTGGAGTTCTTTTGGGACACCACCAACACATTTCAATTTCCATGGGGTAAGATGATGGTCACTTCTACAGACTTCAGTCTCATCACAGGACTGGAGTTCTCTTCTGTGCCGCTGCTATTCGACGGCGGTATCGACGTCTTTTCTCCAGAGGTCGAGGAACTACTAGGGCCGATTGTTGTTCGGGCCCGAGCTGAGGTCGAGACGACTCAGTTTAGTGCTAGAGGGATTCGCCGCTCGACGCTGGCAGCGGCTCTTGATGACGATGCGACCACCCGAGAGCAGCGGGTGCGCATCTTGTGTTGATGTTATTGTCAGGGACATTCTCCCCTGATAGGGGTTGTAGGGCATTGCTTTACTATATCCCTGATGTTCGCGATCTCCGGCGGATCGGGACTTATGACTGGGCCAGCTTGGCCTATACTGACTTTGTTCGCGCACTGAGGGACTCGTGTCGCCACCGGTCTCTTAGGACGAATGTCGCTTTGTCTGCTTTCTGGAAAGTTGTAGAGGTAAACATTATTCCCTATAAAATTTAGCCCTATATGTTTAGTTAGCATTTACTCATTCTTTAGCCTTTTGTAGATCTGGTTCTATGAGTACTTTCCTTACATTGCGCCGGCGAGACCGTCGCCGAGGGGGTATCTAGTGAGCGCCTCTTGGGGCGGCCACCATGTGGACCTGTCTACTGCACGTGTCCGGAGTCGGATCATCTCGGTATGATTTTTGGTGCTTATCTTGCTCTTCTGCGACGTTTTATACATGTTCTTACCCGATTGGTATTTTTATAGGGACCTGAGGTAGTATACTGGCCATGGGGTGGTTGGACAGTCCCTGGATTAGCTGCACAGTACTCTGCTGAACGCCGTTACTTTCTAGGGACCTACGGAGCAGTTGCGTATTTAGGAGAGGGAGTTGCTAGACAGCACTCTTCCGATGTCTTTGTCGTTCCTGCTCCTCCACCACGCCACATGTTCGACGAGAGAGAGTTATCGAGCATGGCTGAGGAGCCTGGTTCTCTTTGGCGGTCCCATGTGATCCTTGGGCGGAGTTATGCTGAGGAGCTACTTCCTTTGTTAGCTCCAGCCCCCGTGCCGGCCGAGGATATGAGGGTAAGATTCTTGGCTTTTTGTTTTTCGCTGAGTAGCCCCCAAGTAACACCTTACTGATTTCTTTTCTGTTTTATCAGGATGGTCCCACTGAGTTTGTGCCACCCCGTATGTCCATCCACTACCAGGGGATGTACGGGCCGATCGAGGAGATGATTTCTCCGGCTCCTGAGGGCGAGCGCTTCGTGGAGCGGTCGATTCCTCGTCACCAGACCAGGGTAAGTCTAGCTCTAATTCAGAATCTTGTATTCAGTTATCATGCATTTTTACTGACTTAACTTTCCTTGACAGTTCTCACACGAGGTGGTTTCGGCTATGGCACGATGCATTGATGCCTTCCGGAGCCAACTCGTCCGGATGAGGAACGCAGCTACCTGTCGTCGAGACGATGCTGTCCGAGAGGTAACTTTTCTTTACTTATTGTTTCTGCACTATGCTTCAGTTTTCACCTTGTTTCTGATTTATTTCTTTTTGCAGGGTCAGCCGATTGCTTCTCACACCCGTACGCGGCCTGAGGGGCGAAGAGAGCCGGCGAGGTCTAGCTCGAGACGTCGTCGCACTTCGTCAGGAGGTAGAGGTGGTCGTTCCGAGGCTGCTCGAGCCAACGTTGCTGAGGGCTCAGGGTCTTCTTCTGAGGAGGTTTCGGTTGCACCGTTAGGAGAGGCTACCTCGGCTTTCAGAGGTGGTGGGATGTACGAGGTTGGCTCGTCATCGCAGCAGCCTCCGCGGTCTCAGCCTCAGGTTGGCCTTGGCTGGAGCGGTCCTGTTTTGAGTTTCCCTCCTCCTACGGAGACTGGAACTGGTGCTGAGGCTGGAGCTGGTGGAGAGGTAACTCCTCGGACGGCGCAGTTTTATGGCATGATGGGCCTACGTCCTCCGGCGCCGTAGTTTATTTCTGTATGTGCATTTTATTTTGACTTTTTATAGAACTTTGCCTTTGACTTGTTACTTAGACACTCTGTTCTGTAAATCTATTATTATGTATTATTATTGTGTTAGTGTATGTTAGTGTGTGCAAATGTCATAACAATTTTGCGCAAATATTCCGTCATTTTTATTATTGATGGAGGGTATTATCCGACTCTCTCCCTTAAAAGGA
Source organism: Chenopodium quinoa (assembly GCF_001683475.1). NCBI lineage: Eukaryota > Viridiplantae > Streptophyta > Magnoliopsida > Caryophyllales > Amaranthaceae > Chenopodium > Chenopodium quinoa. Next base: position 3,933,270 of record NW_018745105.1, read on the forward strand.
AAAAATAAAAAGGAAAAATAAAAACGGAGAGAAAGGCTGATTTTTTTTTAATATAAAATCGAGAGAAAAATAAAAATTAATTAAAAATATTTGATATATTTAATTAATTAATAAAAGGATAGAAAAATATTTAGAAGAAATTAAAACGGGGCCACAAAGTCATTAACCGACTCTAAATTAAAATCAGAACGCAAACTGAGTACGCGCGGTTGTCCTGCTGACTTGGCGCCAGCTGGCGTCAGCCTGTGGCTCGTGGCGCCAGGCGCTATTTCTAGCGTGTGGCGCCAATAGCAGATGGATGACGCCAATTTCGGGTGTGTGACGCCAGTTGACGCTGACTGCGTATTCCAGTCTGGTTGAAATTCCTCGCAATATGTGCATAAATAGCCCCCTGCTCAGTCGATTATTCACATAATTCGAGCGAAAAAATTATTCTTCTCTTTAGGAAAAATAATAATCATGTCTCTAGCCACTAAAACCTTCACCCAATATTCTCATGAATGGTGTCGATCTCTCAACGCTAGAGAAAGAAAAGAATTGGATTTATTTCACTTGGGGGGAATATATGGCATAAAAGGGGTAGATCTAGACATAGACTTCATTCATACCGCTTTAGAATATTGGAACATTGACACAATTGTTTTAGAATAGGGTATGATGAAATTAGCCCTTTGCCAGAGGAATTTGGTGCTATTTTAGGCTTTCCTGCAATAGACCTGGTAGTGATCCCTAGAGTAGATGCATATTACTATAAGGATTTTGAGCGCTTCTTTAATTTGAAGGAAAGGGATTTATCAAGGATAGTGAATGGCAACGTGGTGAACTTAAAAGAATTCGCACGCTATTATTTTGATAAGCCGCTTTCTGAATCTCTTTACATATATAGAAGAAAGGCGTTCTTATTCTGCATGCTTAATCAATATTGTCTTAGTAGTGGTAAAATTAATGAGGGTCGATCAATTATAACCACTGTGCTAGAACAAATTGAATCAGGGAGAAATCCGATGCCTTTAATAGTTGGAGAGACTATGATTAGTCTAGATGAGTTAAAAAGGGACCCAAAAGCACCTCTTCGCGGTTCTCCAATTTTATTACAGGTAGAAAAATAATATTTTTAATTGCAGAAATTAAAAAATATATTTTGTACTGTAATATTGATTTATTTGCATTAAATTTTTTTTTTTTCAGATGTGGCTAATGGAAAGGCTAGGATTAATTAGCCCTCCGGACGACATTGAAAGTTATACGCCCACTTGCTTTGTAAGAAGAAAGAAGCGCATCCCTAAAATTGGGCGCCATGGGTGGAAGAAAGTCTTTGAATCACGTGACTTTGCTATCAAGTGGGTCATCCCATGGTGGAAAATAAAAAGGATGGTTGGTGTTAACAAGCAACCTTTCTGTCGTCTTCCAAGCTTGTCTCTCATGACATATTATTATCCCTGCAGAGTAAAGAGACAATATGGCTTGCTTCAAAATATTCCTTCCGGAGATCTTCGTCCTCCCTATGAGTATCCCATATCTCAAGAAGTAGATAAATTTGACACGTACTGGAGCGCTAGACCTTTATGGGAAGTGATTACCCAAAAGGTTCCCCCTTCTTTGCCTAATGATGTAAAGAAGTGGTTGCTGAAGAAGTCTTCAATTGATCAGGGTAGGACCGATGTGAAGAATCGTCTAGGTGACAGGGTGACACCGGCCAAGGAACGCTTAGGTGCAAGAATTGAGTTCAAGACACCTATAATACCTAAGAAGAGGAATTCTACTAAAAACAAGGGGAAAAGGAAAGTTATAGACAAGAAGGCTTGGGTGGAGAAGAAGCATGGGGTGCTAGCTGAAGGCGAAACAATCTATTCTAAGATTGAATGTAGGTCCTCTAAAGGATGCCTACTAGCTAAAGTAATGGATGAAGAGGAGGAGGCAGAAAAGAGTTGGAAAAGAGCAAAGAAGGAGAAAAAAGACTAGAACATTGCTTAGCTTTAGATTTATTAGATTCTTAGTTTTTATTTAAAGTTAATTAATTTCAGCCTTATTTAAATTCCATTAACAATGTAATTTTATTTCATTAATGAAATTTCAGCTTTCAATTAAATTGTTACTTAAATTTGTTTTATTAAAGCAATGAAAAAACCGAAAAAATTGATTTTCCAGAAATTCTTTGAGTACGGAAGTCGAAAATTTTCCGAAAAACGCCGAAATTCGCCCAGATTTTATTACTGAATTGGCATCAATAATTCCGAATTGGCGCCAGATATTGAGGTCTGGCGCCAGGCGCCAATACTGTCGTCTGGCGCTAATGGCCTTTTGCTGGCATCAGGCTCTGTTCTGCGACGCCAGCTGCTTTTCCGACTTTTGTTGACTTTTTGTTGATTCTGGAATGCGGGGATGTCAAAAAATAAAGTGGCCGCACCCGTAATGGGTTTCCTACGTATCCTTTCCTAAGGAATCAGGCCGAACAAAGCTCTCTTGAGTGTCCTACTCAAGTAATTATGGGTAGTATTTTTTAAGTTGGTCAAGATTGGTCATGTTTGAGAATTCATTGCCATCCATGTCAGTTAATTTTGCTGCACCACCTGACAGGATTGTTTTGACAATGTAGGGGCCAGACCAATTAGGTCTAAACTTTCCCCTTGGATCTAAAACATTTTTCCTTAGTGCCTTTAATACCAAATCTCCTATTTTGATATTTCTTGTCTTGACCTTCTTATTAAAATGTCTAGCCATACGAGTTTGATAACACTGAGTGTGATGTAGAGCTTCTAGTCGTTTTTCGTCGAGTAGGATCAATTCTTCATATCGTGCCCTAGTCCATTCGACTTCATCGAGTTTACTTTCTAGTGCAATACGTAGAGATGGTAATTCTAGTTCGACGGGTTGTACGACATCCATTCCATATACCAAAGAAAATGGTGTATTTCCTGTTGACGTACAGATTGACGTACGATAACCCCATAATGCAAAGTGAAGCTTGTCAGGCCAATCCTTGTAATTTTCTGTCATTTTCTCGATGATAGTCTTTAAATTTTTATTAGCTGCCTCGACTGCTCCGTTTGCTTGAGGTCTATAAGGGGATGAATGATGATGTTGGATACCATATTTATGTAGCAATTCTTCACATTCAGCTTGAAAGTGGGTTCCATTGTCACTTATCATTTCATGTGGGACTCCATATCGACAAATGATATTTCTCTCGAAAAAAAGTGCTACATGTTTTGCGGTGAGTTTAGCATATGATTGTGCTTCAACCCATTTCGTAAAGTAATCAATCGCTACTAGAATAAATTCATGGCCTCCTGTCCCTGGAGGAGCGATCTTGCCAATTATGTCAATTCCCCATGTAGAGAATGGCCATGGTGATGTGTAGGTATAGAGCAAAGATGGAGGAACGTGCTGTAAATTGGCATAAATTTGACACTTAGGGCATCTTTTTACATATTGATGGCAATCCCTATTCAAGGTAGTCCAATAATACCCTTCTCGCATTATTTTCTGGACTAACATTTTGCCATTTATATGAGTTCCACAGATTCCTTCGTGGACCGTTCTCATTATTCTTTGTGCATCCACCTTCCCTACACATAGGAGGGCTCGACCTTTAGGTACCCTTTTATGTAGCTCGTTGTCTATTGAGAAGCCAAAAGTCTCAAGGCTCGCTTAGCTCTTTTGTCAGCATGAGGAGGGTATTCTCCATTGGTGACATAGTTGAGAATGTCTGTGTACCATGGTTTTCCTTCTCGTTCTTCATCTTCGTCTTGGACTGGATTGTCATCTTCTATAGCCTGTATATATGTCGGTTTGTGCCTTTTTTCGATAATGAAAGGAATTTGCTCGATATCCGTGGGAATCCTAACCATTGAGGCTAATCTTGCCAAGGCATCAGCAAATTGATTTTCTTCTCTAGGTAGATATGTGTATTCTACCTTCTCTAACTGATCGGTAAGAGTTTCCAGATAAGTTTGGTAAGGAGCTAGGTTTTCACTCCTTACTTTCCACCTTTTAGATATTTGATTGATGATTAGAGAGGAATCTCCGAATATCCTTAACTTCTTTACTCCCAATGCCAGGGCTGTTTCAAGGCCTACCACACATGCTTCATATTCAGCAGCATTGTTGGTAACGTCGAAATCAAGCTTTATTGAGATTGGGACGTGTTCTTCTTTAGGTGATACTAGTAGCACTCCGACACCACATCCCTTTTGGTTTGAGGCTCCGTCAAAATACAAGGTCCAAGTATCATCTTCGGCGACCATCAAATCTTCATCTGGAAATTCACTGTCCTGTATTGATGTCGAGTCTTCTATTGGAAAGTCTGCCAGAAAGTCTGACACCACGGATCCTTTAATAGCTTTTTGTGGCATAAACCGTACATCGAACTGGGCTAAGTTGACTATCCATCTTGAAATACGTCCATTGAGCGTTGATTTCTCGAACAAGTATTTGAGTGGATCCAATCGAGATACCACGAAAACGGTATGCGCCAACATGTAATGTCTCAACTTAGTTGTGGCCCACACCAAAGCGAGGCACAATTTCTCGAGTGGTGTATAGCGTGTTTTGTATTCGAGCATCTTCTTACTTAAGTAATAGATTGCATTCTCTTTGTTTCCTACCTCTTGTGCTAGCATGGCTCCCATTGTCTCTTTGGTAACCGTCAAATATAACCTAAGAGGTATTCCGGGAAGTGCTGGCGCTAATACGGGAGGATTTGCGACATAGGCTTTGATCCGGTCAAAGGCTTTTTGACACTCGTCATCTTATATTACTGGTACATTCTTCTTGAGCTTTTTGAAGATTGGTTCACATATCGTTGTTAGTTTTGATATGAACCTACTTATGTATTGTAACCGGCCAATGAATCCTCGAATCTGTTTCTCGGTCTTGGGCGGTGGCATTGACATGATTGCTTTAATCTTGGTTGGATCTATCTCTATTCCTCTAGAGCTTATGACGTATCCCAAGAGCTTGCCCGAGGTGACTTCAAAAGCGCATTTTGAGGGATTTAACCTCATATTATATTTTCTTAGCCTTTCGAAAAATTTCCTTAAGGCTACTTGATGGCCAGGACGGTCTTTTGATTTCACAATCATGTCGTCTACATATACCTCGACTTCTTTGTGCATCATGTCATGGAGCAAGGCAGTTGCTGCACGTTGGTAAGTAGCACCTGCGTTTTTCAACCCAAATGGCATTACCGTGTAACAGTAAGTGCCCCATGGTGTGATAAAAGTTGTCTTCTCCATGTCTTCTTCCGCCATGAGAATCTGATTGTACCCTGCGTATCCGTCCATGAATGAGAGGAGCGCGTGATTTGGTGTGTTGTCTACCAGAATATCGATGTGTGGCAAAGGGAAGTCGTCCTTTGGACTTGCCTTATTTAGATCTCGATAGTCGACACACATCCTTACCCTTCCATCTTTCTTTGGAACTGGGACGACGTTAGCGACCCATTCGGGGTATTTGGATACCTTGATGAAACCTGCAGTTATTTGTTTTTGAACTTCTTCTTTTATTTTAAGTGCTACGTCGGGTTTCATTCGACGTAGCTTTTGTTTTACAGGTTTCATTCCTGGAATTAATGGTATAGTGTGTTGAGCTATTTCTCTGTTAATGTCTGGCATATCTTCATATGACCAAGAAAATACATCGATAAATTCTTTAAGCAAGTTAATCAAATCGGTTCTTTCTTGTTTATTCAATGTTAGTCCGATTTTAACTTCTCTTTTATGAGTTGGATCATTTGAGATGTCAACTGTTTCAGTCTCTTCAATTACTGGTGTTTTCTTTTCAAGTGTTTCCATTGCTTTAATAAATTCTTTATCTTTTTCATCGTTAGCTAAGCAATGTTCGTCATCTTGGGTTAGGGAAGAACACGAGAAGTAAGGAGAATGAGCGATATTATTATACTCTGAGATCATTACATCAAAGAGTGATATGTCCTCGAGGACTAGATCACTAACTATCCTAGGAGAAGAAACAGGAAGGGAAGGCGTTATAGCTAAAGACTTAGAAGATTCTAAAGGGAAAGACTCTGACTCAAATTCTGACTCTGACCCTGACGATTCTTCAAACATTGGCCCTTGTCCTATCGTGATTGATATCTTCCTCCCACTTGGAGTAATCACCTTGATAGTCTTGCGCCACCCTTATAGTAATCCTTCAGCTGGAGTAATTAGCTTCGAGGGATCGAAGTTTTCGCTTTGTAGGACTGTTTGAATGAGTGAGGAGTTGTCTTCCTCATAAACTGGCTCATTTTTTTCTCGCCCAAACAGTAATCCCATGACGTTAAAGTCAAAGCATGGAGGTGCTTTCTCCTTATGGACGGGAATTGGGATTTCATCAGTGAAATAGCAATCCAAGAAAATCTCGAATCCTGGTTGTCGTATGCCATTTACAACAAATGGTTCGGGAAATTCATAGCATGGATAGTCCTCTCCTTCTTTTATAAACTGACCATTAAGCGTAAGAGGGTATTGATCCATTGGAATTGCTTTCTTTTGAATGCGAGCGTCCCTACGTGCTTTCAATTTGTCCTGGGCTTACTTGAGATCTTTCCGAGTCGGTTCGAAACCAAGTCCGAAAGTATCTAGTTTAGGGAGGCCAGGTGACTCTATCGATTTTGCTATCCCCTTCTTCTTTCCTAAGGTCATCCTAGGGAAGTGTCCTTGTTTTTTCAGCATAGTGTTGATAATCATGTTGGAATGGGGGTTGTGGCAAAGATATGTCCTTTCATCCTCTTGGATTAAGGAGACTTCTTCGTTAAAGCCCCATAGGTCTTCATCATCTTCGTCGTGCTCCACGTTGATGATTGGATTCTCTATTGACTTGATCCTCATTGGCGAAGCATCAATGGTGATGGGGATTCCTCCAACTATAGCTTTCACTTGTTGGTGGAGCGATGAAGGGACGGCCTTTAGATCATGGAGCCAATGGCGTCCTAACAACAGATTGAATGAGGCTTTGATGTCTACCACTTGAAAAGTAGTAGCATGTTCTATTGCTCCTGCCGTCACATTTAGGGTTATTTTGCCAAGAGCTTGACGTCGAGTATTATCGTAAGCTCTTATTCCTTGTGTGGACGGAGTTAAATCCTCATTCTTTATGCCGAGCATCCTCGCAGTCCTAAGTGGACAGACGTTAATAGCCGATCCATTGTCTACAAGCGTCATAGGAACATTCATTCTTTTGCAGACTACTGTGAGGTTTAACGCTTTGTAGTGCTTGTCACCTTCCGGGGTAAATCTTTATCAGAGAAGGTGATTAGATTAATTGGACTAGGGAGATCACTCGTGAGGAAGTTAGCTAGTCCCTCAGGAGTGGTGTCAGAATCTATCCCGATTTTATCCAAGGCATTCATCACAGCCAACCTATGTTCTCGAGATGTTGCTAGAAGCTTCCATACATTCATCTCAACTTTTGTCTTCTTGAATTGTTTAACAATGTCATTGTCTTCGATAATAGGTATGGGAATTTGTTGTACAGTAGGCATGGGTTGTGTTGAAACAGGAGGTTGTATTCTCCCGGATCTTGTGAGGACGTCTATTGATGCATCTTCTTCAGCCCAAATGTCGTCTGTGGTGTATGATATGGAAGGTGAAGGTTCTAATATGTCTTTTAGATAGACATCTTCTTCATCACTGTCCCATACTCCATTAACATTTATATCCTCTTATTGTTGAACTTGGACTAATTCCTTTCTATCAATCATTTTCTGCACCAAATCCTTGAATTTAAAGCAGTTTTCTATGGTGTGTCCTCCTGACTGATGGTATTGACAGTAATATCTATCTGTTCTTTTTAATGATTCAAATGGTCTCGGTTCGAGAGGTTTGACCTTGCCACTCTCGGAGAGAATTTTAAACATTTGTGCATACGGGATCCCAATTGGAGTATAAATTTTATTGCTCTTCTTGGGTCTTTCGGTGACTTGTAAGGGAAAGTATTTTGCCTCATAAGTCGTTTTTACTGGTGTGAATTCTTTCTTAGGTTCTTGATCATATTCCTTGCGGAGCTCATTCAGAATTTTGAGAGTTTCATGTAACAGTTGTGATGTCTCCCTCAGATATAGTGTGAGTATTCGTATCTCTACCTCATTTGCTAGTTCTGGAGGATTATCTTCGACATCGAAAAAGATCTCTTCTTCTTCTTCTTCGGTCACTTTGACAGGCTTAATGAGAGATGAGGGGTCAACTTCGCTTTCTTCATCGGAGATAACCAATGTGTGAGCTAGAGGTGCATTATCAATACTCGGTTTCTTACTGGCAGGAGGCAACGGCAGCTTATTACTGTCAATCAGGTCTTGGATAGCTTCCTTAAGTTTCCAACAGCTTTCAGTAGAATGGCCCCTACCTTGATGATACTTGCAATGTGCATTGGGGTTCCAATTAGGCGACCTTTTCTCGACTGGTGGATCTCCAAATAGTTCAATGGGAGTTATAAGACCTTTTGCATTTAGCCGATCAAACGCGGTGTCATAACTCATGCCAATAGGAGTGAAGTTTCTCCTAAACAGTTTCTTTTGTCCTTGGTTGTTCATGGCAAGGACTTCTCCTAGATTAAAGGTGCTAACATTATTCGAGTGGGCGGTTTTGGAAGAAGAAGGATTGTCGTTCTTCTTTCCTTTCCAACCACTATTGGAGTTATTGTTGGCAGCTTTAGATTTAGCTAGTTCATCTTCAATATTAATCCCAATGTCATAAACAGCCTTAAAGGTATGAAGGTTATTTTGATATTTAAGATGTTTTGAATATTTTTCTTGGAGATTTTTAATGAACAATCTCACGGACTCTTTTTCATTTGGTATCTCAATCATTTTAGCTGAGGTTTCTCTCCACTTGTTAAAGAAAGATGTGAAGCCTTCATTCTCCTTCTTCTTGAGAATTTCAAGTTCTCTATGGTCAGTTTCGACTTGAACGTTGCATTTGTACCTATCAACGAAAGCGTTTGCTATGGATTCCCAGGTAGAGGTCTTTTCTTTTTCAAGAGAAAAGAACCATTGTTGGCAAACGGTCTCGAGAGATAGCGAGAACAGAGAAGGGAAAATTTTCTTATCGATACCCTTGATACTCATTATTGTTTCAAATGCCCTTAGATGGAAATAGGGGTTGTCGATTGCCCTAAACTTTTGATGTCGTTGGCACTGAACTTCTGCGGAAGAAGATCCTTATCCACCGAGACCCCTTGGGATGTGAGTTCTTGAAACTTGTAGTCGCTGGACAACTTGCTTAGGCTTTCTTGCATGAGGTCCATCTGTTGTTGCTTCGCGGGATCTTCGATCTTAAGTGCGAGAAGCTTTAGTGTCTCAGTTACAGTAGCCAGTTGGTTCTTGAGATCATTAACTTCTTCCTGAGTTGCCATTATAACTCTTGCTTTCCTCTTGCGAGCTATAGGTTTGTCGAAAAGTTGGACTTATACGAAGAGGTTATCTTTGATTAATCGTCCTTCCTTTCTTGACCACGCGCTGTAGATTAAGTCAGTTTGCGTTTTAATTATTTGACTCGAATCAGTTTGACTTTATGGATTTTGTTTAAAACAAAAGAAAAAAGTATGCATATTTTTAGGGAGCAATAATGTACATGTGTTTAGGGAACTTAAGTACTATTTATTGGAGGATTAATATCCGACTTACCCCCCTAAAAAAAATGACGAAAAATAACGCGCGCACACAAGACTCCCTTAATCATGGTCAAGACATGTGTAATGGTGTGTGTATTGAGTGTAAGTGACATGCTTGGACTCTTGTGTAAGACCATGGGACTTAGTGCCTAAACTCGAATATTAATTCAATTAAGCAGAGTTAACCGAATTAAATAGGAAACTGAATAATTAGACATTAGGTGATGACTCGACAAATAATCCAAACTGTCGGCCAAGCGACAGGACTGGCGTCACAATATGGTGGTTGGCGCCAGACTTTTTAGTAAATGTCTGGCGCTACACACCATATAGTGGCGCTACAGCCCAGATTTTGGCACCAACATTGGAGCCTCGGTCTGAGACTATTTTCGATATTATTAGTCAACTTGGGTATGCCTAAAGTCGTACTAGGTCAATTCCGATTAAAAGAAGAAAAAATTTTATTGACTCAAATTAATTAATTAATTAATTAGGCAAAGTTCTTTAAGTCATTAATTATAATCTCAACACAAATCAACAAACGGTTAGGAGGAGCATAGAATATATATGCGCAACAAATAATGCACAATTAGTCAAGTAGGCACAATATGATGCAATGAGTTCGCAACCTAACCATGGCGCTAGTTCTCTAAAGTTCGGGATATGGTTTAGTCAAATAGGGTCCATGGTTAATTGTTCAGATGCACCGCGTAGAAGCCTAACCGTGAAGGGTTAACGCGTGTGGATAGAACACCGCGAGTTTTTTAGAAAAAACTCACTTCCATGGTTTGGTGAATTCAACATCTCAGATGTACCCTTTGTTGCCAGGAGCGTTCAATCGGGTAGATAGAGCATGAATTCCCAGAGGGTTATGTCCATATGTAGAACACATATGGGTTTCAGAAAAATGAGAAAAAAATCAATCAGGAAGTAGGATCGAACAAACAATATGAAAAACCGGTCGAAATTAGAACGCATATTTCTGGCTCGGTATTGGGGGAAATTGGCGCCAGCAAACAGAGACTGGCGCCAACTTTTAACTGTAGCGCCTAGCGCCAATACTGGCGTCTGGCGCTACGGCTAAAAACTTGGCGCCAAGCTCTGGCCCCTGACGCTACTTCCCACATGCCTCAGCAGCTTTCTGTGCTCGATAAAATCATCCAGTTTCGCGCGGTGTTATTTCAGTCCTAGTTGTGAAAGACATTTCTCAAATTTCCTACGTGTAAAATCCTATGTTTTTGACTCATTACGGATGGTCTTTCCAATGAGAACCTTTTTATGCATATGACAATAATGTTAATCAAAATTACGCACATGAAATACTTAGAACTTTTCGAGTCTCATCCACTCATTCTAAATCATTGCCGAAACAAATTAAGGAATTAAAATAGAAATCCTCCCCAGTGGAGTCGCCAAAAACTGTAGGGAATAGTTTCAAGCCTTTAAAAATCCCACTAGCTTGAACCCCACTGTGATCATACACTAAAGTACGGTGGCGTCCAAAAGGGAAGAAGATAGAGCAAAAGAGTCGCCAACAAGTTTTTAAGGAACTTGTAAACCGTTCACGAGGTGAAGGTTACACCCCTTAACGATCCAAGAGATCGTCAACTCCATAAGGTCATGAACCAAAATAGGGTTCGGGGATGAAGGTACAAATACAACCTAAAAGAGATTGAACCTGCCCTAATAATAGGCCTCTACTTTATTCTGCTCGTATTCATGTGCGCTTTCTGACTAACATACAATCAATAGGATTAACCCTAAACCTGTTTAATCTATGTTGGTTGAATTTAATGCACAAACAAACTATTATTGGCGATCACTTGAATTATAAATCACAATTAACCTAACAAGATTATTAATATCTTATTAAGCGTGATTGCAAATACCAATTCCCTTTAACCTGCAATAAAAGGTGATCAAGCAATAACAATATATAATAATATGCATCAAGAAACATAATAAATAATCATCATCAATCATAATCATAAATGTTAGAAAGAACATAGGAAGCATCATACTCTTAATCACGCTTAATATTAAAAACACCCTAGACATGATACTAAGAATATCATAATAACAATATAAACATGATGTCTACATCATAAAATCGATTAAGTACTTACTTGGATGCCTCGTACCTCTTTCTAATTACAAAATACACACGTTAGTAACTTCAAGGAAAGTAATAAACAAAGCAATTAAATTAAACAATTGAAATAGAGATTTGGGATCAAACCCTCAGAAATTAAAAACCTTTCACGTTTAGGGCGAAGGCAACTTCGAATATGGCTAGGTGTATCAAGATCTTGTGAATGCGGAATTTTGTGTTAAAGAATAAAGTTTAGAAAGAATGAATGAAAGATTAATGATTCATAAACTAATTTGTTGACGATTGAAGATTGTAGATGATGAATGAAAACGGAATTTATTAAAACTTAAGAATAAAAGAAGTGGTGAATGATAGATCATAATCCGTCCCTCAAAACGGAGTTTTTGATACGATATTTATAGAGAAAATCAGCCAAAAAAGATAATTTATCAAAATAGAGTCTGAAGATCGCAAAAACAACTTGGCGCCAGCCCTGGCTCATTGGCGCCAGGACCAGTGGCTAGCGTCAGGCGCCAATGGCTGGCGTCTGGCGCCAATCCTGGTTCCAGGCGCCAAGGCCTGGGGTTGGACGCCAAACCGGCTTTTAACACGTTTTCGAAAATCTGATAATTTTACCGTACTGGAAGATAAAATAATATAATTTCAGTCGAAAATGCTATTTGATCTAATTAAAACTCTAAAGAATTCTAATTGAATTAAGAATGATAAGAACCTTCTAGAATGTTCTAGAAGACCAAAACCATTCCTAATTACATTAGGAATGATAAATCATATTAGGCCTTCCCCTAGATCATTGGGCCGTACTTAAAACTCAAACCGGGCCCAGTTTAGTAAATTGGCCATAAATTCCTCAATATTCATCGGAATTGGGCTTATAATATATCGTTGGAAAGGTCTTTGCAAGCCCCATCTAACTATACCACTTTTGGACCCATATCATGGACCAACCAAACTGGATTGGCTGTTTTCTTAAAATAAAGTTTTCAAAAACAGAGAGAAGAGAAAAGAAAAGAAATAAAACTCTCCGCAACACTAGACCTTTCCACACTTTCGTTTCATTCGATTATGATTCGGTGTGAAAGGCACTCATCACTGGGTTTGGTTTTGGGGAGACACAAATGGGTGTCCTCACAGCGTCTAACTAATATAGGTGCTCTATATTACAAAGTTACTTTTTCATTAAAATAATAATAAATCATATAGCACGGTTAAGTGGGGGAGGCGCTCTATAAGTTTTAATTTACAAAACGCCTATCTTACTTAGGCGATCTGTAAAATGCTAGAGATCACCTATCCAATTCGACTGTTGTGTATTATGTGTTACTTATTCCCATTTTTGTGGTAGTGACTTATTTAATAGAATATATCTCAAAAAAGTTATTGTAGTATGAGTAGTTGCCATTTTTTCATTCAAATGTTCAAAGCATTATATTTGTATGTGACTAAACTATAATATTACATGCTATGATATATCAAATTATATTTTTAGTTGCCATTACTAGCTGTTAATATATTTAAGTTATTTTTTTTAAAAAAAATAATTATATTACGTATTTAAGTTAATTACTTCATGGTGTGTTTTTTTTGTGGGACCTTCTAGAATACAGAGTAAGTAAGTATATTGCTATATTTACATTTTTGCTTTTTTTTGGAAGGATGTACCAATATTTACATGTTTGCTTTTTTTGGAAAAACATATAAACTCTTCAAGAATATTGAATAAGTAAGTATATATTGTTATAGCTATTTGCATAAATTTGCAAAATATTTTTTTCTTATATACAAATTGTTTAAAAAAAATGAAAAAATTTAAGTACACACCAGGAAATGACACATGTCATTCCTGGTGTATATTTTAGTATATTGTTATTGATTGATTGATTCAAATTTCCAAAGCATTATATTTGTATGTAAGTCAAGTATAATATTACATGTTATGATATATCAAACGATATTTTTAGTTGCCATTACTAAGTGTTATTATATTTAAGTTAATTTTTCTTAAAGAAAAAAATATACTACGTATTTAAGTTAATTACTTTATGGTGTTTTTTTTTTTTTGAAAAAATATATGAGATCTTCTACAATATAGAGTAAATATATTGCTATATTTACATTTTTGCTTTTTGGAAACCAATATTTACATGTTTGTTTTTTTTTTGGGAAAACATATATATAAAATCTTCTAGAATACGAGAGTAAAGCACAAATACGGTCCCTGAACTTTCGTATTTGTGCACTTTGAGTCCCTCAACTTTTATTTGTGCACTTTTGGTCCCTCAACCATCACTCTTGGTGTTTCAGACCAAAAAGTTGAGGGACCTTGCCCAGTCAGCGAAAGTTTAGGGACTATGACTTAATAATTTATTTATTTTCTTTTTTTTAGATTTTTATTTAAAAATGAATTTTCTCTAAATTTGCTTTTTTTGTTGGACCATAACTTATTATACTACATTAGTTTTTTCTAAATTAAATGTCAAATAAAATAATAAAAACAAACATAAATTATCTGAATATGAGACCGTTAATTTGATGGAAAATCTAAAAGAATTCTCAACATCAAATTAACTTAATTTATGACGTTTTTACTTTGGGATTTACAAATATCACCTAATTTGCCTCGATTTTATGTAAATGATGAGATTTTCGGATAAATCTCCTTCACATTCAATCAATTTTAAAAATAAAGATGAATTCAAAAAATCATAATACAAATTTGACAAAGAAGATTTAGGAACAATAAAAATGAACTTCATACTCGTAAAGAGTAGGATCAAGTGTTGGATTATAGTATTATACGAGTATATATTTCATTAGATCATCCTTAATTAAACTATTAAAATTCGATTGTGGTCACCTTTCACCTCGCCGCAACCGCAGCTCCCACCACTGCGCCACCTTCAATTCCCGCATCTCCATTCTCCACCACAACAGCCTCCACTGTCGCACACCCTAATTCGCGCAGTCGCATCTCCAACACCAGCCCAGTCGCATCAAAGCCTGGAATTAAAAAATGATTATTGCTGATGATTGTTGATGAGGTGCAAAGTAGGGGATTGTTTACCCCATTAGAGCAGCCAAACCGAAAGAGTAGAAGAGGAGGCTGACCACTCCTTTGTTTTTGTTTTTTATTTTAGTTTTCTTCAATTTTCTTCTTTAATTTTCGTTTTCCTATTTCTTTTTATTTCCTTTTTTCTTAATTCTATCTTTATTTTTCCTTTTCCTATTTCTTTAAGAATTTTTTTTAAAAAAAAAATTAAGAAAAGAAAGTAAAATAAAGTATGGTCCCTAAACTATTTGATACCTAAAATAATAAAAAAAAAAAAAAGATTCTTTTTAAATAAAAATTTGACAAAAAAAAATAAATAAAATTATGAGTTATAGTCCCTAAACTTTTGCTGACTAGGATAGGTCCCTCAACTTTTTGGTCTGAAATACCAAGAGTGGTGGTTGAGGGACCAAAAATGCACAAATAAAAGTTGAGGGACTAAAAGTGCACAAATACAAAATTTCAGGGACCGTATTTATACTTTACTCAGAATACGAAGTATTTAATAAGTAAAGTACATATTGTTATACTTCGTATATATTTGCATATATTTGCAAAATATTTGTTTCTTAAATACAAATTGTTTTAAAAAAAAAATTAAGCATACACTTGGAGATGACATGTATCTAGTGTCTTTTAATATTTTGTTATTGATTGATTGATTTTTATATAATTTTTTTGCTAGTGTAAGATTAAATATGTATGCAATTAAAAATGTTAAATGGAGGGAATATTAGAATCTTAACAAGTCTAATCGTATCTTGGTTTTAATTACTTGATTATAGGTCCAACCTTTAATAATTTTCAGGCATACACAATTTAATATTGGTAAACCATTCAACTCACCAAATATAATAATTAATCACCACTTTTAATTCTATTAATAACTATTCACAAGCATTATCGTACTAAAGATTAAATAAACATAAAAATGGCAGAAGATGATGATCTTATAAACAAGATTGAAAAGACAACAATAAACGCCAAACGCTGCCAACGAGAGACTCTTGCAACCATCCTTAGAACTAACGGTAGAGTTGGATACCTCCAACGTTACCTTGACAACACCTATGATCAATTTGATGCGGATGCTTTCCGGCGGCTTGTGCCGTTGTCCACATACGATGACTACGCCGATCATATCGATCGGATGGCCGAAGGAGTCCTTGATGACGATGTTGATGGTTGGCATTTTCTTTCATTTGATCCAATCATATGTTTCTTTCTAAGGTAAACATTCTATGATCCATCTTGATTATTCAATTTAGTCTTTTCTTATCCTGTCTTAAAATAAACATCTTTTTATTACTCTTGATTTATTTTTTGTTTGTTTCGAATATGAAATTTTGACAATTACCAGCTTCTGTTATGTCCATTTTAGCAATTACCACCTTCTATTTGTTTTTTTGAAAATTACCACATTCTATTTTCAAAAACATCAAAAATTACCACTTTCTTGTCTCCCAACTACCAAATGACGTCATTTTGGGCTTATTCTTTCCCTTTCCTCCCTAATTCCCTCACATTTCTCATTCCTAACTCGATTCTCATCCCCCCTTTCACTTTTTTTCCCCCAAACAATAGAAAACACTTCAATTCACTCCTCCAAATCAAAATTGACGAACAATTATTGGTGGTTTGGGGGAAAAAAAGTGAAAGGGGAGATGAGAATCCAAATAGGAATGAGAAATGTGAGGGAAATAAGGAGGGAAGGGAAAAAATGAGCCCAAAATGACGTCACGTGGTAGTTAGGGGGCAAGAAGGTGGTAACTTTTCATGTTTTTGAAAATAGAAAGTGGTAATTTTCAAAATAAAAAATAGAAGGTGGTAATTGCTAAAATGGACATAACAGAAGGTAGTAATTGTCAAAATTTCCTTTTGAATATTTTCAAAAACTTTAACAAGATAAATAATAAAATAAGATAATAACAACTAGAAAATAATAATGTTTGGTGAAGACGGTAAAGAATTCATGTAATTATGTAAATAAAAAAGTAACAGAAGTAGTATAAGATTATAGTAGTAAAATGAGTTGATTATGTGTTATCAGACGGACTGATCAAAACGTTTATTTGGGTGATGAATAGCTCAGGGACAAGTGGAATGAAGCAAAAACTGATACCATATTATGATTCAGCATCTTCCAAAGCCGCCTCCTTTTTAGCTCATTACGGCAGCTCTGCCATCCAGCGTAGGTATACCTATTGCGACTGCTTTTTCTTTCTTTATCTTAAATTTTTTAAAAAATACTTGTACTGTTGTTCATAAAATATGCTAGAGTACTTCTTTAAAAATAAATAAATAAAAATAAAAATAAATGCTGTAGTACTATGATTCTTTTTTCTGCCTTTGTTTGATATACATTAATACATTATGCAATACAGTAATTGGTTATGTCTTTTTCGAAGCAAGTTCATTAAACTTTATTTTATTTTATTTACAATGCACACATGAATAAATTAATAACAAAGATATTCACAGAAGAATACTTAAAAGAACAATACTCTCCCATTCCCTAATGTTTTGTATGTTTGGAATTATACACGATTATTAAAAAATTGTGTAAAGTTGATGTACGTAGGAATATTTCAGTGATTGAAAGTACAAATTTATTGAAAAATACAATGTTGAGCACGTGGGGTGAAGAAATTAGGGATGTTTCTACCGTAGTTGTCGACTACGGACGACTATGGACGACTATGTTAAGAAATTAAATCTGAGCCGTTAATTTTTTTTTTTTTCTTAATCTTAGCCTTTGAATATTACCTTTTCAAAAAATTTAAAAATTTAATTTACACATCATTTAAGTCATGACCAGTCAACAAAGTATTGTTTGTTTTCATACTTTTAGAAGGTTAAATTTTTTTTTTCCCCAATTTACAATATTAAAAAAAACCATCCAAGTCAATTATAAAATAGTTAACAATTATTTTTAGATGAGAACTCATATAAATAGTTTCAACCTTCTTTAATGGTGTCCTTCATCATTAATTTTTAACTTTATTTTATAAGATTAATATAATCATCATATTTATGCGTCAATATAAAATTAATTTATGAGATTGAAATCAATGTAAGTATATGTATACACAATTTGATTAAAGCAATAGCATAATATATTATAATATTGTGTTTAATTTTATTTGTCATATGATTTCATGTTAAATTTTAATTTGTCATATGAGTTTTTAGTAACCCCATTGTTAAAGCTTGAATCTACAATGTCATTGTTTAAGATGGGTGTCTGTTTACGTTGAAGATGAATTTATTTTATTTTATATTTTTCTTTTATTTTTGTACAAAAATAAATAAAAGATAAGTTGAAAAACTTCATAATTTTAGCATTTCGCATTTTATATAGATTTTTTTTTTTGAAGAAATATAAAAAGGATTTATACCAAAAAAAAAATCTTTTTTGAGATTATATAATCAATCTAAATATTTTAGCTAAAACCATACAACCATAATTTAAGAAAAAGAGAAAATGGTGTTATTTAAAAAAAAAGAAAAGAAATATTCGTTTTTAAAAGATAATTAGCCCTGTACCTTCATTGAAAAAAAATGCTTGTCAAAAAACAATAATAATAAATAAAATAAAAATAAATCAAACAAAAACAGTACTTCGTGATTTGGGGGGGGGGGGGGGTGGGGTTGATTAGTTATCATTGACTAAATCTTTCTTTAATTTTTTTTTTTTTCAATATAATTATCTTTTTTTCAATATATGAATATGTAGTATAAATAAAAAAATATGTAGTATATGATAATTTTTTTTCTCAAATTAACGTTGATATTTAATTTTAAAAGATACTCTGAATTTATTATTTTTTTTGGAACAAAAAAAAATACTCTAAATTTGATTATAAGTATTTAGATTTTGAAATATTATATTAATATGTAAGGAGAATATAAGTTTTAAATAAACCTTATTGCTATTATTTATCACTAGTGTTATATTTTATTCTTTGTCCATTATTCTCTATCTATAAACAGAGGATATTCTCTCTTAACAAAGGGTTAAATATTCTATTAATATTTGAAATTTAGCATTACTCATACATTTTGGGATTTTCTTAAGTATTGATTTTTTACATAGTATGGATTTTCTAGTACTCGTAATTAACATTCACTTAATTAATACAAATAATTATTTTCCTCAAAAAAAACTGCAAATAATTATTTAGTGTCAAACTAAATACATTGAATCAAGACAATTAAACAACATAAACTATATGCATCTATTTTGTCTAATTATAATTATTATTATTTTTTGGTGCAAGTCAAGTATTTGTAGTTTGGTTGTTTTTTTATTTATGTTTTCATGTCTTTTCGACTAAAAAAATTAGATTAAAATTGTTTTTTGAGTCAAAAAAAGACATTTAAAAAGGTGTGTGCGTATTTGAATTAAATATTTTCATGTTGCCCTTCAAATTTTTTTTTTTTGAAATATATATATTTTGTAATATTCAATGGAACCTTCCAATCAATATATAGGCAACCTCAAATGATTAAGGTTTAATTTATTAAAATAGATATACTACCTCTGTTTTATATTTTTTGCAACTTAGTCTCACAAATAATATTATTATAATACCTCCCAAAACTCTTTATTGGAACTCTATAATACTTCATTGAGACTGCCTAATTTGATTATTTATAATATTTCCAAATATTCTTTTTTTTTTGGAACTCTACAATACCAAATTGGGACTGCCTAATTTGATTATAGTACCTCCAAAAATTCTTTATTGAGACTCTATAATACTAAATTGAGACTACCTAATTTGATTATAGTACCTCCAAAAATTCTTTATTGGGACTCTATAATACTTAATTGAGACTGCCTAATTTGATTATAATACCTCCAAAATTTTTTTATTGAGACTCTACAATACTTAATTGAGACTGTCTAATTTGATTATAATACCTCCAAATATTCTCTATTGGGCTTTTACAATAATTAATTGAGACTGTCTAATTTGATTATAATACCTCCAAATATTCTTTATTGGGCTTTTACAATAATTAATTGAGACTGCCTAATTTGATTATAATACCTCCATATATTCTTTATTAGGCTTCTACAATACTTAATTGAGATTGCATAATTTGATTATAATACCTCCAAATATTCTTTATTGACACTCTATAATACTTAATTGAAACTCCTTAATTTGATTATTTATAATACCTCTAAATATTCTTATTTTTGGGACTCTATAATACCTAATTGGGATTGCCTAATTTGATTATAATACCTCCAAAAGTTCATTATTTGGACTCTATAATACTTGTTTGGGATTGCCTAATTTGATTATAATACCTCCATATATTCTCTTTTGGACTCTATAATACTTAATTGGGACTGTCTAACTTGATTATAATACCTCCAAATAAAATTCTTTATTCGGACTCTATAATACTTAATTGAGACTGCCTAATTTGATTATAATGTCTTCAAATATTCTTTATTATAACTCTATAATACTTAATTGGGATTGCCTCATTTGATTATAATAATCTCAAAATATTTTTATTGGGATTCTATAATACTTAACTAGATTAACTCCGTGCGATACACGATTTTAAAAAAAGAATTGAATTATAGACTTTTAACACATACTGAAAGAAAATAACTACTTTCTCAGTTTTCTCAAGTAATTTATAATTAAATATGAATATACAATTCCCAAAAATGCATAATTTTAATATTTAATTAGGAAATTTCAATTAAATTATATTATTAACTATTGTTAACAACTCGTAAATAACTAAATAGCATAATATGTTTGTGTAAAAAAACCCAAAATTAAAATTTTAAACATTCAAATGGAATATATTTTCAAAGCTATGTTAAATAGGATAGCTTAAAAAGGAAAAAAAATTATGACATCATCGATCTATAATACTTAATTTAAAAAAAATTGAGTCTGCCTAATTTGATTGTAATAACCTTGAAATATTCTTTATTGAGACTCTATAATACTTAATTGGGACTGTTTTAATTAATTATAATAACCTTCAAATATTCTTTATTGGGACTTTATAATACATATGATAATTAAAGCCTAAGAATAACTAATATACAGCACGGTGCTAAGCTTGATTGCTAGGTGGAGGATGAAATAAGTGGCATTGTGATGTATAATTAAAGCCTAAGATTAATTCAATTAAACAAAAATTAGTATTCTATTCACCCTATTTTCACTGATTATTACTTATCTTAACTTATCTGAACTTACCTAAACTTATTTGAACTTAGTAGAGCTTATTAAAACTTAATTTAGTTGTAATTTAATTTTTGCTTGGTTAACCCTTATCAAAATTATTAAACCTGAACTGAACTTATAAGATGAACTTATTACACTTAAAATAAGTGAAAGTAAGGTGAATAGAACAGACCCTTAATGAGACTCCCTAATTTGATTGCAATAACCTTTAAATATTATCTATTAGGACTTTATAATACTTTATTAGGAATGCCTAATTTGACTATAATAACTTTCAAATATTCTTGATTGAGACTACATAATACTTGATAGGAATGCCTAGTTTGATTGAACCTTTAAATATTCTTGATTGCCTAAAACTATGTGGCGGTCAAATTGTAACACTTAAAAAACACACGGAGGGAGTACATAATGAAGGAGCTGTGTCTTCGATAAGTGCAATTACTAGAAATATCAAGGATCACTATTATGGAGATAATAAGTTCGTTCTCTTGGGGAGTCATCATCTGTTGCTAGACTATGAGAGATGATCTTTGGACTAGTCAAATAGTCCAAAGCCCGCTAGAATGGATCCTATGAGGTCACACACAAGGGTATTGGGTTAAGCAAGTTAGAGGCCCATTAATGGGCCTCATGAGCATTTAACTAACCATGAAATGGATTGGGCTAGCATAATTGGAATTAGGTTTTGGGCTTTTGACATGGGCTCTTATTTAGAGATGAGATCTATAAATAAGATCCATGCCTAGGGTTAAAAGTAAGCAGTCATAATTCACACAGTGAATTTTGACATCAACGCAACCAGTCCCAAAACCCTAATTCCCTCTATAATTCACGGCTCCCTCTCCTTCCCTTTGGACTCACGGTCGGCCACCCTTGGTGGCACGTGTGGTGGTTCGTGGTGGTTCATGGGGTTCGTTGCTCGCTCTTCTCCGTTTAAGGTTGATTGAAGCGTTCAATCACGACTAACTAGCATTAGTGGAGGTCTTAATCTGTGCTCGTGGACCAAGTAGAGGAATCACGCTTGGGGTTCTTTATCTCCCATTGTTCTTGCTCGATCGCACGTGGAATCACGCTTCAAAGGTACGATTATATGTTCTTTATGTGTTATGCATTAGATCTTGGGATTATGTACTATATGAATATGATTCATGTTTTTCCGCTGCGTAATACCTATAAACTCCTACACATAATACTTAGGGTGTAATCTATTTACCTAATTTTCTCTGATTAGAACTTATCTGAACTAACTTGGACTCATTCAAACTTATTAGATCTTATTAAAACTTATTTTAGTTGTAATTTATACTTGGGTAACCCTTATCGATCATAACTTATTAAGCCTGAACTGAACTTATCTAAACTTATATATAACACCTAAAATAAGTTAAAATAAGGTGAAATAGACCCTTAGAGTGTGTTCTATTAATCAAATTTTCATTAATTTGAACTTGTCTTAACTAATCTGAACTTATTAGACCTGATTAACTTAATTTAGTTGTAATTTAATTTGTACTTGGTCAACCGTTATCAGAACTTATTAAACATGAACTGAACTTATTTGATGAGCTTAATCTTTTTTAATGGGTATGTTCAATTCACCTTATTTTCACTTAATTCATGTGTAATAAGTTTAGATAAGTTCAGTTTAGGTTTAAAAAGTTTTATGCTACTAAGTGTTAGCCAAGTACAAATTGCAACTAGAATAAGTTTTAATAAAGTCTAATAAGTTCATAAGTTCACATAAGTGAAAATCAGGTAAATAGAACACACCCTATATTTAAATCGAATACTCTCCCCTACCTTCTTAATTTTAGAATAATGTTTGCAAGATTGAATTATTTGAATTTGAGCATATTGTATCATCTTGTAATCAAATAGTACGTAGGCAATATGGCTATATATTAATTTAGAATTTAAATTTAAATACAAGTAGAGGATAATTGTTCATTTGACATTACCAATAAATTACTGAGTAATATTTATGATATTTAATCTTAAGTAAAAAAAAAATAATTTGTTTTTTGTAAAAGAAATATAGTTTTTTTTTTGAAAGAAAGTTTTGTTTTAAAGAAGAAGTAAATTAATTTTTTTTTGTACGAAAGAACATATATACAGTTTCCTTGAATCATGGTTTCATGAATCATGATTATATTTTTATCAAAATCCATCCTTAATTATCTCAAAAAATTAATCAAGTGGTTAAAAGAACAAAAATATAGTTCTTAAAAAAAAAATGAAACGTGCAATTAGTTTTCAACTTTTCCTTAAATCATGGTATTTTTTTTTCTTTTTTACTAATTCTAAATATATCTCCACATTTAAATTTATAGTATTAATTTTTGCCAATTTTTTTATTTTTTTTATTTAATAACATTTAAAATTATGCAAAGGAGGATCAACATATACAAAATATTTTATATACGTAATACGGAGTATATAAAAAGTACATGATAATATTACAAAATTTTCCAATCAATTGATCGGCTTCTTTATGTATGTATAGAAGACATATACAGAGTATATATATTATAAATGATACTCCATAAAAGTTTGGATTAATACTCCATTAAATTTTCTAGCCTTTTGGTCACGCATCATGTTATTCATACTTAATGTTTGTTATTGTTTATTAGCTAATTCTCTAATAGGTACTTTTCCCGTCAAAAAAACTAATAGGTACTTGGCTGCTTAGTTAAACACATCATATTTCCAATATGTTGGAAAAAAAAACCAATACATATAATTACGTATTAATGTATGCGAAAATAGTTTAAATAAAATAATTCCTTCGATAAAAAAATATATGTCAAGTGTCTTTAAAATATAAAGAATATTATCCTCCTTCAAAAAAAATAATAAAAATAAAGAATATTACCCAATTTGATTAAGTAAATAAAATATCATGATCTTATCTAAGGCAAAGATAGTGGAGAATTAGTCAATTAGTCCAATTAGAGAACAAAACGTCCAAAATTTTTATGATTTATTTTTTTTTTCCAAAAATAAAATTAATGGACAAATTTTTTTTATTGCTTTTTTTTTTTTATTTTAAAGTTAATGACTTACATTCACCAATGAAGGATTAGACTTAAAACATATAATTATATTGACTAAAAAAACGTAGACATTAATGTGATGATTATAATTTAATTTTCTAATTTCACATAATTGATGTCGATGATAAAAATTAAAATAGTTAAAGGTTAAGGTTGACAATGGAGGTTTTTTTTTTTTTTTTTTTTTTTTTTTTTTTTTTTTTTTTAAAGAACCATTGATGAAAAGGTTGAGTTTTAAGAACCATTGATGAAAAGGTTGACTTGAACATAATTGAAACTAACGCTAATTGCATGCATTTAAATATTGATTCCTTAATAATTTAACCAACCAACACTTTAATGAATTTTTTATTTTTAGATTTTGGAGGATGAATGTTTTTTTTGTTGAAGATGAAGGTTTGATGAAGATGACAAAGGTTGAATATGATAATCATATTCATACAAATTACAAAGGTTAATAATGTGAAAGATGATTTAGGTTGAAGACGGAACATTTAAAATTTGTTAAATTTTTTATAATAAAAAAATATTCATGCTCAAAAAAAAAATTAAACAAACAATCCCTTGATGACTGTGTAGCTTAGGTGTTGGATTGGATGGCTAGGATTAGACAACTAATATATCAACGGTTCGAATTTAATCTTTAAGTGTAGTTGTCCGTAGTCGTCCGTAGTTGTCCGTAGTCGACGACTACGCTAGAATTTTTAAGAAATTAGAGAAGATAAATAGAAAGTAATAATAAGTGTTGAAAAACTAATAACTTTTTTTTTTTTTGGAAAACTGAAAAACTATTAAAATAGTACAAAAAGTACAATAGCGCATGAAAAAGTAAGGACTTTTGAGTATAAAAATTGTAAAACAAGGGTAATTTTGTCCAAAATTTATGACTAAAATAGGAAAGATACTAAATGTAAAGAATAAAAAGGAACACCCTAAATGAAAACGTAAAAAACATTTAGGAACGGAGGGAGTACTTCGTATCTGAGAATACTTTATTATCTGAAAATTTAATTAAAAAGAGAGAGTGAGATAATAACAAAGATATTCACATAATAACATTTTAAAGAGTAGTATATATGTCATAATAATCAACATAAGTAGGAAATTTTGAAAATTACCACATACTATAGTTTCCATTTTAGCGATTACTACCTGATTTGGGTATTTTATACCCTGCCAAGTGGCCTAATCAGAGCATGACACGTGTCACTGTAAGGGGCACTTAGTTGGACCATCCAGATGGTGACACGTGTCGAGCAGATATTGCCCCCTGGGATTGGCGGCTTTCAAGGCCCAAATCCTAAGGGGCCCTTAAAAAGCGGCGTGACCTAATTCCTAGGTCACCAGATCCTAGGAGGAGCACACTTTCCAAAAGGACCCTATAAATAGGGACATTCTTCCATTTATGACGGGAGAGAGAATATACACGCAATACGAGACAACACGTCACTTACCACCGAGCTGTCGTTTTCAAGGAACACACAGCACTTTACCTGAGCTTGGAATCCGAGCAGATAAACTTTACTTCCGCACGTTTTATTACCGAATGCTTACTAACTTAATCTTCGGAGGCGGACCACCGACCATCCGGCGGTCCGTTTGCTTTGCAGGTGCAGGCGTCCTTTGTTGAATCCAGTCTCAGTGTTGTAACTCTCCCAAGGGACAAAAACCCCCGAAACATTTGGCGCCGTCTGTGGGGAGAATACCTCTGAAATGGCTTCACAAGCACCTGTACCGAACCTAGAGGCCAATCGGCCTCCAGAAGACGTAGAGGTCCAAACGGATCATGACTCGGGTGACGACGCTGATGTCGAAACCTATGTGGATCCAAATGGATCCCTCATCTCTAAACGCATCCGCAGTAAGGAGAGGCGGGAGCGCCACCATGACCAGTCAGGGCCAAGCAAAACTGCTGGACAGCCAAAGAAGCCCTCGGGACGGCCGGTTGATCCCTCCCAGGCGGCAGGATCAACTCCCGTCACTCGAGATGAACTAATGACACTCCTGAGCAGCCTCAGGGGTGAAATCAAACAACTCGCCTCAAAGAAGTCGCCTGCTCCTAGAAAGGAGCAGTCGGCCAAGAAGCCAGCCAAGCTGGCAAACAAAAGTCGGTCAGGGACCGTCAACCAACTCCTCATCATGCCCCTAAGGAGAAGGCCCGGCCCCAATTTGACCTTACTCGGCTCTGTTTCCCAGAAACGAGCACAAGAAAACCCATCCGGCACATACAGCCGGATGGTAGCAAGAAAACGTTCTCTAACGCTCGGGAATACATTGAGGAGAAGAGAACCCAGCTATCAGAGTCGGCTTCAACGTCGACTTATCATGATAGCTTTCGGAATACCTCTGTGAGGTGTTCCCAGTCTGTACATGAGACTCCAGCAAGCAGCCAACGGGTTCAGTCTGGTCCTCATATGATTTAGTCGGCCCAGTACATGGCATAACCATTGTACCAGGCGCAAGTTTTACCTTACATGCAACCTGCCCTCTTTGGAGGACAGGCGGCATACGGCTATCAGCCGATGGACTGGCAGCTTAGGCTGCAACACCTTGGAGATCAACCCTCTGCTTTCTCCAGGGAAATAACTGAAGCCGTACAGCCGGCTAAAGTTAAAAATGTTCTGGTTGGAGCCTATGACGGGACCTCCAACCCAGAAGACCACCTGCTAGCATACACCCACCTCATGTATTTACAGGGGTTAGATGATGCCGCATGGTGTCGTTGCTTTCCAGCCACCCTGAAGGGCATATCCCAACAGTGGTTTGGCAATCTGTCGGCTGGTTGCATAAATAGCTTCAAGACGCTTGCATTCTTGTTTGCTTCAAACTTCTCTTTGAACATCCCTGCCAAAAAGACAAGTCTTGACTTGGGCAATGTACAGCAGGGAGATAGAGAAGGCTTGCGTTCCTACGTCAGGCGGTTCAATCTGGTCCGAATCCAGATTCATGGGCTGTCTGATGAGGTTGCTTTCACAGACTTCTTTAAGGGTCTGAAGGACGGGTCTACTTTTAAGTACGAACTCGTCCGCAAACAAATCTTTACTCTGCAAGGAGCCTTGCGAGAGGCGGAAGCCTATATACAGGCGACCGAACTCTTCTCCTCTAATAAGCAGTCGGACCATAAGAAGTCCGACCGGCAGAAAGAGAGTCGGCCTGCTCAGCCGGCTCCTAAGCCAGAAGAGAGCAAAAAGAAAAAGCAAGTCTGGGCCATTGATAACTCTGATCAACCGGCCCAGAAGAAGAAAAAGAAGTGGAAACCGTACGTCCCAAGGTACGAATTCCACAAGGACTGCTGCTCCATCCTCTTGGAAATTAAGGATCGGCTGACTGTTGAAAAGCCGACTCCTATGAAAGGTTCCGCTGAAAATCGGAACAAAAACAAGCATTGCCATTTCCATGAGGATGTTGGCCATGACACGAATGACTGCTTTAGTCTCAAGCGGGACCTCGACCGTCTGGCCGACAAAGGACAGCTGAAGTCCTATGTGAAGTCCAAAGTGACTTCAAAGGCAAATCCGGGGCAGTCCAAGAAAAAGACTCCCCAGCCTGCTGTGAGTGCCGAAACTAATGAAGATCCAGTATACACCATAGCAGGCAGATTTACCGGTGGTGGCCCAACCATTCGGGGCACCAAGGACCATCTAAGAAAGATGGTCAACTCTGTTGAGGAAGGGGATGCGGCAGGCACATCCACCTTCCCTAAAGTTGTCATCACCGAGCAGGACAGAGGCAAAGTCCGTCGGCCGCATGATGACCCTGTTGTCATTGAGTGCAAGGTCGCCAACCAATTGGTTGGCCGAATTCTGATTGACACAGGAAGCTCCTCTAACCTCATCAACCTCAAATGCTTATCCAATCTCAAGTACAAACCGGACAGCATGATGGAGGTCTCCCACACCCTTGTTGGGTTTGGGGGAGGACTTGTGCACCCATTCGGACGGATTGACTTACCTGTCCGCCTGGGAAGTAGGGGAGACGGTCGGCACATGACCATCCGTTTCCTAGTGGTTGAAGAGCTCACAGTTTACAACCTCATCTTTGGCCGTCCCACTCTTAACGAGTGTAAGGTCGTCATCATCCCTGCTCTCATGCTACTCAAGTATGAGAAGGATGATGGAACAGTCGGTTCCCTTAATGGGGACCAAAAGACGGCTCGAGAGTGTTACCTCTCGGACGTCAAGCCCGCGGCCGTAGCATCCGGTCGGGGCAAGCAAACAATCGACCTTGACGATGTCGAGGAAGAATAGTCGGCCCCACCAGCCGGAAAGAAAAGAAAGACTGATCAGCTGGTGGTGGTCAAAAAAGAAAAACAATAGTAATCACTGACCAGGGAACGATCGGATGACCTCTGTCCTTAGCCTACTGGTGAACACATTGGTATCCCTCTGGACGACAGCCATCCAGAACGGACTGTTAAGGTGGGGACGGTTGCATTTGCAATGACGGGTGAAAGCCTTCACCAGCTACTCAGAGAATTCAAAGACATCTCGCTGTCCACAAACTCGCCGTGGATCCTAAAAAGAAGCCCATCCGGCAAAAGAAAAGAAATCGCGGCGAAGAAAGAAGTCAGGCGGCAGCTGCCGAAGTAAAAAAGCTGTTAGATGCCAAGTTCATTCGGCCGTGCAATTTCCCTGAGTGGGTAGCTAACGTTGTGTTAGTAAAAAATCCGAATGGAACTTGGCGGATGTGTGTTGACTACACAGACCTCAACAAGGCATGTCTAAAGGATAGTTATCCATTGCCTAAGATCGACAGTCTGGTCGACTCAATAGCCGGACATGCCTTGATGAGTTTTATGGACGCCTATTCAGGTTTCCATCAGATCCCCTTGTGGAAAAAAGATCAAGAAAGGACGACATTCGTCACTGATCAGGGGTTGTTCTGTTATACGGTGATGCCGTTTGGTTTGAAGAATGCGCCTGCTACTTTCCAACGAATGATTAACACGGTCTTCATTAATCAAATCGGAAGGAATGTAGAGGCGTACATTGATGACATGATAGTCAAATCCAAACAACAGGCGGATCATCTTGCTGATCTCCGAGAAACATTCGCCACACTCAGGCGGCACAAGGTCATGCTAAACCCAAAAAAGTGTGTCTTTGGTGTTGAGTCTGGGAAGTTTCTCGGATTTTTGATTGACCAAAGGGGAATAGAAGCCAACCCTGAGAAAATACAGGCGGTAATCAACATGCAGTCGCCCCGTACTGTAAAGGAAGTGCAAAAGCTAACAGGTTGTCTGGCGGCCTTGGGGAGATTCCTCAGTCGGTCAGGCGACAAGTGCCTCTACTTTTTCCAGGAAATAAAAAAGAAGACAAACTTTGAATGGGGGGATGATGCAGAGGCGGCCTTTCAAAAGCTGAAAACTCATCTGCATTCTTTGCCGAGGCTTGTCAGCCCGTTGCCCAAAGAGAAGCTCTTCATGTACTTAGCCGTCTCTGATCATGCCCTCAGTGCCATTCTCTTAGCTGAAAGAGACGGCGTCCAGCTCCTGGTATATTTCATTAGCCATGTTATGAGAAATGCGGAGCTTCGGTACCCCATGGTTGAAAAATTCGGCCTTGCCCTTTACATGGCCATCAAGAAGCTTAAACCCTACTTCTTGGCGCATGCGGTAGAAGTCTATACTGACCAACCGATCAAACGACCTCTTACAACCTTGGAGTCTTCTGGACGAATGCTCAAATGGGCGATTGAAATGCAAGGATTGGAAATCACTTACGAACCAAGGAAAGCAATAAAGGGGCAAGCATTCGCCGACTTTATTGTGGAAATGACAAGGCCGGTTGCTCCGGATGATACTAGTCAGGTTTGGAAAGTGTATGTGGACGGGAGCTCCACTGCGAACGGCTGTGGTGCAGGAATTATCTGTCAGTCTCCTGAAGGAGACAAATACGAGTATGCATTACGGTTCAAGTTCCAGGTCTCTAACAATGAGGCCGAATATGAAGCCCTGCTTGCTGGCATTCGGTACTGTAAGGCAGCAGGGGCAAATAAAATTGACGCCTGCTCGGATTCACAACTGGTCGTACTCCAAGTCAATGGGACGTACGAGGCCACTCATCCGGCCATGATTAAATACTTGCAGGCGGTCAAGGATGAAGTTGGGACACTTGAAGAATTCAATCTAAGTCAAGTGCCCAGGTCTTCAAACAATCAGGCGGATGCTCTGTCCAAGCTGGCATCATCCGCCTCCTGTGAAACGCCTCGGTCAGTTTTCTGGGAGGTCATGGAAAGAAGAAGTATATCTGAGGAAGACCCCATTGGAATTCTTGACCGAAGCTCAACCTGGATGGACAGCATCCGGGCCTATCTTGCAGACGGCACGCTCCCTGACTCACCACAACAGGCGGCTGTTCTGAAAAAACGAGCGGCTAACTTCGATTTGCGACAAGGAGAACTCTTCAGGGCTGGTTTTCTGAAACCCCTGTTGAAGTGTGTTACCCCTGAGAAGGGTAAGGAAGTCCTCGAAGAGTTTCATTCGGGATTCTGCGCCTCCCATATAGGCGGCAGATCCCTCGCTGCCAAGGACAGCCGGCTTTAATTCTGGCCAACTCTGGAGTCGGATGCAATGGAAATGGTAAAAAAATGTGACAAGTGCCAAAAATTTGGCAAGCTCATCCATCGTCCCCCCACAGAACTGACGGCCATCCACAACCCAATACCTTTTGCCAAATGGGGCATGGACATTCTGGGGCCATATACAGCTGCACCAGGCGACAAGCGCTATATACTGGTGGCTGTGGATTACTTTACCAAGTGGGTAGAAGCGGAGGCAGTCAAAAACATCAAGACAAAAGATGTCATTTCCTTCATCTGGAGGAACATTATCACTCGCTTTGGGGTGCCCATGTCTATGGTTTTTGACAATGGTCCTCAATTTGAGATGCCTCAACTCAAGACTTGGTTAGGAGAGCAAGGGGTCTCAAGCTTCTTTGCATCAGTCGCCGGCCTCAAGCAAACGGCCAGGTCGAAGCCTCAACAAGTTAATCTCAGACGGGATTAAAAAGAAAATTGAATGGGCTGGTGGTCTCTGGGCGGATGAATTACCACACGTCCTCTGGTCCATCAGAACGACTGCTAAAGGGGCAACTGGAGAAACCCCGTTTCTCATGGTGTATGGAGCAGAAGTTGTTCTGCCCATTGAGCACTATGAGTCGACTCTTCGAATCATGCTGTATGATGAAGAGGCGAACTGGGAGGCCATGCGCCTAGCATTGGACTCACTTCCGGAGCGCAGGGGAAATGCTGCCTTGCGTCATGAGATATACCGTCTGAGAATGACTCGAGCTTACAACAAGAGAGTACACAAGGGTCCTCTCAAAGTGGGGGACTTTGTGCTACGGAAAATGGAGGCAGTCGGTAGGGCGAATGAACAGGGAAAGCTAACCCCAAATTGGGAAGGCCCCTACCGAATCTATGAGGAAGTAAGAAACGGCACCTACCGCCTGGAAGACCCAGACGGCAGGCAGCTGCCTAGAACTTGGAATGTAGATAACTTGAAAAAGTACTACTTCTAAGTACGAATGTAAAGACTTCAATTTTGTTATCTCAAGTTTTGTTAATGAGAATATGCCTTCATTTCCTAGTCTTTTTATTTAAGTTTCTTAGTGTCGCCTGTACAAAGTACAGACGGCCAATGCGTTTGGAAAGCGTCTGTCCCAACATCAGACGCCCCAATCCTTCTGAAGGAGCCGATTGCTTTAGAACAGTCGCTCCTACGAAATTCATCAAGTTAATATTGACACTTAACAAATATTTACTCAACCATTTAAGAGGCCTAAGGCCAGATAAAATAATGATGAGGCCCATGGCCGGATACTAATAAACCAAAGAGACCGAATGATCACAGTCTGCTCCAACATGAGTATGACCGTCTGCTCCAACATGAGTCAGATAACCGGCGACATCCATTCGGGCGAATTCGTCGAGGAGAAGCATCTCCCATTTGGGTGGCACATTGCTCTACAAATATAACAAGCGGCCCTACCGAATGCTAAGGAAGCATTCGCAGTCATTTGTTTTAATCGAAAGTGAAATCTAAAAGGCCTGAATTTTCCAACTGTTCTAGCACAACTCGAAAATGGTCACTGTTTCATAAGTAGAGGCTAAAGAGGCATTAAGCCGGATGCGCCTGTTTTTTCCCATGGGCAAAGCAGGCGGAACATTCTTGTTAATATACAAGTTAACTGCTTAAGAACCTAATGAGGCTTTTAACCGGATGACGCCTGTTCTTTGCTTTTGGGGCAAGACAGGCGGACAATTCTTTTTAAAGACCATTTGCTAAGTTATAAACTTATCTTATCTCAAAGAGGCCTATGGCCGGATGCGCCTGTTTTTAGCTCATGGGGCAAAACAGGCAGAAGTTTTCCCCTAGCAAAATTTGCTAAGTTGGAAATTTGAGTTTCGTTTGAGCCAATGGCCGAATGAAAACTTTAAGTTGCCAATTATGGATGGACGTCTGCCGAGTGGTTTGGGGCAATCACCATAGTGATTGATTGACTTAGAAACCATGAATACTCTTCTAAGTATCAATAATTTCTAAGTCAATCAATCCAATAAACCGAAACCACTCGACATCCGTCCAGGGGCAAGAACATTCGCATGGTATACAGGTTATAATACTTGGCCAAAAACATGCAATGAAAAATTCAAAAATGCAAAGGACAACAATATGAATAACTTCAACCAAATGGCCAAATGATTTAAAATTAAAAAGACCAATCTCCATCAGACGACTGGTTAAGATTGTTTTCTGGCAAAGCCAGAGAAATTGTCAAAGTACCCGACCCCTCGGTCGGTAAAGAAACATCAATACTCGGCACGCAGGCCGGAAAAGCAAGTACATGGCCATTCGGTCGCAGAAAAAAATAAAAAGCTTAAGTGATCAGGGGAGAGTCTCTTCATTGGCAGCCGGCCTGTTGCCCTTCGGCTGCTCTTCATCATTTTTCTCTCGTTCCTCCACCTGATCTTCCTCCTCTCCACTAGAGGACGACTCCCCAGAAGAGTCGGACCCAGAGCTTTCCTCGGCCTCAGCAGCAGCCCTAGCTTCATTCTCAGCCTTGTCAAGAAGGCGAGCGTCGAATGCTTTGCTGGCTTAATCAAACTTGGATTTCCAAGTCTGATAGTCCGAGTCTGGCTGCACAGCCGCCGAAGTGTCCCGCATGATGGCATCATAGTCGCTCATCATTTGCTTAACAAGAGCTTCTCTCTCTTGTTCAGCTACGGACTCAAACTTGGTCTTCAGCTGATGCTCCTGGTTGGTGAGGTGCTGCTCCAGGCGGCCCACCCTCTGCTTGGCTCTCTCGGCCTCTTCCTTGGCATCCTGAAGAGGCTCGAGCTTCTCCTTAAGACTTGTGATTTCTTTCTTAATGGAAGTGATGTGCACGCGGGCCGAGTCCAGATCCTTCTTCACCTGCATATTGGCTTCCGCCTGCGAATACATCATATCAAGCGTCACAAGCTCATTTTGAGCAATATCAAATTGAGCTCGATCCAAGGCGGACTCGGCCCGAGCTTTAGCGGCTGTTACCTCTTTGGACTTGTCCTTGAGGGGTTGCCTGAGCCCTTGGACGCGCAGCATGGCCTGCAAAAAGAGCCGAATGGTTAAAACTAGGCGGATACAGACTTAAGCAAAAAAAAAAAAAAAAAAAAAAAAAAAAAAAAAAAAAGAGAAGAATTGCTTAAGTTAAGACTCATACCTCGCAGAGGTTCCCCAAGATGCCATCTAAGTCTAGAGTGCCGACCCCTCTGACAGACGCTTTGTCGTCAGGATCAACCGCCCTCAGCATGGACTTGGCCATCTGGATTACAGTCGGCCTCTGCACAGGGACTGAGAAGGAAAGAGAGTTAGAAAAATAACGTAAATACATCTAAATGGAAGAACAAAAAAGGCGAATGGTTTTTACCGTCGTCCTGTGGTTCCTCCTATTTCTCCAGACTCCTCCTTTCTCCTACTGAGCCGACAGCGGTGGTGGGTTGCTTGAAGCCACCCTTCGTTGTCCTCTGGACATCCGGTTTGCTGATCCCCAGAGAAGAGGCGTCTAGGCCTCTCTTGGGCTTCTAAGCAATGTGCTTCCGGCCGCCCTTGCCGGATGCGCTCACATCACCCGCCCTTGTCTTTTGGATTTTAGGGTCGGATGGTTTTGAGGGAGATTTGGTAGGGGCACCCTACATCAACACAAGATAAAACAAGTCAGAAATCATTCGGTCAAATTTAGCATTAGTCAGAAATGGCAAATATAACAAGTTCTCACCTTGGGGGTGCCGCCAGTTTTCTGCTCATCCACCTTGATGTGGGTGGTTGCCTCTGCCCTGTTTAGGATATTTGATCTGTATCGAGCAGCAGATACAGCAGGCTTCCTTGAGGCTGAGAGCTTCTCCATTGCCTTGTCTGCAAAAATGAACAAGTGTTAGCACCATCAAACAAGTATTGAAAAGCAAAATGAAATTGCATATTAAACAGACGACCGACTACCTCTCGGCATTTCAGAGCTTAGCCCACAGGCGGCTAAGAACGTTCCCTCCTCAAACCATTTGTACAAAGGGAGATAGCATTGAGGGGTGACCTCCTTGTCCCCCTCATCATTCGTCCTCACAGACACGGTAAACAACCCTTTGTCCATGATCTCCTCCTTTGCCCGCCTAGGAAGAGGCGGCAATGCACTCCTGCCTGCTAGGAGAGGTGGATTCTTATTCCACTTGTTATACTTTTGGTTCAGGCGGCTGTCGGCAGACTTGACTATGTAAAACTTAGTCCTCCAGTCTTTCCACTTATTCTCTTTGCCAACAGCCATCATGTACCCCTTGCAAGTGGTCAAGGTGTACCAGCCCTCACCGCCCCTAGCAGGAGCCCTGCTCAGATAGTGCATGTGGGCGAACGCTTCAAAGCTCGCCTCCACCTGCAACATCTCACAGGCGGCAACGTACCCCAAAATATTAATCCAGGAGTTAGGTACAAGTTTCCAGATACCCAGTTGGTATCCATCCAAGATCCTCTCCACGGCCGGATGGAGAGGGCGGAGGCCAGCTTGGAAGGCCTCTTCATTGCAGTCGAATGCTCTGTCCTCATAGCTGGCTAGGCTCGGCCAGGTAATGGTGTTGTCCTTGTTAGGGACCGACAAAGTATAGCCATAGCCCAGAACGACCTTGCGCCTAAAATTGGCAAGGCCGGATTCCATGGAGTTCCGCCTGCTGTGCGGAACATGATGATAGTAGGGGGCTCTCTCCAAGCGCCTGGAAGCGCTCGGCTTGGCCCAGCTTTCCCCCTTATCCACTGCCAGGGACTCCCTGGCAGAATCTATTTTCGTTCTTGCCTCCTCCGAAGTTATGGAGGCGTTCTCTGAAGAAGATGACGAGGCCGACTCGTCATCAGAGCTCTCATCAGAACTAGGGGACCGCCGATTGGTGCCAGCGGGGTCCTCCCCCAGACTCTCTTCCGGCGCCTGTCCAGAAGGCCCGGGTTGATATTGTTCATCCGCCTCCTCCAGGATTCCATCACTGGGAGTCCCACTAGATGTGGGCGAATGGTAATAGGGGGGGTGGAGGAAGATAAGAAGGGATGTTAGGATGCTCCGACACCTCACTTCGAGGTACTCTTATTGAGCCGTCTGAATATACAGTCGACCCATCCGAATGGTAGAAAGTTCCATCAGAGCTATATTGTCTTGCTGTTCTTTTGGTTCTGGCCTTAGTGTCCTGCACAGACACGGAAACGGTCGAATTCGGAGAAGTTCGTAAAGCAGGGTCTTTGGCCAAGCATTCGGCACTGCTAGTTCTAGATTCAGCCGTCCCCGGTGACCGGCTGATCACTATCCTATGCCGTGCCGCATGCGATTGGGAAACCATTTTTTCGAAAAAAAAGAGAGAAAATGAAGAGTAAAATGAAGAAAAAACAGGCGTTATCTTTAGAAGAAGGGTGAAAGACGCTTGGTTGGCTGAAGAACGGTCGGACAGTTGGCCGAGTGTCGGATACTTGAAAAGTTAAAACACTTAGGGAATTTTGAGATTCTTTAAGTCAAAAAGTCCAAGATTCTCCAAAGATTCGCAAAGGTGTGAATCTAAAGGGGGGGTCAAACCTTACTATTTATAGGGAGGGGTAAAACCCTATAAATTTTCCCTCCAACAGTAACTTTTTGAATCCGACCACTCGGATACTGACACCTGTCACAGGTGCCACGTGTAATACACGTGACCCCTGTGAGGGGCAAATGATTTGGGTATTTTATACCCTGCCAAGTGGCCTAATCAGAGCATGACACGTGTCACTAAAAGGGGCACTTAGTTGGACCATCCAGATGGTGACACATGTCGAGCAGATATTGCCCCCTGGGATTGGCGGCTTTCAAGGCCCAAATCCCAAGGGGCCCTTAAAAAGCGGCGTGACCTAATTCCTAGGTCACCAGATCCTAGGAGGGGCACACTTTCCAAAAGGACCCTATAAATAGGGACATTCTTCCATTTATGACGGGAGAGAGAATATACACGCAATACGAGACAACACGTCACTTACCACCGAGCTGTCGTTTTCAAGGAACACACAGCACTTTACCTGAGCTTGGAATCCGAGCAGATAAACTTTACTTCCGCACATTTTATTACCGAACGCTTACTAACTTAATCTTCGGAGGCAGACCACCGACCATCCGGCGGTCCGTTTGCTTTGCAGGTGCAGGCGTCCTTTGTTGAATCTAGTCTCAGTATTGTAACTCTCCCAAGGGACAAAAACCCCCGAAACACCACCTAGTATTATTATTATTATTATTTTTTAAAATACCACCAACGTTTTTCTAAAACACCAAAAATTCCCACTTATTTGGCTCTCAACCACCTTATGACGTCATGTGGGGCCCACATAATACCTTCCCTCCCCTTTTCCCTCCCATTTCATATGTCTCACTCGATACTTCACTCCCAGATTCAATTTTTCGCTGAAAGAAATCAAAAACATTGCAATTCACTTCTCTAAACCAAATTATTGATTGAATATTGTTTGCTTTTTTGATTTCTTTCAGCGAAAAATTGAACCAATGAGTGAAGTATCGAGTGAGAATAAGAAATGGGAGGAAAAAGGGAGGGAAGGTATTATGTAAGGCTCATATGACGTCATAAGGTGGTTGAGAGCCTACTAAGTGGAAACTTTTAGTTTTTAAGAAAAAAGTTGGTGGTAATTTAAAAAAAAAAAATACTAGGTGGTTATTGCTAAAATGGAAACAATAGTAGGTGGTAATTATCAAAATTTTCCTATTTATAGTATCTCTTATTATCTACTCCATTTGTCACTTAATTAGATTTTTACTTCTCTCTATTATGTGAATAATTACTAAAAGTAGGAATGTAATTAGAGACAGAAGGAGTAATCTACTTTAGTGGAAAAGAACATCATTACTTCAAACATTTAGAGAAAACTTATTACTACGTATTACTAGAAGCGAGACAATTTCCAATGGACGCTCAATTTGTCTGTGAAAAGTGGCTAGTTGACTACAAAGTCCACAGCTCAATGTAATTTTTGATACCTATCAGATCGAATTTTTTTCGGAAGAATTATAGTCTTCTTTCACAGATGACCGATTGACCTTATTGACATATACTTCCTAGAAATTATATTATCACCATGTTTACTTCCCCAAAAATATTCAGTATGGAGTAAAATAATTTAGTGTACTAAAAATATTTTCAATTCATCAAAATTAAGTTAAGTTCAACAAATTTAGTAAAAGTGCGTTCTGTTTAGTAACTTTAAAGAATTACAAAATTTCATATGTGGCAGGCTATACCGTGCGGCCAACCATAATTTTAATTTTTTTTTTAATTCTTTTTCTCTCTCTTCTCTCCTCACCTCTCAGATCTATCTTCTCATTTTCTCTTTCTAACTTGCTCTCTAACCGCTAATGGCTGGAGCACGACTTACACCGTCGTCTTCATCTCAACCGTCGTCGTCTTAGTCAATCAAACCAACTCATATCTCCGCCTCTAAATTTCAAAGATCCAAACCCTAAAATTTCCCCCAAATTTCAACAAATCTGGTGATATGAAGGTTACTTTTGCCTTTGATGTTTCTGATAGCAAAGATTTATCTTCTAGAAATGATGTTAAGGCCGCTGAAGAGTGAAGAAGCTTTAGTTAAATTGGAGCTTTTAAGAAGGAAAAAAAAACCCTTAGCTTCTTCAAACTCATAATAATGATTGTTTTCGACATTTGAGCTAAAAAAACTCGGGATTGTAAAAGCTATTGTTACATTTGTTTGTAATTTTCAATTGATTCCTTTGATTGTGAACTTTATTTTGCTACAGTAATTGATAAATTGCAATGATTGGTATTGACAAAGTTGTTGTTACTTTTTATTTCATTATTTTGATTGTTAAATTTTTCTTCCATCCTTGAGAATTGGATCCTCAGTGGATAATTGTTGTGGTCGTACATTGAAATTGGTGGTTTGGTGGTTGCATTTGCAGTGAAATTGGTGGTTTATTAGTAAGGGGTTACTCGGTTGAGGTTACTAGTTTGGTCAGGGGTTACTAAATCAGAGGGGTTATTTAATCAGGGGTTACTAATAAATCGGAAGGGTTACTAGAGGGGTTACTTAATCAGGGGTTACTTAATTGGGGATTACTAGAGGGGTTACTAGGTTGGAGGGGTTACTAGGGGGGTTACTAAATCAGAAGGGTTACTTAATCAGGGGTTACTAATAAATCGGAAGGGTTACTAGAGGGGTTACTTAATCAGGGGTTACTTAATTGGGGATTATTAGAGGGGTTACTAGGTTGGAGGGGTTACTAGGGGGGTTACTAGGTCGGAGGGGTTACTTAATCAGGGGTTACTAGTTGGGTTACTTAATCAGGGGTTACTAGGTCGGAGGGGTTACTATAGGGGTTACTAAGTCGGAGGGTTACTTAATTAGAGGCTACTTAATCAGGGGTACTAGAGGGATTACTAAGTCGGAGGGGTTACTAAGTCGGAGGGTTACTTAATTAGGGATTACTAGGTCGGAGGGGTTACTAAGTTGGAGGGTTACTTAATTAGGGGTTACTAGGTTGGAGGGATTACTAGTGGTTACTAAGGAGATTACTAGGTCGAAGGGGGTTACTTGTTGTTTGTTGATGTGGTACTCTGCCGCACCGTGCGGCTGGCCACACCAGAAACCTGCTGTTAAAGAATAGATTTAATTTAGAATTTTTGACTTTTACCGCAAAAAGAAATCTCAAAATTGTTTTTTAGTACCAAAAAATTTTGAAAGGAAAATTTGATAATTACCATCATTTATAGTAGGCAAAATTGAAATTACCACCTCAAGTTTTTTTTTTTTTTTTTTTAAATTACCACTTAGTTTTTTGCAAAACTTTTATAAATTCCCACCTGTTTGACGAATGAAGTCATCATGGGGCCCAATTTCGCGTTTTCCCTCTCTCTTCCCTTGAATTCCCCTGTTTCCTTGCCTTCCTTCTCCCTTTTTTCGAATTCTTCTTTGAAATTCGATTTCAATTACTCAAATTAGGTTTACAATTCTGCAATCTTACCTATTTCGAATGGAATTGAATAGTGTAATTAGGGTGGGGGTAATCAATTTGGGGGTTTTGCTAAAATTAAAAAATTAAGGTTTATGAAATGAAAATTGGACAATTAAACAAGTAACTAGGACGAAAACACAATTAAATCATGCAATTTGGGCAAGGAAAACACGGTAATTCGAGGGAGGAGAGAGGGTAAAAGAGGAAAAACACGAAATTGGGCCCCATAATGACGTCTTTCGTTAAACAGGTGGGAGTTTAAAAAGTTTTGGAAAAAAAACTAGGTGGTACTTAAAAAAAAACCTTGACATGGTAATTCAAATTTTGCCTATTATAGATGGTGGTAGTTATTAAATTTTCCATTAAATTTTATTTTTTACAAACAAAAAAAAATAAAAATTGTTCTTTACCACATGCCGTTAAAAACCAAACGGAATATTTTAAATTCTTCGATTTTCGTGCCAAACACATCATCTTTAGGGGTTTTGGGGGGCATTTTGGTCCTTTGATCCAATTTGAGGTCAGAATTGATAAATATTAATCGAAAATGCTTCCTTTTTTACGTGTTTAAAAATACCTCGGTTTGCGTGAAACACGCAAAACGAGGCATTTCCGATCATTGTTTTTGTCAATTCTAACTTCAAATTGGGTCCAAATGGCCGAAATGCCCCGCCTAAACCAATGAACAACAAGTTTTGCACACGAAAATTAAAGATTTATTTTTAAACCGTTAAATTTAACGGTTTTTTCTTGACGGTATGTAATAAAAAATAATTTTTAGAAATTTTTTTGGTGGTAAAATAAAACTTTTAAAATTTTTGGTATTAAAAAACAATTTCGTGATTTTTTTTGTGGTAAAAGTCAAAAAAATCCATTTAATTCTCACCCAAAAAAAAAAAAAAAGATTTTATAGGGAATCAATAAAAATAAGTCTTAATGGAATAAAATAATTTCAGTTCAACAAAAATAAATTGAGGAGAACTAGACATTATTTTACTACCAAACTATACAGAAGCTTCTGCAAATTTCCAAATTAGTACCCTCAGTCCCTCACACAAATAGTTCACTTAGGACTAGTTGGCCCAAATTATTAGTGGCTTAATCACTGTCTCAAGTCATGATAGACGACTAATCTTTTATATAATGCCTTCTCCATGTGCATTCCATAACCCATTGAATACTTATTAAACTTATGGATCGGATGAATTTTTACAATGTAATTTGAAGGGTATATATTAATTTTCATACCCCTAATTATATTACTTTATTTTCAGTCCATTCGCTCACAAGATACAAGCACATGGACAAGTAAATAGCCTTAGTTGTACCATACATACGGTACAACCAGTTCAATCTAAAAACTTGCCTGAGATCGATCACAATATACAACTCTGTACCACTCCGTAATTGATATTTTGATGTATGCACCCGAGAGCACGTACATGGTATGAGGTAATGTGCAATAATCCAAGACAGAGGTCCATTGCACCCTTAATATTTGTCAATTGATTGTTTTTATATTAACTTGGAGCACAATTTCAAAATGCATATGGTTACATACTTACATTACTGAATCTGATTGAACAAAATGCAATTGAATTGACATTAGTTTTACATACTCGTATCTTTATAGGATGTACAAAATGATCTAATATCGATCGAGCATTTGCAGGTTGTTCCCCCAAGGCCGTTGGTCAATAAGAGCCTGTGGTTTCTGTATGCTGGAAATGTCATAATTACTAAAAGTGGGTTCAAGGCAATGGCTGCATCTTCAATACCATTGTCAGGCAGCAAAGAAAGTCAGTCTCAGTTTCTTTCTACGTGCATCGCCCCTGCTGAAGTTGTTAAGGGTTCGAATCTACAACAACAGATGTTCTGTCATCTACTTTGTGGCCTAAGAAAGTTCGAGGTAATCGATTCCATTCGAGCACCATATGCTATATCTTTGATTAAGGCCTTCTCAGTTTTACAAATTAAGTGGGAGCAGCTTTGTAATGATCTTGAATCAGGGACTGTAAGTTCTGAAATTACTGACATTGCAATGAGGGACTCAGTTAATGAACTTCTCTGTGGGCCTGAGGAAAAAATTGCGAATAGAGTTCGAGCAATTTGTCAAGAAGAGAATTGGGAAGGAGTTATTGGTAAGTTATGGCCAAATGCTAGATATGTCAGGTGTATTACTACAGGAAGTATGCAACAGTATTACACGAAACTGAAATATTATGCAGGAGATGTTCCATTGCTAGGTGGTGAGTATTTTGCTTCAGAATGTTGTGTAGGCATCAACATGGATATTATGCAACTTCCTGAGCTGACTCGTTTCGTTATGCTCCCAACAGCAGCTTACTTTGAATTTCTTCCATTCGATTTGTACGATAAAAATGCTTTTGCAGGAAAAGAAACAGTTGATTTTTCTGAGGTGGAAGTGGGAAAGATGTATGAAGTTGTTGCGACAACTTACAGAGGACTATATCGTTATCGTCTAGGCGATGTTGTAAAAGTCGTAGGATTTTATAATTCATCCCTGAATTGGAGTTAGTCATGAGGGCTCCTAAAAATCCTAGCGAAATTTTAACTGAGAAAGACTTGTTTAGAGCTGTTCAGAACTTGGAGCTTGCAGGGGGGAGTTTGTTACTTGGGAAGTTAGTAGAGTTTGCGGGTTTTATGGACTTGGATTCAGAAGCTAAACAAGTTAAGATCTTTGTTGAGTTTGCACACGAGTGTATACTTCCAGAAAAGGAGAAGGAGAACGAGTCAGTTTTGCTTCTTGAAAGTTGTCGGTCTACTATAGAAGATGGTTTGGGAGCTATGTATAAATTGAAGAGAGGAAATGGTGAAATCGGAACTTTGGTGC
Source organism: Chenopodium quinoa (assembly GCF_001683475.1). NCBI lineage: Eukaryota > Viridiplantae > Streptophyta > Magnoliopsida > Caryophyllales > Amaranthaceae > Chenopodium > Chenopodium quinoa. The sequence goes on from NW_018745105.1 coordinate 3,975,693, forward strand.
TATCAGTTGTTCAGCCGGGTACTTTCGATTTGTTACTCCACAAGGCTGTTGAAAATGGTGCTCCTGCTAGTCAGTATAAGCCACCTAAAATCATTAGAAGTCATGGGATTGCTGACTTCATGGATGCTAATTCAGCTTTAACTGTAGTTTTCAATTGATCATCAACAAGAGGTGCATACATTTTAATCATTACAATCTGTGTATTTGACGATTTGTGAATCTATGTGTTATACATGTTTATTGTTGTTGTAATTTGACTTTCTAATTAAATTCCTTTTTCTTATTTATGACAATATAATCCTCATGTTTCCGGCTTACATTACCAAATGAACTAAACTGAAGAAATTTTAAAAATAGAACCATCTATCAGCTAATGTGATAAAGTTCAATTACCAAGCTTGCATATACATGATCATTGTTAAAAAATTAATGTATATTAGCTGTCCTAAACTACTACTTCATCACAAATTTAAGATTTTGAGTATTTAGAGTATTCTTGGAGTCTGATAGTTTTTGTCAAGGAAAATTTTCACTTATTCATGTATCAGTAAATTTGTATGATTGTATACATTCTCTAGTAAAGGTTTACACATTTCTAACAAGGGTTTCTGATGCCGTTGTTCTCTCCCTTTAAAAATTGTTATGGACCCTATCACTATCCATTAAGGGTGATTTGGATTTCCTCCAAAGTTCTCCCATTTGTTTCAGGCACAACCATGACGACAAAAATGATGCCGAGTGCATAAGTCACAGCAAAGATAAGGAAGGTACCTGACAAGTACAGAAAAACTATGATCATGAATGTGCAGTGTTTATAGTATTGTAAGGTATATATATTACATATTTTGCTTAGTTGTTTCAGTCGTAAATCTGATCCAAAGTAGAGCTGTGGTGTACCATATGAGCTCCATTCCATCAGAAAATTGAATGTATAAGAGACTGCCCAAGCACCAAACCAGTTCACGAGTGTTGCCAGGCTTCCAGCCACTCCTTTTACATTATCGGGAAAATCTGTCATTTATAAAAAACTTCTCAGTAGATTGCTGACATTTACTATCTTAACTAACAAGAACAAATAGTTTATATGGTTTGGGGTTACCTCTGACATTACAACCCAGGGGACCGGACCCATTCCTATCGAATAGAACGCTATGTATACCTATTACACTCATAAAAGAAACATTTGTGAGCTTGACATGTACAAAACATTCATGAGCAGTATTTGTGAAATCGTTTCTTTTGTAACAGCTAAAACTCTGCATACCAGTAGCTGCAAGTATACCTCCTGCTTTTGTCGATTCCTGATGAACCTAATATAGAATTAAAAGTATCATTTCTGTGGTTACAAGTCTACTGCAAGTTGTCGACTATTATACTACCTCCGTTTGTTTTTATTTCATAAGTTACCTTGAGGTAGAATGCAACTGATGTGAGAAAGCAACCTAAAGCTGATCCTGTCGCCGAAACCTGTAGTGTATAAGATATGTTTCCCAAGTCATCAAATGTAATAATCAAAAGGTAATTTTAAAGGATAGAGGTAATCTTTACCAATAGTAAAGGCTTTCTTCCAGCTTTATCAATCAACGTTGCTCCAACAGATGGAATCACAACCTGCAGAGTATAATTCTTAGGGAAGTGACAATAGACATAACAGAATCACTGCCTTTAGTAACAGGGATGTTTTGCCTCAAACCTGCAGTAAAGCATATATAACTGTTCCAATCTTTGAGGAAAATCCTGTCGAAAAAGCAATGAGATTCAAGGCATCTTTGAATACTTTATGAGAAAGCTTTCAAACTTTACTGATGGCTAAGTAAGCAGTAAGAAGTGGTGTTAATGGTAAGCTTATAAGTAATAGGCAAGGAAAGTCCCATTTCAAAGTTCATGGTAATGCTTCTCCACATGTTATAGCAAAAAAGATACTTGGAGATACTTGTGGGTAACTGGGTATGTACAGTAACATTGCCATGATCAAAATTTCCTTTCAAATTTAAATACAAGTTCATTAACATTAGTACTATTAATTGCCGCCTTTCAAACAGACTGTACGTACATTCATGTTCTGTTGTGAAGAATTAAACAAAGTCCTTTTACCTGCAGTCTCAAAAATATTGCTTGCATAGAAGAAAATTCCATTGATTCCCCCAAACTGTTGCAACACCATTAATCCAACTCCTACCTGGAAGAAACACCATTAAACTATCGTCTCAAGAAGCAGTAACACCTCATTGTAAGTAAACTATCAGTACCAGTTAAACTTACTATGACAGAGCGTAGATATTTCTTCTGAAACAGGTCAAATATTCTAGCTTTCGGGTGATGTTTGAGCTCCTCTATACAACTCTATCAAATGAAAATACATGAGTCAATAATTCAAATGTTTATACAATTTCATTTAATTTGCTGACACAATACCTGGATCTCAGCTACTTCATGAGTTATGTCTGCATCTTGGCCTCGAAGTTTTTGAAGTGCATCTTTGTACTCCTGATTTCCTCTTCTTGCCTATATCCATAACCAACGACCAACACGCACTTAGTTTTCCTTGCAGATCATGTTGAGTATATTATGTTACCTATAGTTTATGTATTCGTACCAGCCATCTTGGTGACTCCGGAATAAGAAACAAACCCAAAATCATAATAGCACAAGGGATTAGTCCTGCATCATATCATTAAGTTACTTTTTGGCTGAATTGCTAGCTTTTCCTTAATGATCAGGTATGCTTTTATGAAGCCTTTACCGGTTAATGCTAATGCTCTCCATGATACCTATCCCTATTATAAATGCCACTGAGACCCCTGTAGAGATCATGACCTGTATAATAAATAAGAGCAAGTAAGCGCCCCTATAATGTATTTTTGGACAGAATTCTAATATGTTGCTTAATGAAAAGTATGCTTCAAAAGTTCAAAGAGATTTTCCTTTAAAATGTTCTCTGTAACTTTGGAATTGTCATATACATATATATATATATATATATATATATATATATATATATATATATTATATATATATATATATATATTATATATATATATATATATATATATATATATATATAATATATATATATATATATATATAAACACACCTGATTCAGTGTTGTAAGGGCTCCTCGAATGTTTACAGGTGATATTTCAGCAATGTAAATAGGAACCTGTAAAATTTATCATAGTACATAACACCGACATTTAGTTGAGCTCAAATCAATAGTTTAAAGATTACAATGTATAACAGAACATACGTACCACATAGGAGAAGGCACCCATTCCATATCCTCCGGCTAATCTTCCTATGTCCAAAACAAAAGTACCCTGCTTTTCATAGGATAATATCTTAACAATTTATTTCATTTAATTAAAACAACATTAGTTAATAATTATTATTTATAGTTTTACAAGAAAATATTAGTCTCAACCTTGGAAAAATATATAACTAACCACCCTGCTACGCAGCATGTGGCATACAGTCCCATTGCCTGCCAATAAATCAAATTTAAAAAGAATTCATATCATGCACCAAAGAAGTTAGCCTGTGACATAGTACCCTGATAAATTTTGCTTCCTACCCATTTTCGACCAACAAAATCAGCCATCGGTCCACTTGTTATAGCGCCAAACATAGCACCAAAAGTCAGTATAGAACCAAAAAGTGAAAACTGCATGAAAATCAGGAACAAAAATAAACATCTTAGGAGCTTTATGCACATCAAAAATAGCTAAACCGATATTGCAAAATACACATAGAAGCGGACTGTCAGCAAACCTCAGCAGTTGACAGATGAAGTTTTGCAGTTATTGCAGACTGTGTAGGAGAAGAGTAGCCAGCCTGAATATCAACCCTGTTGAGCAATTAGGTTTTGATGATTATAAACTAATGATGATTATCTATCTAACGTGTATGTTAAGTTGTGCATAGAAAAAGCAAATTATGCTTGGAACAGGATACAAGGAACCTGAGTAATGACAGGTATATATGTAAGGAACTTGAGCAATATAGGATAAGCAATAGAGGAACAAGAACAACGATAAGTGTTATGGTTGATAAGCATGATGATGGCTAAGGGACCATGAAGGTAACTATGTAAACATGTGTTTACATATGTTAGCTTCATAAGGTAAGTATCCTATACATATATAGGTTATGTATGTGTAGGAGTCTTTTAATTTAGTTTAGTTTTCTTTATTGTTTTTATAAATAAAAAACTAACCTTCTGTTTTACTTTGTTATTCTCAGAAGTTTGCTCAGTTCGTCATCATCAAAAAGGGACAACTTGTTGATCCTTATGAGGTTTTGATGATGATGTTAAGAATTGAGCAAACTTCCATTTAATAAGGATTTTCTAGTGTTGTGATGTTTGCAGGTTCAGTAAGCGTTGAGGGCTGAAGTAGGAATTGAAACAGAGGAACTTTAGAGGATCCATGAGGATACAAGTAAATTTAGAAGAAGAGTTCCAGAAATGGAACTTCCAGAAGTTTCTTAACAGGAACTTCAAAACGGGTGGTAACGACCTGGTTTCGGTGTAATGCTGGGGAAAACCCTAAGATCCAGAATATATCAAGACTACAGGATTCCAGAACAAGAGTTTCAGAGAAGCAACATGAAGACAGAGAAATAGAAGTATATTGCTCTAGGATTCATGTAAGTATGTTGGACATAAAAGTCGGTCTGGAACAAGTCTATATAGAACCAAGGTGAATTCCAAACAGTCAATGAAATTAGAGTAACTGACTTGTCAGGAACTCAGAGACTGTCAGAGTTCAGGAACCTAATAGGAACTTAAGTATGAACGTCGTTAAAAGTCGGTTTTAATGATATATATATTTACCTTATACGTGCATATCTTTTAGGGATTTGGTTTTACTGAATAAAGATATTTATCTTCTAATAAATCCCTTTTGGAAAAAGATAAGATTGTTTAAAAAGTATTTTAAACAAAAAGATAAGTTTTGAATAAAATCTGATTTTATGCTAAGTTTATCTTATTATTATTGACAGTTTTTATTCTTAACAAAAAGATATATTTTCGGAAAACTGATTTTTAGAAAATATCTTTTAAACTTATCTTTTCAGAAAATCTATCTTTTTCAAGATGAAATGAATAATTCGAGTGTACTATAAATATGCTCATATGCATTCATTCAAAGTTGAGGCTGACGAAGTGTAGTGGTCGTTCTTAATGGTTTTATCCTTCACCACGAAGCTAAGTCAGTCCTCCTGGTCAAAGTTCCTATCAGGTTTTTGGTTACAATACGTCTAGTGAGTTCCAGACAGATCTTGAGTGTTCAACATATTAGTTTTATCTCTTTATTCATAGATATGTATTTAGGGATATTCGATGAGATCTTGTTATGGGAAAAAGGGTTTTGAGTGTTTTGTATTTTGGGGTGAGATTGTGAATTCTCTTAAATTCACGCTTGTGTATGAGTTTGAAATCTGGTAAAATTCGAGTGGTAGCTGTGAGTGCACAGTGAGTGAAAGGAACCTGAGAAGTGTCTTGGGTCACCTAGGAAGTTTCCTGGGTAAAGGGAGAAAAAGGGTCCTGAGAAGTGTCTTAGGTCTGGTAGGTAGTGTCCTATCATAGAGTCAAGTGTCCGTGGCGGAACTTGCAAAGCAAAGGTCTGTGTAATAGGTTGTACTAGGAGAGTTGCCTATTATAGTGGAATTTGTTTATAAGTCCCAATAGGGCCGAGGTTTTACTTCCAGTTAGGCACTGGATGGTTTCCTCGTAAAACTTGCTTTGTGCTTTAAGTTCCTTTACGTTTTGTTTTTAATTTCCGCATAAGTTTCGCGATTGGAACCTACTACCATTCACCCCCCCTCTTGTAGTAGTTCATCTAAAATAACAATTGGTATCAGAGCAGGTGCTCTTGATAAACCGGGTAACCCCGAGGAGCAAGTTCCAGGCTAGGATGGATATCTACAAGGAATGCAGTGAATGGAACTCAACCCTAGAACGTTCCGAATACCACGTGAAGACCAAAGTCTGCTTGTGAAGCAGATGTGATTCAAAGATGAACATCTTTGAGGTAAGTGTCTCGTCTTTGAAGTCTTGATTATATGCATGACATTATGTGTACAAGTTCCTTGTAGTATTTCTAGTTAAATTTTGGATTTTGTTTTGAAAGTTTGCAAATCAATTTTGTGTAACCTCAAATTTGATTTATAGAGTGAAAAGTATTTGTCAGATTTACAAATTGATTTATTTTTAAAGAATCGGTTTACTGGAAATAGTTCAAGGAACGTATTATGTAGAATTATGCATATTTGGTCTCTTGGAACCTGGATTATCCCTGTATGGAAACTTAATTCTTTGGGCAAGGTAATGAACGTATATTTTGAATATTTTCCAAAGAATGACCTTATCATGTGTATGTGTTTTTCTGAATATTTATTATGTAGACACATGATGTTTATTGTTAGTAAAGATAGTTGGTTTAACCGTAGTTGTTTTAATTATGGATTATTAATGTCTATTACTAACATGAAAGTACCCAATATAAATTGGGTAACCAAAGCCAAAAGATGACTGATTTTGCAGGCTAAGTGAGTGGAGACAACTTATTAATAATGATGAACTTTGGTTGTTTGTATATAAGCAATTATGTGCAAATTCCTCTCACTAGAAAGCCTTTATAAGAGGTTTGTAGTAGGTGAATCGACAACATGAATAAGTGTGTAAGTTGCCTATACATCTCTCTGTAAATATTGGTCATGTTCTTTTGGTATGTATTAATCCTTCACAAATTCCAATTGAAATTCAATTCCCTAATCTTATGAAGGTTATTTGTGAATGGATGAAAAGAGAAGTTGTTTGGATGTTTATAATGTATATCATGACAAACTAACTTCTCTTCTAGCTTTGTGCAAGTTATTAATCATTGTTTTGTAGGTTTGTCCATTGAGACAAATTGGTGCGTAAAAGTTTGTTCCATTAGGAGCTCAGTGCTTAAATTGGTTGGAACTTGGTGAACTTGGAATGATAAAACGAATTAGGGATACAGGAATAACAAAGCTTCTATATCAAGGTGCTATAGGAGTTAGCGTATACGTTCCTGTAAAGATTCTTGTTCAAGTTCCAGTTAAGTTCTTATTTGGAACAAAGCATTAATTCCTGTAGCAGACTCTTATGAAGGATAATGAGTTAAGATGATTATCTTTGACTGCGTGTTGGAGATTCATCATTTTGTTGATGGAACGACATCTAAAAGGGAGTATTCTTACAGGAACTTTATGTTTTAACACTTTTATGCTTTAGGTTTTATCTACCTCTTTTGACTAACCTACTGACATTTTAAAGGCACAAAGGAATCTCTTGGGTTGTGAACTTTCAGGTTATATCTTTTGAATGATAATATGAGGGACTTTGACAAGGTGTTGAAGAATTTGAGATTAAATCAACACGTTCCTCTACCCAAGATACAACGGTCTAAAGGACCAGAAGGACATGTTCCAACTTTATGTCAAAAGGAACATGGAAGAGTTGAAGGTTTATAATAGGAGGGAACTTGCATTATCTCGACAGCGAGGATCCAAAAGAGATGATGATAGCCAAATCAAGGTATCTCTTGCTATAAACCTGCAATGGAAGAACTTTGACTTATAATACTAACACGAAAGGTAAAATTTCTACATAACAGGAAGTTAGTAAGTCAAGTTCCTATCCCATTGTGAATATTTTTCTTGTCAAGTTTTTAATGCACATTCTGGTTTTCAATTGCTTGTAACTCTAGTTGTTTTATGGCTTCAAAATGACATCATCAATAAAGAGTGGAAATGTCACATATGAAGGGAGTCAAAAAGGGAACACATCATTTGTGGATCTCAAGGTGATTCCTAACAACAACCTGACATTTCTAGGTTTTATTGAAGATGAGATACCTCTATGCTTCAAACTGTGAACATGTTAATCTTTTCATGCTTGATAAACCTAGTAGGAACTCGATAATAGGTATATGTACATGTAAGTTCCAAACAGGTTAAGATCGAGAAGCATGAGAATGAAACACATGTTACATTCTCTTTCAACATCAGGTAGATGGTAAGCAACACTAATCCATTGGATCTTAGTGATATGGATATGTTTACCATGTGATATGTAGAGACTAATTGAAAGAGATGTCTTGTTTATAAGTAATGAAAGCAAATGAATACTTGGTTTCTTTTCTTAATAGAAGAGATGATGAACTGTTTATTGAAAGTCTTTTCTATCACAGGGTATGTGGCTAAGTATTCATCACTTATGAGATTATAGATCTAACAATGGAACCTAGTTCCAGTCATGTTTAGTGTTTGTTGCAGGAACACAGGATTGTCAACAAGTTTCCAATTTTGAATCATGAAAGACAAGAAGAGAACAAAATTATATACTAATGGTCTTTTCAGGTTCTTTAGAATAGTTTTCAATGTCTCTGGCTACATCATCAACACTGAAGCAATAGATCTTTGATGAACAAGACACCCTATGTTCTACTTAGGGATGTTTGATGATAGAAGTACCAAGGCGATTTATCCATAAACGCCTAGACTAGTAAAACATATAGAGTTGACACTATCATGTTTAATGTGCCATAAGTGAACATATTTTGAGACTAACAGGTTTGTTCCCATCAAACAGGTTATAAAGATGAACTCACAAGTTACTGTAGAACTAACTGAGTTCCTAGTAAAGAAATATGTCACTAAGAATAACAGCAAGGGATAGCTACATATGTTGAGGAACTTTTAGATGTTAAGTTCCAACTCATGCAGCAAAGTTCAATGAACTCAATATAAGAAAGCAAGTTCCAACGAAGTTCCAGAGCTGAGATAATATTTGTTCTGACCAGCAATATCTCAACAAACTATGGAACTAAAGTGTCTTATATGCATATGTAACCAAGGCCGAGCCTCACGACATTGAAGGATTTGAGGATGTAGCTTGAAGATTAGATGTGCAACAGGAACTCGATGAGCTTAAAAGGAAGAAGGTGTGTATTACATTCTAAACCTATTCTAGAACACCTAAAAAGGGTCGGAGATCAAAAAGGGTGTTCTGGAAAAAGCTTGTTGAGTAAGGCACGTGAATGGAACAAAGCTAGGTTGGTTCTTAAAGGAAACAACCAATACAAAGGTATGTATTGTTTTTAAGGAACTTATTGCTCGTGTAGCTAGACTTGAAGGTAATTGAACATTATTTTATCTTGTTGTTTATATGGGATTAGAGTTGTACCACATGGATGTCTTGGATGTCTTTTGTATAACATTTTGTTATAGATGTCTATGTGGAACATACTCTAGGATAGATTGCTATCCAAGTTCCTTCTTGAAAATTGAGCTTTAAAATTATCAATTTTTGTTTTCAAGATGGATTGAGTTATTAGTTGTACTTACTTACATTAATTATATTTTTGGTACAACTAACGAGACATTGTGCATTGATTTTTGCTAATCTATGATAAGAAAATATATTTTTAAGCATTAACCACTGACAATGGAACTAGTGTTAGAAGTGGAAGTTCATATTAGATTCGAAATCATCAAGGAACAGAATAACCACTTCAAGAACTCCAAGGTAAGCCATCATATCAACCTATGTATTAATAGTTACATCTTTATTGATATGAGACTATATAAGATATAAGTTCCTTTCACATGTCGGCATTAGATGAATTGGATTGATATATCTTTGGTATGGATGCAATATGTGAATTTGTGAATTGATTCTCTTATGGTTGTGTCTTGACTTATCATATTCTTGTTTATTGCTTAATGGAACAAGACTCGATGAAATATAACATGAGTATAAAGTATTTTTCCCTTAAGTTATGTCAAGTTGGGGTTCCTATGCATGTTAAACATAAAGTAAAGAATGTGCGCTTATTGTTTATGTGTCACACTTAGTTCTTGTGTTGTAAAAGACATACTCACTTGCCTAATAGTATTAGAGGTCTCTTAATAGAACTATGGGTGCTGTCAAACACGAAGTTCCTAAGTTGCCAAAGGAACAATGGAAGAAACTTTGGTGGAACAAGACAGGTAAGTTCCCAGACCGTTTGTAACTCACTTGTTTAAATTTCAGAGGGAACTAACCTATCTTTTAGTCAACTTTCAAGCATCCACACCATATATCTTCGATCGCAACATTATTCTACAACTCTAAGTTGTGTGTCTGTGTTGCATATACTCTAATTGTCTTATATTTAGAAAATTGAAGATTCTTATTCACCCAATTCAATTTCCTCTTTCCGTTCACACACTTTTACTTCTTATTCTTAATTCCCATGTGCTCTAAGTTTGTTGATCATCTTTTTATGATTTTTAATGATTTGATGAAACATAAAAAATGGTGATTATATGTTGAGGAGGAAGTTGAAGATAAAGGAAGAAGAATGGTAAGGGACTCAGGGGGAATAAGGTAGGAACCAAGAAATCAAAATGGTTCAGATCTGGTTGTGGAACTCAAGTGTATGAGTGAGTAATATCTTCATTGATTTAAAATGTGTTATTCCAGGAAAGCATGCAAAATTTGTATAATGACACCCTTTAAAAAAAAATAAAAAAAAAAGAGAAAGAAAAGGAAAAAGGGTGATCAAATATTTAATTTCCTGGGTATCTATATATGAAGAATGTTGACTATGTTGATGTCGTGTACTCGTATACTTGGTGAGCTAGTGAAGGAACAATAATAAACGACGAAGGAACTTGATTATGATGAAACTGAAATCTATTTAAGTTCCAGTATGGAGAATGTTCCTCAAAGAAGTTGGTGGTTAAGGTAAGGGAACTTGGTTATCAATTGGCAAGATGAATATGTGTTGTGTTCAATAGGAGATTCAAGAGTTTGAGATAAAGTACAATGTGGCGGTTCTCATCTCAAAAGGTTTAAACGAAGAGCACAAATTCCACTTCACGTTCCCTCTACTTATTTTGTTCCATATGCTTCTTTATATATCCTTTAAGCTTGCGCTTTAATTGGTCTATTCATGCAATCCATTTCTAACTTTTTAGCTCTGATCTTTACTTGAATTTTAACTTCTTATTTGTCAAGTTCAATTAAGGGTTTTGAAGTTGGGCCTTTGGATTGTGAGTTGGAAGTTAGTGTGGAAATGGTATCCGTGTTTGAAAAGTGAGTACCTTGAGGCTTTTAGGAACAACAAGTGTTTAACTAGTATATACTTACTTATTATATGGTGGTAGGTGTGACATATGACTTTAAGTGCATATAATTTACGAAAAACAAACGTGTGGAACAATACCCTTTTTGATAATGACAAAAGGGGGAAGAATATGTATGATGCTTATGGTATGCAGTAATTAAGTCTAAAGTTATTACATCATGATTGTTGAAAGTATTTATATATTGATAAATGATGTGTATTGCTAAGTTCCTAACTATTAAGTTCTTGTGTATGTTCTTAACTTGTTTAAATGTTATTTCCTTGAAAAACTAAGGGGGAATAAATGTACAACGATTATCCTTTAATATGTGATGAGCATCAATAGTTTGTCATCATCAAAAAGGGGGAAATTGTTGAGCAATTAGGTTTTGATGATTATAAACTAATGATGATTATCTATCTAACGTGTATGTTAAGTTGTGCATAGAAAAAGCAAATTATGCTTGGAACAGGATACAAGGAACCTGAGTAATGACAGGTATATATGTAAGGAACTTGAGCAATATAGGATAAGCAATAGAGGAACAAGAACAACGATAAGTGTTATGGTTGATAAGCATGATGATGGCTAAGGGACCATGAAGGTAACTATGTAAACATGTGTTTACATATGTTAGCTTCATAAGGTAAGTATCCTATACATATATAGGTTATGTATGTGTAGGAGTCTTTTAATTTAGTTTAGTTTTCTTTATTGTTTTTATAAATAAAAAACTAACCTTCTGTTTTACTTTGTTATTCTCAGAAGTTTGCTCAGTTCGTCATCATCAAAAAGGGACAACTTGTTGATCCTTATGAGGTTTTGATGATGATGTTAAGAATTGAGCAAACTTCCATTTAATAAGGATTTTCTAGTGTTGTGATGTTTGCAGGTTCAGTAAGCGTTGAGGGCTGAAGTAGGAATTGAAACAGAGGAACTTTAGAGGATCCATGAGGATACAAGTAAATTTAGAAGAAGAGTTCCAGAAATGGAACTTCCAGAAGTTTCTTAACAGGAACTTCAAAACGGGTTGTAACGACCTGGTTTCGGTGTAATGCTGGGGAAAACCCTAAGATCCAGAATATATCAAGACTACAGGATTCCAGAACAAGAGTTTCAGAGAAGCAACATGAAGACAGAGAAATAGAAGTATATTGCTCTAGGATTCATGTAAGTATGTTGGACATAAAAGTCGGTCTGGAACAAGTCTATATAGAACCAAGGTGAATTCCAAACAGTCAATGAAATTAGAGTAACTGACTTGTCAGGAACTCAGAGACTGTCAGAGTTCAGGAACCTAATAGGAACTTAAGTATGAACGTCGTTAAAAGTCGGTTTTAATGATATATATATTTACCTTATACGTGCATATCTTTTAGGGATTTGGTTTTACTGAATAAAGATATTTATCTTCTAATAAATCCCTTTTGGAAAAAGATAAGATTGTTTAAAAAGTATTTTAAACAAAAAGATAAGTTTTGAATAAAATCTGATTTTATGCTAAGTTTATCTTATTATTATTGACAGTTTTTATTCTTAACAAAAAGATATATTTTCGGAAAACTGATTTTTAGAAAATATCTTTTAAACTTATCTTTTCAGAAAATCTATCTTTTTCAAGATGAAATGAATAATTCGAGTGTACTATAAATATGCTCATATGCATTCATTCAAAGTTGAGGCTGACGAAGTGTAGTGGTCGTTCTTAATGGTTTTATCCTTCACCACGAAGCTAAGTCAGTCCTCCTGGTCAAAGTTCCTATCAGGTTTTTGGTTACAATACGTCTAGTGAGTTCCAGACAGATCTTGAGTGTTCAACATATTAGTTTTATCTCTTTATTCATAGATATGTATTTAGGGATATTCGATGAGATCTTGTTATGGGAAAAAGGGTTTTGAGTGTTTTGTATTTTGGGGTGAGATTGTGAATTCTCTTAAATTCACGCTTGTGTATGAGTTTGAAATCTGGTAAAATTCGAGTGGTAGCTGTGAGTGCACAGTGAGTGAAAGGAACCTGAGAAGTGTCTTGGGTCACCTAGGAAGTTTCCTGGGTAAAGGGAGAAAAAGGGTCCTGAGAAGTGTCTTAGGTCTGGTAGGTAGTGTCCTATCATAGAGTCAAGTGTCCGTGGCGGAACTTGCAAAGCAAAGGTCTGTGTAATAGGTTGTACTAGGAGAGTTGCCTATTATAGTGGAATTTGTTTATAAGTCCCAATAGGGCCGAGGTTTTACTTCCAGTTAGGCACTGGATGGTTTCCTCGTAAAACTTGCTTTGTGCTTTAAGTTCCTTTACGTTTTGTTTTTAATTTCCGCATAAGTTTCGCGATTGGAACCTACTACCATTCACCCCCCCTCTTGTAGTAGTTCATCTAAAATAACAAACCCATTATGTTAGTTAATATTCCGAGTGAATGTACAGAAAGATACAACAGCTTACAGATCGAGGCAGACTAAATGGAACAACACTTACACAAGCTCCGAACTGGTACGAACCACACACTGCAACACAAGTGCTTAAATAAATCATCCATGGATATCCTTTGCTACTAGCCTTGCCTTTTTTACATCCTCCATCGATGATGCTTTCCTTAGCATGTATCTTTGGCTGTTGGACCTCATCTTGTTTGCAATCAAGTCCTCGCTCCACATCCTTTCTAGCAGCCATATTATTTTTACGGCTTTATATAGAAACTGCAGAGGTACATAGACTATTAATTCAGACTTAAGCTTGTTTAATTCGATTTTTTTTTTTTTTTTTTAAACGGTTTTAAAGAAGTACTTTTGAAAATTACAAACGAGTCTCCACATATTTCTAGCAGCCATTTTCTTTTATCAGTGAAACAACTGCAAATAATAACTTACAAAACAAAAGTAATTAAATGACAAAATATAACAAGAATGCCTTAACTGAATATAAAGTGGTGACTCCAATTAACCAATTATTTGCATCCTATAGTACATAGCTTATAAAACATGTAAATATGTAATACTGTGTAACAAATTTTTTTGCATGGTCGTCGTTTTATAGTATAGTTGGTTCATATTTGCCCCACAAATCAAAAACATTTGATCTTGACACGCATATCATTCTAATATTCTATGGAACTATGATCTGATTTGGGAATGTAATGAGTGTTAGAATCTTTTTGAAACAAATTTTGGAGATTCTTTTTTCTCTAGGAAATTGTACAAGTGAATTATACTAGTTACAACTTACAACCAACACCTCGTGTACGTAATATGTTACAGAAAACATGTTACGTGTCCAACACTTTGATAGTTTGATTAGGCAAACATGAAAAGTACATGATCACTTAGCCCGATTTATTATAGTTGTGGTTTTACTTAAAATTAGATTTATCATGCGACTCAAAATAAAATTATTTATTTTTTATTTAATGTATTATACCGTTATTTCCTTCAAAAAAACAATATATATATATTACACTATATTTCGTAATTGACAATACACTAGAGTATAACCTGACCTGAATAGATTGGAAACTAAATGAAAAAAAAAAAAAACCTACCTAATTTTGACCTTAAATGAACCTAACATTACTAATTAACATTTTGTGAATAACTTTTAAAACAATATTTACACTCTTACTTTAATTTATTGCTACATTATTCAATGTTAACAAGAATGGACTATTATAAATGGAAGATGATTTTTGAGACAATTCGAAATGAGCGATGAAGATTGCATGATGAAGAGAAAGATGGTCATATTAAGAGAAGTTGGTTTGTTTGTGGCCTAGTGGGTTTTGATGGGTTACAACTCAAGTAAATTGAAGAATCATATCATATCTTTTGAGGCAAAGTTGAGAGAAATATATATATTTAGAAACAAGAGCGCTTATTAGCATTTATACTTATTATAGTTATTGATATGGCTATTCAGAATAATTAAAGATGATTATTGAAGGTAAATGGAAGTGTATTGGATTCTTTTTGTTAGTTTGTCGATGTAGTGTGATCCTAAATATATTGTTATTATATTGACACAAAACTTGGAATTCAACAATTGTAGTTATACATAACTTTCCATTTTTTGCAAGCATGCATATGTATGATCATCAATTTTTTTTTTTATATATAATATTTATATTGATATGGATTTTAATGGATATAACCTTCAATCTCGGTTGAAAGGTTCGAAATCTTAAGTCTCAGTCAAGAAATGATATGCTACACAAGAATAAACCTAAACAAAGCCAAGAATCCACAAGCACAAGATTAGGTAAACCCTTCAAAAATTCCAAGTGCTAAAACTGATTTTTATTAAGAGCATAAACACCCAGGCCCGTAGCAAGGGCAGGGCTGGTGGGGAACCTGCCCTGGGCCAAATATTGGGAAGCCAAATTTTAATTGAAGTTAGGGCCCCAAAATAACAAAGCTATAAAGAGATTAAAGCCTATAGTAGTTTTATCAAAATATACAAATTACTACTTCGTAATTTCGTATAATAATTTCTTTTCTCTTTGGTTTCCCTCACCCTTGATTATTGCACATAATATTCAGATTCCAAAACTAGAGTTAGTCACGTAATCATGCCTATAATTAATCAATCACAAATCCCCATTTTTCACTTTTTTTTTCCCTCTTTTCAAATTCTACCCATATTCTTTTCTATTTCATATTAAATACAAATCCCTCTTTCCTAATTAGTAATTATATCAATTGAAGATGAATAATGTAAGTGAACATTAATATATCGTCTCAATATTTAACAAGAAAGCTTTCAGTTATATGTAATCCTCCTTTGAAGTTCATAATTCACGAGTATTATATTACTTCTTACAATTATATTTCAAAATAAAAAATGTACTACGTATTACTTCTTAAGTTATTTGATTTTCTTAATATTGTGAGGTTTGTGTTTAATTTTCATTTTTTTTAATGTTAAAATTTTACACATTTTTTTTATTATTCACGACAAAATGTTAATGGAAGGAAACTTTTTTGTTTTATAGATATATTTTTTATTTTTTGAGAGCTTTGTTATCGTAGTCTTTTATTATTCAAATTTGATATGTGTAGTTAAAATAGAGGAATCTTTTGTTTTGCATACCTTAAAGTTTTAATAGGGCCCCAAATTATATATTCGCTCTAGGCCACCAAAATCTCAGAAACGGCCCTGTAAACACCTTTACATAGGCTACAAATAAGCACTAAGATTTCTAAACTTAATTTCTAAACTCACTACTTAACAAAATAAATTACAAGATTAAAAAAGGAATTAATTATATCTTTAAAATGCTTAAAGCAAGCAAAACCCTTTTAAGTGAAATGGAAAAACTTGTATGCAAATCTATGAATAGCAACTACTAGGAAATAAAAACTACTAATAGAAAGTTCCAACAGAGATAAGTTTCCCATCATTAATAGTGTAAAAAATATATATTTTGGCAACTTCATAATTAAGAATTAAATATTGCTAATAATACTTGGCAACTTCTTAAGAATTAAATTTTGCTAATAATGCTAACATAAGTGTAAAGGAAGCATATATATGAATAAATGAAAAATTTAGACACTTAAATTTATCTCATACCCCTAGTGAGTACTTTTTTAACAGAAGTATATGAGAGATTGGAGTAGCGATGAGAAGTCAAACCCAAGTCACACTTGAGGGAGATGGAGGGGACTAATTATCCCTCCACTCCTCACTCCTCGTCGGTGCTTAATTAACAACTAAGGATTGAAAAGTTTATTGTTTAATTAGTCTTATTTTGTGAATGACCTTGAGGCATGTAATTTTTATGCATACATCTTAAAAAATTGAACATTTAAAAATACAAAATTCAACATTTCTTGATACAAAACTGCATATATTATAAATCACTAAAAAAACAAAAACAAAAATGACGTTGTTATTATTATTATTATTATTATTATTATTATTATTATTATTATTATTATTATTATTATTATTATTATTATTATTATATCTCAAAAACAAAAGTCATACAACCTACAATAAATTAGTGGGAAGCCGAGATACAATTTGGGCCCCCACTCCTCTAGTCTACCCTAGTGAAGATATGAGCTGCAGATCGAGCCCCAATGTCTTGCGTCGTCGAGAAAATCTGAATCCGCTTCAGCATCGCAACAACCTCCTTCTCCAATTCCCCAAGCGAATAAAAGGAGAAGGGGATGAAACCATATCCAATCGCCCGACAACGAGCTTCATACTTAACCCCGCTTTTGATTAGCCGCATCTGCCACACCCGTCAAGGAACAAAGTCAGATAGCCCTGTCTGTGTCAAAGGAGAAGACCATGTGAATTCGACACATACATCACAACCACGATCCCATGAATAAAGTAAAACATCGGCAGGTCTGAGGGCCCCGTCATTCCCTCTAGACAATCCTATGCCAACCTCCTTTCTAGCTGTAATCCCTGATCGATAGCAAATATCAACAAGGGTATACCGAACAACATTATACCGATGTTTAATGCTCACAATACCAGCACACGACACCGCGTGGTCAGCGGTAGCACAATACATATCGATAAGTCCTTGCATTCATCGTCTGACCCAACCCAGAAATTGGAACCGCCCGAAGCCAAGCAAAGGTGTGATCTCCTTGCTGCGATTTTCACAATGCTGATTGACGAGGAAATAAAGAGAAGGTGGATTCTGCAGATGCGGTAACCTTTGTAAAATATATATCTGCCAATTTCTTCATGAGTTTAGGGGCAGTGACCTCACTAGGATTAACCAAAATGTTAGACCCTACCGATCCATTAAATAGACTCACCGCATCCTCAAAAGCTCGACCAAGGTTAACAACGCCAGCATGCCGTAGAAGAGTTGTTTGCAATCCAGCAGACTATAATCGAGAGGCAAGAAAATCATAGTGACGAACATCACCTGCGAATAAACACCAAGTCTGCCAAATGCAAATGGTAAGGTGGCAAGCCGCCACTGCCAATCGCCAAACCCAGGTCCCGAAGTAGTGACAATACGCTCCAAGGAAGATCAAATAGCCTCGTCGAAAGTGCGTTGAGCCACCTCAAAATTACTAGGAGGACAAGTACGCAAGGCAAAGTAGAGTTTCGAAACTCCGATACACGCCCTAAGCAACAACAACTCACACTGGGGATCATCGAGCTTAGCAACCCTATCTATGCATTAGAGCAATGGTCTTGGACACCCTTTGCAACACAAGGTCACCTCCAAAACCAGGATCGGAACTAGCAGGACCACCTAACAACTTGACACATGAGAAGGTCGAGCAATATTAGGTGGAAATAAATACACCCACGAGCCTGCTTCGAGGGTCCTCAAAAGGCTAGAAAACCTTTCCACATTGAGATGTAACCCAAAACGAGGCCCTTCCTCCATAATCAACTACAAAACCTTCCCCACCACCAAAGTGTCACCAATAACAGTGCGTCATCCAAATACCATGCCTGAAGACATAAGTCAAAAGAATCTCTGATTTTACAAACAATGGGTTGTAAAACCAAAGAAAAAAGTAAAGGACCAAGGGGATCACCCTGCTGCACTCCCTAACACGGCCATAAGGATTGGTCCCCATAATACAATCTGGCTAGATTTGAATAGCAGAATTTAACCCATCGCAAAATGCCCAGACAACGACGACGAACCTCACGCAACACGATCAACAAGATTAAAGGCATTATAAAAATCAACCAATGACATAGAAAGACCAACCTTAGAACCACGATCCTCAATCAACCGATTCATAGCATGAAGACTGGCCAAACATAACAGCACCCACCTTCGAAACCAGACGCCGCCAAATAGTACCCACAGCTATAGGACGAATACCACCAATGACAAGAGGTGTAAGAGGAGCAGTTGCAGTATACTCTCCTAGTTCCATAGGACACATTCCAGCTAAAAATAGATTAACCACCTGAGAAATAGAGTCAACCAACTCATCCAATA
The DNA here is from genome assembly GCF_001683475.1 of Chenopodium quinoa. Lineage (NCBI taxonomy): Eukaryota > Viridiplantae > Streptophyta > Magnoliopsida > Caryophyllales > Amaranthaceae > Chenopodium > Chenopodium quinoa. The sequence goes on from NW_018745105.1 coordinate 3,994,757, forward strand.
CAGCCACATCAGCACCACTCAAACAATCCATAAGGTGCTGAGCACGTAAACCGTCCCTACCACATGATGTGCCTCGAGGAAAACTCTTAATCCGATCCAAAACAACAACAGAAGTAGTAACGAGATAAAGGCCATCAACAGGTATATCAGGTAAGGATGGAGCTGGAGAAGTAGGGACTCCCTACGCTGTTATTATTATTATTATTATTATTATTATTATTATTATTATTATTATTGTTATACTCCCTACGTTTTCCTACATTCTACTTCTTACTTTATACGGAGTACGTTTTATGGCACGATTTCTTAAGTTCTACTACTTACTTTATAAATTTTATGACAACATTTTATTCATTTTTTATTAACTACAACCCCACTTTCAAGACCCAGTTATTTCAATTAATCCATTTTCTTTTTATCTCTTTCGCCTTTGATTTAAACCAAAAGTAGTCATATGCATGGTCCCAAAACTTAGAAAATCAAGGGAGTATTAATTATTATTAATATTAATATTTGTTATTATTTTAGTAATTATTTTTATTAGTAATTAATTTAATGTTCGCTTTATTCTTTTTTATTCAACTTACTTTTCATTTTTTTGTCGTTTTTATATTTTATATATTGTTTTATTCTATTTATGAAAAAACCCCTTTTACCATCTTACATCTTCAACCCAACGAGGCGTGATGGTCCACTACCAGAGGTAAGGTCCGCTACCAGAGGTAAGGTCCATACCAAAAGACGAAAACAGTATAAAAGTTAATAATAACATTATACAATTTAGAATAAAAAATAACAGTATAAAATCAACAATAACAATATATTATCAATAATAACAGTATAAACAAAAAAAAAATACTTGGTATAGACCATACCAGGTATGGGCCAATACTTACTCCAACCGTACAATGATTACACCTTTCCATACGAACACTCTCTCTCTCTCTCTAATATTTTTCTTACACAAACCCACCTTTTATACTTTTTCTCTTACTTTTTCTTAATCCCAATTCAATATTTCACTTACATTATTCAACAATTTCTTAAATTGCGCATCTATAGTAAACGTATAGAAATTAAAAGAAAGAAAGTAGCAAAGTATATATTAATACTAATGATAATTATTATTATTAATTTATTAAGGATCTTGCTAGGGTGTTAGATAATCATTTAAAATATTCTTAAAGTTTCTTCAAAGAAAAATATTTTTCTAAAACGATATAATATAGAAATTAATGTTCATTTCATTTTAATATTTCTACTTTTAAATATCTTATCCAATTTCCATGGGCTATTCATTAGCCTTTTCCATTTATTAATTATTATTTATTTATTTATTTATTTATTTATTATTATTAACACTGTTATTATAATAAAAATTATTATTATTAATTAATATTTAAAATATATTAAATATTAGTTATATTGTTATATTAATTTACTAATCAATAATTATTTTATCATTACAATCTATATTAATAAATACTATTGATTATTATTATTAATCATTATTAAAAAAATTATTATTAATAATAATTGTATAAATAATAATAATTGCTGTATAAATAAATATTAATCATAAATTACTAAATTTTAGTTGACTTTTGTTCAAATTGCAAAAAATAACTACTTCATAAAATGTTATGGATTAGTTTAGTGACAAAGGTTAAATCGGTCGCTACAATCTAACTCTCAATCAAACAATACTTATACGAACACCCTATAACCAAGTACAATGGCAAATAAAGGTTCGGTCCACGAGGAACGAGAGTAATTGCAAATCAATCTTAAACCTAAGCTAGTTCGAAATCAATGGAAAATGGTGTTCTAAAATAATACTAATAAGATGGAATAAATCAATAAACTAAGACACTAGGGAGAGCGGGAATCCGCCTAACCATTGGTAACTAAGCAACAAGGAATCACAGAGACAAACGGGATATGCAAAGACTATAAGTCTGATCAATATCATGTGATAGGAAGACAACGGGCAATACTAAGCTTGGATTTCTCATGCACTTAACATTACTCGATACATAATCAAACCACATTCAATAATAAAATACTCAATTCACAATCTCTTGTTCAAATCAAGAATATCATGCAATCAAATTCAAGATTTTAGGTTAGCTACTCCTATTATAATGAATTAACATGCAATCGCATATAATCAATTTAATCACAATCCGTTTATCAAAATCCGTTTATCAAAATCAATCCTCAATTACATAGATTACCTAGGCCGGGTTTCATCCCGAAACCCTAGCTAGGAGACTACTCACACATATTCATAATCAAAGCAATAATGAATTCCAAAAGCATAATAGATATAAACATGAATTCTGATTAAGGAATAATAAAGCTTGATTAATAAACAAGAATGAATAATACCAATTGTATTGATGCGAATCAATGGAAAAGTTCAGAACTTTGATATCCGTCGTCAATGAATAATACAAAGAATCTTCGCAAATCTTGCTTCAAATCAATCCAAGAAAACTAAAATCTCTAGAAATATCTCTAAAAAAACTAATGAATCTCTAATACTAAGAACGTTCTCCAATAACTCTCTACAAAGGCTCTCAAAACTATCTCTAAAACTGTCTTTGGAATCCTCTTAAAGTTGGGCCTTATATACGTCTTCTAATGCAGAGAAGTCAAGCGCGCAGTTAACCCTGGATCAGCACGGCCGTGCTGTATTTGGCACGACCGTGCTAGCTTGTAAGTAAGTAAACCGGATTTCTTCTTCAAATTGGCACGGCCGTGCTATATATGGCACGGCCGTGCAGCTTCCTGGCACGACCGTGCTAAAAATAACACGGCCGTGCTGAATATGCTCTAGCACGGGGCTCATACTGAAGCTGACACGGGCACGGGCAACATCTGGCACGGCCGTGCTAATGGCCTGCACGGCCGTGCGGGTGCGTGGATACTGACACGGCCGTGCTATTGGCTTGCACGGCCGTGCTGCCTTGCCTGGGGTTGCTTGCTTATAGGCCAGCACGGGTGTGCCTATGGTAACACGGCCGTGCTGCCTGTGCTATGTAATCAATGCACGGCACTTGAACTTCCTTAACTCCTCGGACTCCGGTCAAGGCTAGCTCGGTTACGCATCAAGGGCTCGGGATCCGATTAAACTCGGTTGATATTACCTGAAAACTCATCAAAAACAAACTGAAAACCCGTGAAGCACGTAATATGGGGAACGTAAGCATAACAAGGTAATAATCGGCCAAAGCGGCCCCAAATACATCCAAAATCATCCTAAAATATGCTCTAAAGCGCGCCCTAAAGTGCGCTTGTCAAAACCCCCCAAGCTACACTTTTGCTAGTCCTCGAGCAAAAACCAAGGGATACACACACACAGGATCAAATAAACTATTGCCATTACATATAAATCCAATTTAGCACGGAATGAAGTCAATGGATCCTACTTAGAACAACCATGCACGGAATGAAAACTCACTCAAACAAGCAACGAGACACACAATCCAAGGTATCGTTGATCAAAATGCAAACAAAACCTAAACCAAGCATAGAGAACAAAGAAGTCATGCTTCCCTCTAAACCCAACCAAACCGGCCACGTCCTCCCCTTTTGCTTCAAATCACCACCCTAATTGGCCCCTCGTGATTCCTCGAAGGAACCGGAAAAAGTGATATTTTGAGGAAATAACAAAGGTATCCCGACATCTCGATTACGCATAATCTTTCCATAGGGTTGAAAGGTATCTCCCTCCACCGTTTGAGAACCGAACACCTCTAAAGTCTAAGGGTCTTAAAAGGGTTGTAATGTATTGGCAATGGGTAAGGTAGGTGAAAACAATTTAAAAAAGTGGGGTTAATTCCTAAATGAAGCGCAAGAATCACAATTCTCAAAAACAATTGTTCAAAAGATGTAATTCACTTTCCACAATCTCATTGATTCACATTCTTACACATCCCAAATTATCCATATAATACACACTCAAATGACCTCTTTCAAACTTCAAAACTTTATTTATGTGTCCTTGCCTTTTTCACAATCCGGACGGCTTTTCTCTTCTTCTTTTTTTTTCTTTTCTTTCTCTTTTTTTTTTATTGATGGCAAAAATGACTTTCACATTACATATTTACAATTAGGCTCACTTTCACACCTGCTCAAACCAACTATCAAACTTTATTTCTTGATTAGTAAACAATAAGCTCAACAAACCTATCTAGGTAAACACTTCACAACTAAGGGTTGGTAAAACATTGGCCATCGGGTTTGTAACACGGTTAACCAAGAATGGAATTAAAGCTCAACATGGTTAGCAAGTAAGATGATGTAAAAAGAAAATCAATTTGTAACAAAACAAAAGGAACAAAATAAGAAAAATGAAAAAGGTGCCCTCTTCCTCCCTTAAAAGTGTCAAGTCGGTCTCGGGAGCTACTAGTCAACACAAAGATCGAAAAATGCGTAATCAAGGATCCAAATATGCCACTCAACAAGAATGATGAAGGCTAGAACAAATAAACCTCACGGGATCTAACAAATAAAGCAACTACCAATCAAGGGGGTCAAATCCACAACCGGGAAGCGACTCCATCTTACCACAGCCCAAAGGCATAGAGTTTCACATGACAAAAGTGTTCTATTTCTACCCTTCGCCTAGACTCGTCCACATTGATCAACAATAGACTCGAACTGTGTATTCATCACTGGCTTAAGTGGAAATAGACATTCCATACACATTCATTCACATTTCGAATCCAACATGAACAATATTCCAAAATTTTATGCAATTAGACAAGTTTATCACGATCCAAAATTATAGGAAAAGACTATGAGGCAAATCATATAAACTAGACTACACATTCTCATAACAGAAGCTTTTCCTATATTGCACACATATATAAACAACTAAGTAATCTAAACAAGCTAAATGGCTCATAAAGAGGCATGAAAATCACATAATAATCCCAATAGACAAACAAGTGATCAATTGATATCAACATCAATGATCCCAGGTTCTTTAGAACCGATCAAACATCCTCGAACCATTCAACTTCTTCCTAAACTAAACTATCCTAAGCACACAAAAAAAGAAAAGATCTCACCAAATTTGCTTCCCGGGAGCTCCAATTAACGGCCATAACATCGTTCTTCAAACTCATGCCGCGTCTCGAATGTTCCCAATCTGCAAAAAGGAAAGACATACTAGCAAACAAGTTAAGGTTAGTCCAGGAAAGCAGTAAATCTTTTTTTTTTTTTTTTTTTTTTTTTTGTTTTAGAATGAATACAAGTAAGACTCCCCCCCCAAGCTAGAATCAAACATTGTCCTCAATGTTTATACATCAAGGACTTACAATAGTAAGGAGAGGGAGGTAACTAAAGGGAAAGGGAAAGGGATCATGAGCTAGGCCCGCCCGGGCCATAAGGGAAACGGGAGGCCATATCATCAACACTCCTCTTCAGGTCTCTGAAGGCGGAGGTCATATCCTCGTTCGACCGGCGCAAATCCGCTACCTCGAGCTTCAAGTCTTCCATTCCTTGGCGGACCCAGGCGAAGTCTTGCGCCGAGATCTGTTGGGCCGCATCCGGGCCACCCTCCTCGTCATAATCATCATCATCAGCATCGTCACCTCCTTGGCCCCCGTGGGCCTGCTCATCCCCCTGGTGAGGCTGGGGATTGCGGTCTACATACTCCGTGCCTCCGTCCTCGTGCCAGGCGAAGTCGGGGTCGAAGATCCAGTTGTCTTTGTTGTAAACCACCGTCCTCTCCGGATCGGGCAAGTAGGCGTATGGCTTGCCTGCTACGAGCCACAAATAGCAATCCGGCTGGGATGTCCCTTCAAGCCACTACATGGCTCTCAAGGTGCGCATATCAAGCCTCGTAGTGCCTGGGATAGCCTGCAATTCAGAAAAAATCAATCCCATTATATTGCGCAAGAATGGTGATCATGCCACCGATAGTAATATCACCCCTACCCCGGGCTACACCGTCGAGGTGGTCTAGTAACCACGCTCCATGTCTAGACGCCCGTCCCCACGGGTGAGGTGCCAAATAAACTGTAACTCCCTAATGGAGACTACACCCGAACTATCTCCTCTAGCAAAGATAGTAGAGGAGAAGGTCCTGTGGGACAACCGAAAGGCGGGATTGACGATGGAAGTCGCCTTATCCCTACGGGGATCTCTATCCATTTTCCCCGTGATTTTCCGCCAAAACAACCCGGAGTTGTAGTGTTTTGAGTGGCCATCCTTAGGACCATATTTCAGGTCGGATGTCCACCCAAAGGCGGCATTAACTTGGGCCACCGACATTTGAATGGTGCCCGAGTTCATTAGTTGAAAGGACAAGTACCGGGGTGAGTTATTCTCATCCCGATGCACGTACAAAGAAGACAAAAATTCGAGGGCAAGCCTCTTGTAAGTGAGAGCATGCATGGTAAGGAAAGAATCAAAATTGGTAAATGAAAATAGTTGAACCATGTCGCTTTCGATCCCTAGAGCCCTAGCGGCTAAAGGGTCGTAGAACTTGGTAGGCCGGATCGGTCGGTGGGATAATCCTACAAATTTGTCCAAAAAGGACGGGTTATTAAAAACAATACCCATGGTGTCCACCGTGGGTGGAACCATGGATGAGGATGCATCGTCCCGACCCGGTCTCCTAGTCGATGTCTTTGTTCTAGGCATGTTTGATTCAAGAAATTAAGCACAATATACCAATTAACAAGCAAGAAACTATCCTAGCATGCAATGTACTACCCTAACACTACTAGTTCACCCAAACTTGCAACAATAAAGCACAATTCAACAACAAATATTCAATAAAACGAATGAAATTGGACAAAAATTGCGAAAATCAATGAGTTTAAGAACGAATTCACCGAGGACTCCACGAAGTGGAGTTGTGGAGAGCTCAAAGAGTGCCGAATTTTGCGTCCAATCACTTGAAAAATTCTCCAATGCAAGGAGGGTGCCGAGATTTTGAAAGAAGAATATGGGGAATTAGGGTTTGATTTGAGGAATTGAGGGAGGAGGTTGGGGGTTTGGGTTAGTTTAGAGAGAAAAAGGGTAGGAAAGAGTGTTAGAGAGTTGGGAAATAATGAGAGAGTTTGAGTGAAATCGTGTTTAAAAAACACGAAAAACTATCCGGAACCCGCGCTGCACGGCCGTGCTATAATTGGCACGACCGTGCTGAGGTTTGGCACGGCCGTGCCGAATTTGGCACGGCCGTGTTGGCTTGGCAGGCTTTTTGCGAAATTGAGTTTCAGATGGCACGGCCGTGCTAAAATTGGCACGACCGTGCTATTACTTGACACGGCCGTGCTGAAAATGGCACGGCCGTGCTAGAATGTCAGTGGGCTTTTGAGGTTTGGCACGGCCGTGCAGATTGTGGCACGGCCGTGCTGGATTCTGGCACGGCCGTGCTGTCTGACGGCACGACCGTGCTGTCTGCTGCAGTCTGCAGGTTTTCTTTTCCTTCAAGGCACGCATCACTCTCTTCATTCCGACTTCTAACCAATCTTCTACCTGCACAAAAACACACAAGAGCACACAAAACTCACACAAATTAGGAGCTAAACCAACTACAAAACAAAAGAAACTACTCTAGTAAAATCAAGAAAATCGGGTTGCCTCCCGGAAGCGCTAAGTTTAACGTCGATAGCTTGACGCAACACATGAATTACAGGTTACCCATAATCAATACTTGCCATTGCAGTGGAGATAAGCTCATCATTCTCATTCTTGACAATAGTCACCGCCCCTTTCTTAGGTACTACAAACACAGGGGAAACCCTTCCTTGATGTGTTGGAAGGGGTTTAAGCTTTACCTTTGGTGCTTCATTAGCCTCCTTTGCAGTGGCCACATCTAATGCATCTAGAAATTGCTCCTCCATGTCCCTGTTTTCCTTGTTCTCATTCAACTCAAAATCATGATTAGTATAGAATAATTCGTTACGCATATCAGAGACAATGGAATCAACAGTGTCAACCATCATGCAATTATCAGAATTAGAACAAGGATAATTCATAGTTTTATTTAAATCAAAATCTAAAACCTCCTTTCTTACTTTCAATGAAATCTTGGCACCCTTTACATCAATAAGGGCCCCCGAAGTAGCTAGGAAAGGACGTCCTAGAATTATAGGTATATGAACATCCTCATCCATATCTAGGACCACAAAGTCAACAGGTATGACAAACTTCCCCACCCTTAGGGGAACATCTTCCACTTTACCCTTTGGAAATTTGATCGATCGATCGGCTAATTGAAGGGATATGTTAGTGGGAAGAAGTTCTCCTATATTTAATCGTTGATAAACAAAATATGGCATGAGACTAACACTAGCTCCAAGATCACACAAAGCATTATCAATATTCATTTTGTTTATAGCACAAGGGATTGAAAAGCTACCCGGATCTCCTAACTTAGGAGGCATTTTGTTCATTATTATAGCACTACAGTGTTCAGTGAGGTTAACAGTTTCTACCCCTTCACAGTTTCTTCTACCACTCAATATATCTTTTAAAAACCAAGCATAGTTAGGAATTTTCTTGATAGCATCAGTGAATGGTATAGAAAGGTGGACTTGCTTCAAAGTATCTAAAAACTTACCGAATTGAACATCCAACTTATGTCTCACAAACTTATGGGGGTAAGGAAGTTTTTGCAATAGATTGGGTTCTTTGACTTGTGTTACTTCCTTTTCATTTAAGACCTCTACAGTTTTATCATTCTCTCCGGTCCTCTCCTCCTCACTCTCTATAACAGTATCAGTGGTAGGTGTAGTCACATATTGACTCCTAGGGGGTACTACTTCATCGCTCCCCCTCAATGTCTTTCCACTCCTAGTGGTGATAGCATTTACAGAGTTTTTAGGGTCAATACCTTAAGGTGGGAGTTTTGACACTCCAACCCCATCCTTTATAGCACTAGCCAACTGAGAAATCTGGGTTTCAAGCATTTTATTATGTGTCATCACTTCATTAAACTTTTTATCACTGGTGGCCATGAAAGTGTTGAACATTTTGGTCTGTGCTTCCATCATCTCCTCCAAACTAGTCCTTTGCGATGGTCCTTGAGCATTGTAGTTGTCATTAGAGGCTCGGGAGCCACGCGCATTAGACTGTTGGGGATTTTGATTTTGGAAGTTGTTCCTGTTACCATTGTTATTCCAATTTCCCTTGTTATTGGCATTCATGTTCTGATTGTATTGCCCTTGATTACCTGCATTTTGTTGGTAATTATTTTGATTACCAAAATTACCATGTTGATTATAAGACCCTTGGGGATTTTGGTCCCTTTGGTTCCTGTTTCCCCACTGGTTTTGCTGTTGGTAGTCAGAATTATTACCCTGTTGATTATAATTGTTCCCTCTTTGATTAGGTAGTAAATATCTGTTATTGTCATTCCTAGGTCTATTATCATAAGACAAGGCATTGACTTGTTCATTATCACACTCATTACCATCATTATAGTTGGATTGAAATTGGGAATCTACGTTACAGGCAGAGGTATCATGGTCATAAGACCCACAGTTTTCACAGAATATACATCCAGCAGGCATATTATTAGAGTTAGAGTGCATACCTGCTCCCTTAGAATAGGATGGAAGATTTTGATGTGGTGGAGCGTTGAGCTTCTCTTTGATAATTGACATTTCCTTACCTAGATTTACAATTTGCGATGTCAAATTCCCGATTGCATTAAGATGGTCTACCGAATAGACCGCTCCTCCACTCTTGCTCATGGCCTCTCGCTCTCCATCTTGCCAATCCATGTGGTGTCGTACCACATCTTCTATGATATCAATGACTTCTTCTTCGGTTTTGTTCATAATGGGGCCACCTGCTCCCGCATCCAAACTGGTCTTCCCTTGAGGACTCAATCCTCCATAGAAAATCTGTAAAACTTGATATGTTGGGATTCCGTGGTGTGGGCACTCTCTTTGATACTCCTTGTACCTTTCCCATGCTTCGTAGATTGACTCCCCACTCCTTTGCCAAAATCCCTGGATCAAAGCTCTAGCATCAGCCGTCTTCTTTTGGGAATAAAATCTTCCCAAGAATGCTGTCGTGACATCATCCCAAGTGTGTAGAGAGTTCGGCTTCACCTCCTTCTCTAACCATTCGAGAGCTCTCCCAATAAGTGAAAAGGGGAAAAGCTTCAATCTCACGAACTCTTGATTCACCCCATTAACCTTGATGGTATTGCAGTACTTCTCAAATTCGTTCAAATGAGCCAAAGGGCTCTCATGCTTGGCACCACTAAACTGCCTTCTCTCGATGAGGGTGATCATAGCCGGCCGGATCTCGAAATCATTGGCCTCAGTAGTGGGTGGAGCAATCCCACTTGAAGCTCTATACGCCCCAGGAGTTCCCAACTCCTTAAGGGGTCGTGGTGCTGGCCGATTGGGTTGGCGCGGTATGTATGCCATTGGAACCTGTTGTGTGTTGTGTTCCTTTCCTTGAGAGTTTGATGACGTCAATCGAGATTTACGATTGCTCTTCAAAGTTCTTTCGATTTCTGGATCGAAGGGTATTAATTCTCTCTGTTTAGACCTGCGCATACACACTAACCAAACCAATTAAATAGCAGGGCTACAAGTGTAGCCAAAAGGGAAAAATATTTTTGTGCTTTTTTATGATGAACTAGACTCAAGAAATCAAAAAGCAATTAACAAACACCGTTCCCCGGCGACGGCGCCATTTTGACAAGGGTTAAATCGGTCGCTACAATCTAACTCTCAATCAAACAATACTTATACGAACACCCTATAACCAAGTACAATGGAAAATAAAGGTTCGGTCCACGAGGAACGAGAGTAATTGCAAATCAATCTTAAACCTAAGCTAGTTCGAAATCAATGGAAAATGGTGTTCTAAAATAATACTAATAAGATGGAATAAATCAATAAACTAAGACACTAGGGAGAGCGGGAATCCGCCTAACCATTGGTAACTAAGCAACAAGGAATCACAGAGACAAACGGGATATGCAAAGACTATAAGTCTGATCAATATCATGTGATAGGAAGACAACGGGAAATACTAAGCTTGGATTTCTCATGCACTTAACATTACTCGATACATAATCAAACCACATTCAATAATGAAATACTCAATTCACAATCTCTTGTTCAAATCAAGAATATCATGCAATCAAATTCAAGATTTTAGGTTAGCTACTCCTATTATAATGAATTAACATGCAATCGCATATAATCAATTTAATCACAATCCGTTTATCAAAATCAATCCTCAATTACATAGATTACCTAGGCCGGGTTTCATCCCGAAACCCTAGCTAGGAGACTACTCACACATATTCATAATCAAAGCAATAATGAATTCCAAAAGCATAATAGATATAAACATGAATTCTGATTAAGGAATAATAAAGCTTGATTAATAAACAAGAATGAATAATACCAATTGTATTGATGCGAATCAATGGAAAAGTTCAGAACTTTGATATCCGTCGTCAATGAATAATACAAAGAATCTTCGCAAATCTTGCTTCAAATCAATCCAAGAAAACTAAAATCTCTAGAAATATCTCTAAGAAAACTAATGAATCTCTAATACTAAGAACGTTCTCCAATAACTCTCTACAAAGGCTCTCAAAACTATCTCTAAAACTGTCTTTGGAATCCTCTTAAAGTTGGGCCTTATATACGTCTTCTAATGCGGAGAAGTCAAGCGCGCAGTTAACCCTGGATCAGCACGGCCGTGCTGTATTTGGCACGGCCGTGCTAGCTTGTCAGTAAGTAAACCAGATTTCTTCTTCAAATTGGCACGGCCGTGCTATATATGGTACGACCGTGCAGCTTCCTGGCACGGCCGTGCTAAAAATAACACGGTCGTGCTGAATATGCTCTAGCACGGGGCTCATACTGAAGCTGACACGGGCACGGGCAACATCTGGCACGGCCGTGCTAATGGCCTGCACGGCCGTGCGGGTGCGTGGATACTGACACGGCCGTGCTATTGGCTTGCACGGCCGTGCTGCCTTGCCTGGGGTTGCTTGCTTATAGGCCAGCACGAGTGTGCCTATGGTAACACGGCCGTGCTGCCTGTGCTATGTAAGCAATGCACGGCACTTGAACTTCCTTAACTCCTCGAACTCCGGTCAAGGCTAGCTCGGTTACGCATCAAGGGCTCGGGATCCGATTAAACTCGGTTGATATTACCTGAAAACACATCAAAAACAAACCGAAAACCCGTGAAGCACGTAATATGGGGAACGTAAGCATAACAAGGTAATAATCGGCCAAAGCGGCCCCAAATACATCCAAAATCATCCTAAAATATGCTCTAAAGCGCGCCCTAAAGTGCGCTTGTCATTTAGTAATCTACATCACTTATTCAAAGATAGGCCGTATTTGGACCAAAAAATTCTATTCTTTCCCCTACAAACTCTTCAAAATGTCCAATTTAATTCGTTTGTGTGCTTTAAATTTTTTTTATCCCATTTTAATTTATTTAATTTATATTCCATCCCCTTTTTATTTCGCTAAATATACTCAAAGATAGTTGATATATTGATCTTGTAAAGCAACTTCGGAGCTATAATTAATTATGAAAAACAGGATGTCCCGTTTAGCAAAGAGGTGTGTTTGTTGAAGCAAAAGGAGTTCATTGAATTTTTGGGTATGAGATTAGTTGATGAGCACGAGTAATATTTAGGAGTTCCTTATAGGACCTTATTTTTACTAATCTAATCTGTTTTGAACTTATTTTTCATAAATAAACCACTTAGTGGCCTGGATGATGCCCTGTGTTTGTTTCTCCTATTTTATTTTATTTTTTTTTTAAATTTTGGTTGGAAGATAGTGGATATATGTAGGGAATATTTCAAGCATTATCCCAAACTTGAATCTCACTGTGATCATACACTAAAGTACGGTGACGTCCAAAGGGAAAGAAGATAGAGCAAAAGAGTCGCCAACAAGTTTTAGGAACTTGTAAACCGTTCACAGGGTGAAGGTTACACCCCTTAACGATCCTAGAGATCGTTAACTCCAATAGGTCTGGAACCATGACTGGTAGTTCGGGGATGAAGGTACAAATCTAACCTAAAAGAGATTGAACCTGCCCTAATAATAGGACTCTAATTTATTCTGATCGTATTCATGTGCGCTTTCTGACTAACATGCAATCAATAGGATTAAACCTAAACCTGTTTATCTATGTTGGTTGAATATTAATGCACAAATAAATCTATTATTGGCGATCACTTGAATTATAATCATATTAACCTTCAACAAGATTATTAACTATCTTATTAAGAGTGATTACAAATACCAATTCTCTTTAAACATGGATAAAAGGTGTGATCAAGCAATATCAATAAATATATCAAGCAACATAATAATAATCATAACAATAATCATAACAATCATTATCATAATCATGTTAAAGCATAATATTAATAGCAAGATCCTAGACATGATACTAACAAGATTAATAACAAACCCTAGCATGTCACTAAACATATAAAAATCAAAGCTTTAGCCCTAACATGATACTAACATGATATTAGGAAAGAAAATAGAAGGAATCATAGAAATCATAATCGACATTATATTCTTTACCCTAAACATGATACTAGGAAACATTCTTTTAATCATTCTTGATATTAGAAATTACCCTAAACATGATACTAGGAAGATCAAAATGTCCTAACATGACACTAGAAATCATAACAACCTAGACATGATTTCTAAGAACCATAAAATCAATAAATCAATTAAAGCACTTACTTGGATGCCTCGTATCTCTTTCTAATAACAAAATACACACGTTAGTAACTTCAAGGAAAATAATAATAAAACAATTAAATTAAATAATTGAAATAAAGATTAGGGACCAAACCCTTAGAAATATCAAACCTTTCACGTCTAGGGTGAAGGCAACTTCGAACTTGGCTAGGTGTGTCTAGTGTTAATGTATGAGGAATTGTCTTTGTAAAAGGGTTGGTTTAGAAAGAGAGAGAGAATCAAGAAATTCTTGATGAGAGTAGGTGAGAAAAAAGAATTATAAAGAATTAGAATTGATGATTGAAAAAGGGGAGATATGAACTCTATTTATAAAGAAAAATGAGAGTCGAAGAATAAGAAAAGAATCCGAATTCGAATCGAAATAAAACTCGATGGACAGTAGTTTTTGCGGATTTTGTTTTTATCATATCTTTTGATCTAGAAGTCTAAATAAGGCATATAATATGTCGTTGGAAATATCTTTAAGTCTACTTTCTAAAAAAATTAAAATCAGATCAAAATCTTTTGTAGATAAAAATATATGGCCGAAATAGTAGGACAATGTCAGTTTTGGATAGAGTTTCATATCTCATTCATATCTTTTTCGTTATAGCTCGGATTTAATATTATAATATATCATTGGAAAGATAATTTAAAGATCTATCCAAACATATAAAATTTAGATAAAGATTATGAGGCACAAAAATAATATCTAACTGCCTTTGAACATCTTTAAATTCGAATAGAATTAGGATTTATGAAAAAGGAAAGTTTTAAAAAGGAAAAATTGCCCGGAATAATCCGACCTTTCCCTCATCCGCCCAAAATAATCCCACCTTTCGATTATTTTTAAATAATCCGACCTTTGTATATCATCCGCTTTAAATGGTCCCTACCGGTCATCTAACTTGTTATTACAAGTTACCATACACGTGTCAGTCTCTAATTTGTCAAAAAAAATTAAAATTTTTTTTGTTTAAAAATAGAAATAAAAAAAAATAGAAAAAAAAATTATAAATCTAAAAAAAAAAAACCAAAACCCAGATTCCGGCAACCCCAACCACCGGTTCCATACCCAATTTCGGCAACATCTCGTTTTCCCATCCCAATTCCGGCCACCAACGCCCTTCCCTTTCTCAAATCCGCCCAAACCCTTCCTCTCCCTCCCCGTTTCCGGCCCACTCGACCCCAGAAGCAGCCCACAAAACCACCAAAGCTGCGCTACTGAACTGCTGCTGCTCCCCTTTTCGCAAGCGCACCACCCACAAACCCGCTTCAAACGAACCACAATCAGTCGCACCACCCACCATAGCCGCGTCAACAACTACTAGAAGGCACCACAAATCAGCTGCTTCAAACGCCCTATAATTAGCTTCATAATCGCAAAGCCATCATAGCAACCCTCATAGGGGAGGGGGACGGTTTTGGTGGGATAAAATTGGGTAGAGGTGGAGGTTTCGGTGGGTGGGTGGGTTGGGTAAGGGAGGTGGTTTCGGTGGAGGGTTTGCCGGAGAGGGTGACTATTTTTGTTTGTTTTTTTTTTAAAGTTTTCAATAATTTTTTGATTATTTTTTTTATTTAGTTTTTTTTTTGGCCATTCACATATTGACACGTGTGCAACAAACCCCAAGTCACAAATGGTAACTTGTTTAGCCGGTTTCAAGTCACTTGGGACCATTAAGAGCGGATTGAATATAAAGGTCGGATTATTAAAAAATAATCAAAAGGTGGGATTATTTTGGGCGGATGAGGCAAAAGTCGGATTATTGGGGGCAATTTTTCCTTTTAAAAAAGGAAAGTTTTTATTTAACTCAAATTCTTTAATCTTATCTTTTCAAAAGGATAATTAAGATCTTTTAGAAACTTATAGAAGCTTCTAATTAATCCTAATTATTTTAGGAATAGGATTAAACCTTTGGACCCTCCACATGATCATTGGGTCGTAGGTAAAATCCGGTTTGGGCCCAGTTTAGTATTTTGGCCATAACTTCCTCATTATTCATCGGAATTGGGCTTATAATATATCGTTGGAAAGGTCTTTTCAAACTCCATCAAAATACACTATTATTGGACCCTTATCATGGACCAAACTAAATTGGAATGCACGTTTTTCATAAATAAGGTAAGAAAAGAAATATTTTTCAAAAATAGAAAGAAGAGATATTTTAATAAAAACATCCTCATCACTAGAATTTTCACACTTTCACTTTGTTCGATAATCAAATAATGTGAAAGGTATTCATCACTGGGTTTGGTTTTGGGGAGACACATTTGGGTGTCTACAGAAGCCCTCACTTTAACTGAGTTTGGAGAAACGCAAGTTTCGAAAACAAAAGTCAAAGTAGCGATAGGGAAAGAGAATGATTCAGAACGTTCTACGATCCTAAACTATTCTTGTAACGCCGATACCTGCAAACTAGCGTTAGTTAAAAAGATAAGAGAGTTAAGAAACAAGTATCTTGCACCGTCGAGCACACGTTTCTGAAGGTAACCGATTTGTTGTTGCGTTTGTCGTTGAGAAAACCTTCCACAATCTATGGAACGCCATCTTGATGTTTTGATGTTCACTCATCTATGAACAATAGAGCTTTTTTTGGAAGAAATATCCACGCGTCTCTGAACAAAAGAGCTTATTTTGAATGATATGTCCACGCGTCTCTAAACAAAGAGCTTTTGAATGATATGTCCACGCGTCTCTGAACAAAGAGCTTTTGAATGATATGTCCACGCGTCTCTGAACAAAGAGCTTTTGAATGATATGTCCACGCGTCTCAAAACAAAGAGCTTTTGAATGATATGTCCACGCGTCTCTGAACAAAGAGCTTTTGAATGATATGCCCACACGTCTCTGAACAAAAGAGCTTTGATGATATGCCCACGCGTCTCTGAGCAAAAGAGCTTTGATTATATGTCCACACGTCTCTGAACAAAAGAGCTTTGATGATATGTCCACGCGTCTCTGAACAAAAGACTTTGATATGTCCACGCGTCTCTAAACAAAAGATCTTGATGATATGTCCACGCGTCTCTGAACAAAAGAGCTTTGATGATATGTCCACGCGTCTCTGAACAAAAGAGCTTTGATGATATGTCCACGAGTCTCTGAACAAAAGAGCTCCGCGTCTCTGAATAAAAGAGCTTGAAAGAAATGTCCACGCGTTTCTGAACAAAAGAGCTTGAAAGGATTTTCCACGCGTCTTTGAACAATAGAGTTTTGATACTTGAATGTTTGTTGCGATAATATTCCGAAGAAAACTTCTGAAGACCAAAGCTTGTCGGTCTTTAAAGCTCGCTTGAACTTTGCTTCCTCTGTGCCAGTACGTTGGCGCTTTTGCTGCTTGTGAACGATTATGTCCGTGTCTCTGCTGTTTATGAACCAATACGTCGGTGTCTCTGTTATTTATGAACCAGTACGTCGGTGTCTCCGCGATGAGCCAATGCTTAGGCGCTTTAAGCTAAGTGAGACGATCTTTCGTCAGGTCGATCACTTATTGTGATTGTAATCAAGCCGACTACTTAATCATGTCAAATTGCTTATAGGGGCTAACTGGCGTACCAAGGAACCCGAAATTGCTTAAAGAGGTTGAAATAACTACTCTGAGTGGTTGAGCTCTGTCGCCGCTGCAATGCCTCTGGCGCCGTGATTTGGCTCTGTCGCCAGGCGCTGAAATCTGTTGCCAGACGCTAGATGTCGTTGTCTGGCACTGGAGTCGGGTCTTCCCTATTCTGCTCTTGCTGCTGCTGGGATGCACCTGTATTTATCTTTGACTTTAGGACTTTGCCAATTTCTTTAATTATTTCAGGGTTGACCTAAAGTTTAATGTCACTTGACTCATTGACTTGACACGACTCAAGGAATAAACTTGACTCGCTGTGATTGACTCGAGGTTGACTCGACTCGAAGTGAAATGACACGCGTGACTCATGACCCGTGTGTGCATTTTATTGTGATCGTGCGACTCGAAAATGCAAAAAAGCAAAAATTTTCTGTCATTTTTGTGGAGGGTACCGACTTTCTCCTGAAAAAGAAAGAAGCGAAGTTTTTGAAGGTGCATGTTGAATGAGCTTAGTCAAATGTCATTTGATACTATCTCTCAAGGTGCAAGGATTAACCCATCCTAGGCTATCTCAATTTTTGACTCAATGATGAAAGCATTTGGGTAACTTAGGCACGGAGGCTAAGCACTTCATACTTTGTGATACAATGATAAGTGATGTTGATATGACAAGGCATGCTTCAACGTTGTGTTAAGATTCCATGACAAAGGGTTCCTAAGGGAAGGTATATTTGGTCATGTATCTGTGATGTGTGTGAAAGTGATTCTAAAGTTAGGCCGCAAGAGCTAAATGTGTGGAAAAAAAATATTGAAAAGAGTCAAATGCTGGTGACTCTTAGGCTGGGTTGGCTAATGATGTAGGGATCAAGCCTCCAAGTCTAGCTCTAAGTGAAAAGGGATGAGCATAGGAGACCCCTTGATATGATCATTGTGTGAGTGTGGGAATGTGAATATGAATGCATTTTTATTACGGCCGCACCTCGACGTGAGGTTGCCTACGTATCCGTTAGGAATTAGGCCGAACGTAGCTCTAGCCGAACCTCGCACAAGTGTGTGTATACCTCAAAAAGGTCTTTTTAAGGGTTGTAACGTGGTTAGGCTAAAGGTTGAAGAAGAAGGGGATAAAAGGCTCAAGACCCTAGATAAGCCCCCAAGGTGTGCAACCTTGCTTTTTAATTTTTATATTTTTATGCTTGAGGCTTTCTACTCTTTTTTTAGCTCTCTTTTCCCTTTTTTTGCTTTAGCATTTTTTTTATTTTTATAAGTTTGGGAAATCCTAATCATGCGGTCTATCACTCACTTGGCCTTCATGTTTCTCAGGAACGGTACCAAGCACTCGATAAGAGACGCAATCTGAGACGTGTTCATATCAAAGACATTGGAACACTTGCCCTTTTGTACACTTTTATTATTATTATTTATTTATTTATTGCTATTTTAATCTTTTGAAGTCACTCAAGCCTTTTGAAGTTACATAAGTTACACACCATCCCATCCCAAGGTTAGGTAGATGTAGGTTGAAAAAATGAAGGGTCTATCGTTAGACGAGGCTCAAAGTGGTTTATCAAGAAAGTATTGCACATTTGAAGGTGAAAGGTGATATGATGTAGATACAAGGGGTGCCTCAAATCATTGGTATACCTTGTTCTTAGTTCGACAATGATTTTTTATTTTTTTTAATGCAATGCAACACAATGATCATATGCAAGGAAATAAATGCTCATTTTATTTAAAAAGTGAAAGGTAAAAATCAAAGTCTAAGAAATAAATTCAAGGAGGATGAAGGGTGCCTATGCTAGACTTATTGGGGAAAGGGTTTGAAAAAAATAAGAAGAAAGCATGAAATCTTGGTGAGAATCTTGCCTTATGCATGTGTTTCATCATTACCCTCATTTTTTTATTTGTCAATCACATGACTCAAACTCGATTCAACATGCAGGATGGAAGAAGGGAGGAATAATGAAGGTTGTGATATGGAGGGATCATGTAGAAAATGGAAAGGTGATGTAGGGGGAGAGATGTGAAAAATTAGGAGTAGAATGTACCCCCTACTCAAATGACGGAAAAGACCGACTCATGCATGAACCTAAGACATGGTCATGTTGACATATACTCAAAGTGTGTGATAAGACTAGTGACTAGTGAGTTTAGTGACATGTTAAGATTTGTGTCATGACCATGTGGCTAGAATATATGACTAGACTCGAACAAAGACTAAGTTAAGACCTCACGTATATGCATTAAATTGGACAGCCTATGGTATTTTAGTCATACCTTTTGATCTGTGACTCTAATTGGGATGAAACCAACGCCAAATTAAATATAAAACTCGGGGCTACAGATCCTTATGTTGTAAGACTAGTAGTTCTTCCTAGAACTCCGGCTATGACCAAAACAAGTTAACGCTTGTGCAGTATACGGGAATAAAAATCCGGGTTGACTTAAAGGGACTATGACTCGATTTTAGACATATTTATTAGCTCAAATTAATTAATTAAACAAAGTCCTTTATTCATTAATTATTTTATTAAGACTTTATTTACAAACACAAGTCAAACCAAACGGTTAGGAAAATCACATAGAGTATGCACAAGCAAAGAATGCACAAGTAGTCAAGTAGTCATAATATGATGCAATGAGTTTGCAACCTAACCAGAGCTCTAGTTCTCTAAAGTTCGAGATATGGGTTAGTCAAAAAGGGTCCATGGTTAATTGTCCGGATGCACTGCGCAGAAGCCTAACCGTGAAGGGTTGGCGCGAGTGGATGGGACACCGCGAGTTAAAAACTCGCTTCCATGGTTTGGTGAATTCAACATTCTCGGATGTACCCTTTGTTGCACAGAGCGTTCAATCAGGTAGATGGAGCATGAATTACCAGAGGGTTATGTCCATATGTAGAAAACATATGGGTTTCAGAAAAGTGAGAAAAACTCAATCAGGAAATAGGATCGAGCAAACAGTGCTAAAAACTGGTCAAAATTAGAATGCATATTTCTTGCTCGGTATTGGAAGAACTTGGCGCCAGCAAACAGAGGCCGGCGCCAACGATTTGGCTTTAGCGCCAGGCGAAAACTTTTGTCGCCAGGTGCTAAAGTCAAATCAGTGGCTCTAGACTCTGTTTCCAGACACTAGTTCCTACATGCCTCAGCAGCTTTCTGTGCTCGATAAAATATTCCAATTTCGCGCAGCATTATTTCGATTCTAGTTGTGAAAGATATTCCTCAAATTTCCTACGTGTAAAAATCCTATGTTTTAACTCATTACGGATGGTCTTTCCAATGAGATCTTTTTTATGCATATGACAATAATGGTAATCAAAATTACACACATGAAATACTTAGAACTTTTCGAGTCTCATCCACTCATTCTAAATCATTGCCAAAATAAATTTCAGGAATTAAAATAGAAAACCTCCCCAGTGGAATCGCCAAAGACTGTAGGGAATATTTCAAGCATTATCCCAAACTCGAACCCCACTTTGATCATACACTAAAGTACGGTGACGTCCAAAGGGAAAGAAGATAGAGCAAAAGAGTCGCCAACAAGTTTTAGGAACTTGTAAACCGTTCACAGGGTGAAGGTTACACCCCTTAACGATCCTAGAGATCGTTAACTCCAATAGGTCTGGAACCATGACTGGTAGTTCGGGGATGAAGGTACAAATCTAACCTAAAATAGATTGAACCTGCCCTAATAATAGGACTCTACTTTATTCTGATCGTATTCATGTGCGCTTTCTGACTAACATGCAATCAATAGGATTAAACCTAAACCTGTTTATCTATGTTGGTTGAATATTAATGCACAAATAAATCTATTATTGGCGATCACTTGAATTATAATCATATTAACCTTCAACAAGATTATTAACTATCTTATTAAGAGTGATTACAAATACCAATTCTCTTTAAACATGCATAAAAGGTGTGATCAAGCAATAACAATAAATATATCAAGAAACATAATAATAATCATAACAATCATTATCAAAATCATGTTAAAGCATTATATTAATAGCAAGATCCTAGACATGATACTAATATGATATTAGGAAAGAAAATAAAAGGCATCATAGAAATCATAATTGACATAATATTCTTTACCCTAAAAATGATACTAGGAAACATTCTTTTAATCATTCTTGATATTAGAAATTACCCTAAACATGATACTAGGAAGATCAAAACGTCCTAACATGACACTAGAAATCTTAACAACCTAGACATGATTTCTAAGAACCATAAAATCAATAAATCAATTAAAGCACTTACTTGGACGCCTCGTATCTCTTTCTAATAACAAAATACACACGTTAGTAACTTCAAGGAAAATAATAATAAAACAATTAAATTGAATAATTGAAATAAAGATTAGGGACCAAACCCTCAAAAATATCAAACCTTTCACGTCTAGGGCGAAGAAAATTTTGAACTTGGCTTTGTGTGTCTAGTGCTAATGTATGAGGAATTGTCTTTGTAAAAGGGTTGGTTTAGAAAGAGAGAGAGAGAATCAAGAAATTCTTGATAAGAGTTGGTGAGAAAAAAGAATTAGAAAGAATAAGAATTTATGATTGAAAAAGGGGAGATATGACCTCTATTTATAGAGAAAAAAGAGAGTCAAAGAATAAGAAAAGAATCCGAATTCGAATCGATATAAAACTCGATGGACAACAGTTTTTGCGGATTTTGTTTTTATCATATCTTTTGATCTAGAAGTCCAAATAAGGCATATAATATGTCGTTGGAAAGCTCTTGAAGTCTACTTTCCAACCCAATTAGAATAAGATTAAAATCTTTTGTAGATAAAAAGGTATGGCCGAAATAGTAGGACAATGTTAGTTTTGGATAGAGTTTCATATCTCATTCATATCTTTTTCTTATAGCTCGGATTTAATATTATAATATATCATTGGAAAGATAATTTAAAGATCTATCCAGCCATATAAAATTTGGATAAATATTATGAGGCACAAAAATAATATCTAACTTCCTTTGAACATCTTTAAATTCGAATAGAATCAGGATTTAAGAAAAAGGAAAATTTTAAAAAGGGAAAGTTTTTATTTAACTTAAATTCTTTAATCTTATCTTTTCAAAAGGATAATTAAGATCTTTTAGAAACTTATAGAAGCTTCTAATTTATCCTAATTAGTTTAGGAATAGGATTAAACCTTTGGACCCTCCACATGATAATTGGGTCGTAGGAAAAATCTGGTTTGGGCCCAATTTAGTATTTTGGCCATAACTTCCTCATTATTCATCGGAATTGGGCTTATAATATATCGTTGGAAAGGTATTTTCAAACTCCATCCAAATACACTATTATTGGACCCTTATCATGGACCAAACTAAACAAGAATGCACATTTTTCATAAATAAGGTAAGAAAAGAAATATTTTCAAAAAACAGAAAGAAGAGATGTTTTAATAAAAACATCTTCATCAATAGACTTTTCACACTTTCGCTTTGTTCGATAATCAAATGACGTGAAAGGTATTCATCACTGGGTTTGGTTTTGGGGAGACACATTTGGGTGTCTACAATATCACTTAAATATTTTTATCATATTTTTTTAAAAAAAATTATTATACATTAATGTTTGTATAGTACTTTTTCACATCTAAAAGATATTTTAATATGATATGAAAAGTTTATATAAATAAATGAAATTAATTATAAGAATCGTTTGAAGTATTTTTATTTTTTCTTGTAATGTTTGTTTCTCATTATTTGCATGAATTTCATTTATCTTGTAAAACATTAATCTTACTTTAAATGTTGTTAAACATACCAATCATGACATTCTTCATATTCAATTACATGAAACTTAATTAGCATATACTACATCTGATTTTTTTTAGTCGCAACTTTGAAATATTTTATATCTCTCAAATAATTCCCCAAAGTTACCACTAAAAAAAGATCGGAGGTAGTATTTGTTTTCAACTACCTCTAGCATATGTAGTGATAATGAAGAATTTTACACGAATCTCAAGAGTTTTGAGTGAATTTTTTATATCAACATGACTATAAAGCAAATAATGGAATATCATATTGAAATATAGCAAATCCTACATAATACACAATCATTAAACTAAAATGCAAATAATAGCATAAAAAACATATAGGTCATAATTAATTTGGGGTGATTTATTGTGTACATGTAAAATTAAGCATGCAAAATGCATCTATTGCATGCCAAATAAGATATAGGAAACAAATTCGTACTAACACAATCAGACCTAGTAGAATGTTTCTCCAAGACTCCAAGAGGTATGACCATTTAGTGTATCATTTCCTTGGTCTGATTTATAAGGAAGAATTTATTGAATACATATCGGTTACAAATTGAAGGGGTCAAAACAATTTAAAAATATTGTAATTGTTATAACTCTTCTTCTATCAAATTAAGCCCAACATAAATATAACCAGTTACAAAACTTAATTTGGGTGATGAAAATTGATCGATTGAATTAATTAATTTTTTTGAAACAATTGGTTTAATTAATTTTTTGAAACAATTGATTTAATTAATTTATTATATAATTTAATGTACACATGTTTATCATGTACATGTAATCTATTATGTGCTAATTTGATGATGACGTGGATAAATAAGAAAAAAAAAAGTGACACATGGCGATATGACACTCCTTGCCTTTGAGTTTAGTAATAATACTAGCATAGCACCCGTGCGGTGCACGACTTACAAATCTTATGACTTATATTCATTTCACAAAATTTTAAGATAAAACGATTTAATGAGTAATGATGAATTTACTTACATAGATGTCTTAATTATGCATTTTTAACCTCTTAAAATAATGATATCTACTTTAAAGACAAATTTTTTATTATTAAATTGAATGTAAAGTTTTTAAATATAATTCTACTCAATCAATGAACTGCTGATAATCAATCCCTACATTAAGTCATTTTTTTTCTCATTTCTACTTAATTCACTGATTTTTAAAAATGATTAAACTTTGTCCACTAACTCAATGTATACAAGACTTTTTTTGTGTGACTGACACGGCTGAAACACGCCAAAACATGAGTAACCCATGACCAAGTAATTAACCCCAAACTGACTGAGTGACCCTTGACCGATCGAATAACCCCTGACCAAGTAATCCCTGACCGACTGTAGGCGTCGTTCGAAGTGCGCCTACGTTAAAAGCATGTGTGAATATGCTTAGCACTCATAGGAAGTGGGAATTGACATATACGATTAGGGACAACAATTAGGGACAAAGCAAAGTAGGGAGCCTCCAACAATTTTTTAAGGAACTTGTAAACCGTTCACGGATCATAAAAGGCAACCACGAATAAGGGACAACGATAGGCAACAACGATTGACCCGTGAAGGTTACACCCCATTCATAATCCATGAGATTACTAACTCCATATGGTTCGGAACCACGAAAGGAGGATCGGGGATGATGGTACGAAGTGAGTCATGGAGTCACATTCGCCCGTATTGGCCTCTACTCGATTCTTATAGTGAAAATTGATTCCTGCGATCTCAAAGGCATACAAACAAAAATTCAATTTGCTCCAATCTATTATTAAGCTAAATTGGTTGAATATTAATGCAACACATAATTCTAAAAAATTAGTGTTAACTTGAATTAATAACAAGATTAAAAAGGAACCTAAACCGGTTGTCCAAATTATCTTATTAGGCGTGATTTTCAATTACATATTGCCTTTAAACATAAAATATGGTGATCATAATAATAATAGAATAAACATTAATATTGGAAGCAATTCAACAATAATAACGTTAGTCAAATCAATTAATAAATTAACCTAATCATGATACTAGCAATATAAAATAATATAAGTAATTAAATTAATCAATTACTCACATTCCGTGCGCTCCTTTATTGCTACATCATGAATAAATTGTTAGTAACTTCAATAAAAAAATATCAATCAAATGAAAATTAAATTAAATAAATATAGATTTATTTGGTCCAAACCCTCAATTATTTGTACCTTTCACGCCTTGGTTTAAGGACAAAACCTCGGGTATTGTATGAACTCCTTGGAGTGGTTAAGGAAGTATGATGTAATTAGGAATATAGGTTTGAGGCTTAGAATATGAGAGAAAGAGAAGAGAATGGTTTTTGGTGTAAAAGAGAGAAAGAGAGAAGGATTTGATGCCCCGAACTGTAGAAAGGGGGGTCGTATTTATAGGGAAATGAGCAGAGGGAACACACGGAACCTTAAAAAGATAAAAAACCCTAAAAATTAACACCGCGACACGGCAGAGAACACCATGACACAGTGCCAGGCACCGTCAGATGGGTGAAATTCTGTGACACGGTGGAACAGTGTGACGCGGGACAGAAACAATCCTACAGAGGATAAAACGCGTTTAGGGATTACGCGGAGAAAACACGGAGCAATCCCATGTCACTGGAAGTGCACCGTGACACGGGAAGACATGCCGTGACACGGTGGAGTTTTTGCCCAGATTCTTAAGCGCGCGGGAAAGAAAAGCGGAAAAGACACGGGAAAGTGCCGTGTCACGATGAAAAATCCCGTGTCATGGTACCATAACTCGTGCCACGTCATCATCTCCCGTGACACGGAGAATTTTCGCGTGAAAAGTATGCGAAAATAAGCATGAGAATTCCCATGTCACGGCAACAAAACCACTGTGACACATTAATGTAGACACCTAAAAATGTCTCCCCAAAACCAAACCCGTTGATGAACACCTTTCACCGCCATTATTGGTCGAGTTGAGTATTTAATCTTTGGAGTGCTTAAATCCATGTTCTATCCAATATATTTCATGAACCAATCCAATTTCTAGCTCATTTCCCTAAACCATAACCTATTTTTCACTTTTCGTGTCCACATCGCAAAACCGAGAGAAACTGATTTTATGGCTATAAAATTTTGATCCAATTATTATTTTTTTGGATAGGCCTTTAAATAAGCTTTCCAACCATATATCATAAGCCCAATTCCGAGCTATAACGAAAAAGATATGAGCAAAACATTAAACTCGGCCTAAAACCGATACCCTTCCACTAAAACGGCCATATCTTAAAATATAAATATCATTTTGACTTGATTATAATTTGGTTGGAAAGTAGACTTGATAATATTTCCAATGATATATTATATGCCTTATTCCGAATTACGGATCAAAAGTTATGATTATTTTAAGAACGGGTAAAAAACTTAAATTACCGCGCAGCAGCAAAAATGCCTTGACGCGGCAAAAGCTGACGTGTCACGGGGCTTATTCCCGTGACACGTGCCCATTTTTGTAATTACACACAATTTTATTCCGTGTCACGGATTTTTCACCGTGTCATGCTTCAATTTCCCGTGTCACGGTGCCCATTCCGTGTAATTTCCGCGTACTTTTTACACCGTGACACGGCATACTGCGCTGTGCCACGGTGAACAATGCCGTGTCACGGTATTTCTTCCCGTGTCACGGTGCACATCCCGTGCCACGGGATTGCTCCGTGTTTTCTCCGCGTAATCCCTAAATGCGTTTTCACTTCCCGTAACCTAATTATTTCCCGCGTCACTCAGTTTTTCCCCGTGTCACGGGATCTTCCCCCGTCTGACGGTGCCTGTCACCATGTCACGGTGCTCTTTGCCGTGAAACGGTATTATTTTTTAGGGTTTTTATCTTTTTAGGGTTCCGCGTGTTCCCTCTGCTCATTTTCCCTCTAAATAGGACCCCCCTTTCTGCAGTTCGGGGCACCAATAATCATTCTCTCTCACCTTACACCAAAAATCATTTTCTTCTCCCTCTTTAACCTAATTTATAGCCTCCTTATTCTTCCATAATAATTCCCCTAAGCACTCCAAGGAGTCTATACTTAACCCGAGGTTCCGTCCTTAAACCAAGGCGTGAAAGGTACAAATAACTGAAGGTTTGGACCAAATCAACTCTACTTTTTATTTAATTTAATTTCCATTTACTTTATATTTTTTTATTGAAGTTACTAACAGTTTATTCATGATGTAGCAATTTAAAGGAACGTGCTGAATGTAAATAATTAATTAAATTAATTACTCTTATTTTATTTTTATATTGCTAGTATCATGATTAGGTTATTTTATATTTGATTTGACTAACACTATTATTGATGTTATTCTATTATTATTTTGATCACCATATTGCTCTCAATATTGATGTTATTCTATTATTATTTTGATCACCATATTGCATGTTAAAGGGAATATGTAATTGAAAACCATGCCTAATAAGATAATTTGGACAACCGGTTTAGGTTCCTTTTTAATCTTGTTGTTTAATCAAGTGATCACAATATTTTAGAATTATGTGTTGCATTAATATTAAACCAATTTAGCATAATAATGGTTTGGAGCAAATTGAATCTTTGTTTGCATGCCTTTGAAATCGCAGGAATCACTTTTCACTATAAGAATCGAGTAGAGGCCAAATTTACGGTAGGCTGCTTCTTCGCAATCAGTCCTAGATGACTGATCTGGGCTCTGCTCGCCCGTCTACGCTCCGACCCAAAAAGCCGGGGTCCCCGGCCAGAACCACACGTGCAAGTTTCCCTGCATGTGGCTCGTCCGTGCTTTCCGAGACGCTGCCACTGGCAGTTGAATCATGTCATTTAGGTGATTGATTCCACCGAAATAAAAAGTATCCAACCTATATCCCATCTGGGCAATCTAAAAGCATCTTCTTTTTTGAGAGTTGTAAGATAAGCTAGGAAAGCGGTCCCCGGAGCGTAGGGCCGATCCCCGTGTGCTGGAGGGACGCGTAGTGGATAGAAATAGAATAAGGGGCTTTGAAGCCCAATGCTGGGCTACCCCCGAAGTTTCAAATGCCCGCGACAAGAAATGAATCAAATTTTTAGGATGACTGACCGTTCTGCTGTAAAAGCAACCTAAGCAGTGGTTGGCTAAGCCGTAACGCTGTCAAAGAAGTCTCGATTATCAGACCTAATCCGCCTTTCCGTGCCCTGAGAGTCTCTTCAGCCTAAAGCTTACATCCACCCTCACCCTCTTTAAAAGGCCGGCGGAAAGAGTGCTCTGCTCATCTTTCTTACGGCAGGCAAAGCCCAAAGGCTGCTATCCCAATAGGCCAGCGAGCGGAACGCCCCGACGACAGCCTTTCTTTTCCAAAGGAAAGTTTCAGTCTGGCCCGGCGGGTTTGCCTAGTGGAGAACGAAGAAAAATTCTGGACGGGCGAATGTGACTCCATGACTCACTTCGTACCATCATCCCTGATCCTCCTTTCGTGGTTCCGAACCATATGGAGTTAGTAATCTCATGGATTATGAATGGGGTGTAACCTTCACGGGTCAATTTTTATTGCCTTCATTTTCCCTTTATTCGTGGTTTCCTTTTATGATCCGTGAACGGTTTACATGTTCCTTAAAAACTTGTTGGCGGCTCCCTACTTTGCTTTGTCCCTAATCGTATGTCAATTCCCACTTCCTATGAGTGCCAAGCATATTCACAACATGCTTTTAACGTAGGCGCACTTCAAACGACGCCTACAGTTAAGAATTCCTATGTCACGGTACCAGGCCCCGTGCCACGTCACTTTTCCCCGTGATGCGGTGGTTTTGTTGCCTGCGCGACGATTCCAATTTTTTATGCGTTTTTAAAATTGCAATAACTTTTGATCTGTAACTCGGAATAAGGAATATAATATATCATTGGAAATCTTATCAATTATACTTTCCAACCCAATTATAATCAGGTCAAAATCATTTGTAGAGTTTACAGTATGGCCGTTTCAGTGGAAGGGTGTCGGTTTTAGGCCAAGTTTAGTGTTTTGCTCATATCTTTTTCGTTATAACTTGGAATTGGGATTATGATATATGGTTGGAAAGCTTATTTCAATTCATATCCAACTAAATAATAATTGGATCAAAATTATATATCCATAAAATCAGTTCAGCTCGATTTTTTGATGTGTATACGAAAAGTGGAAAATAGGTTATGGTTTAGGGAAATGAGCTAGGAAATGGATTGGTTTATGAAATGTATCGGATAGAACATGGATTTAAGCACTTCAAAGATTAAATACTCAACCCGACCAATAATGGTGGTGAAAGGTGTTCATCATCGAGTTTGGTTTTGGAGAGACATTTTTAGGTGTGTACACCAACCGAGTAACCTCTGACCAAAACATCTCGGCAACACGGTGTAGCCAACCAGATATGAAACTTTGTAAACTCAATATATGCTTGGAAAAATAATTTCTATTAGCAAAAAACATGATCATTGTACTAATATTGTATTTCGTAAGTCACAAATAATGTCATTTTTTTTCTCTATGGCCTCTAAAACACTTGAAATTTAACATGTAACTTCTAAAATAGGATTTTTTTATATTCACATATAGCATGAATATAGTCATATATTTTTAAAGACATTTGATATATATGTTTTTCATAATTTTTTGTATGAGGTCTGATGTACCATGCGACAGGGGTTACTCGAGTTGTCGGGGATACTCAAGTTACTCGGCCATGGGTTACTCGAGTTACTCCTGACCGAGTAACTCCTCAAGTAACCCTGACCGAGTAACTCCTCAAGTTACCCCTGATCGAGTAACCCCTCGAGTAATCAATGACCGAACCCCTCAAGTAACCCCTGACTAAGTAACCCCTAACTCCTTAAATAACCTTTAACAAAATTACTCGAGTATGTAAGCCGTGACCGAACTCCTTAAATAATCCTAACCTAGTAACTCGAGTAACCCCTGACCGAGTAACTCATGACTGAGTAACCCGTGACCGAGTAACCCCTCAAGCAACCCTAGAACCGAGTGAACCCCTCGAGTAACCTCTGTCCGAACCCCTTAAGTAACCCTGACCGAGTGACTCGAGTAACCCCTGAGTGAATAACTCGGGTAACTTCTAACAAACTGACTCGGGTAACCCCTGCCACATGGTGTGGCCTGCTGCACTAAAAAGTTGTTGTAGTTTTATTATTTATGTAAATATTAGTTCTCATATTTTTCTTTCTCTCGTGGAGAATAAAAAATATGAAATTATCTTGTCTCATCACCTACTATAAAAAATATGAAATTATCTTGTCTCATCACCTACTAAATTTTATCACATGATGAATCAACCTCATCACCACACACATATTGCATCTTCCACATCCAAATATTTGCACATTTAAAAAACTGAAAAGCCAGTGCTTAATTAGTATACTTTTTTTTCAAAAATTGTAACCTTTAGCTACATATGACCTTATAAGGATGCGTAGGCTTGCCCTTAATTATTTGATTACTTCACAATAATAATAATAATAATAATAATAATAATAAATAATAATAATAATAATAAATAATAATAATAATAATATTATATGTATTATTATTATTATTATTATTTATTATTATTATTATTATTATTATTATTATAATATATAATCACTTGATATTTTTATTGCACATACAAGTATATAATAGTGAAAAAAAATATTATATGTACACAGTTATAAGAGAAGTAAAAAAAAATGCATATTACTCTTACATATCACTCGTGACGACACAAAATGTGCAACGCATTTTCTATGTGACTGGCACATCGTGTGGCTGTTTGTAAAAAGCAATAGTAACACCTATGACACCGACAAGTTAACCCCTGTTTTACTAACATATTTAGAGTAGCCCCTTATTAACTTATTGAGTAACTCTTAAATAATTAACAAATAAAGTATCCCCTACAACACTCACAGTGTAACCACTATAACACATACTAATAAGTAGGCCCTATATTTTCCTCAAAAAAAAAAAAAGTAAGCCCTATATCATTAATTGAGTGACCCCTATAACACTAACTAAGTAACATTGATGAATAACTAACACAATCAAACTTTGCATACATCTCGATGCAACAATTTTACTTAGTTTTTATGTAATTTATATCAATAAAAATTATATTCTTTTTAATTATTAAACCTTATATCAAAAATGATAAAATATGAATTTATTACATTTATAAAAAAAAAGGTAAAATAAATAAACTACAATCAATTCTAATATCATAGATAGTGAAAAAAATTCTAACGTGTCAATTATGATAGAAAGAATGGAGTAATAATTAGTGTCGAACTCTATATTTAAAAATGAGAATTATAGTTTATATAGAATTATATATGAATCAACTTTTTAACAATTTGTAGATGTTATGCATGAGTGTGTTGGGACTTTAGTTGTGGAATAAATGGTTTATTTATAGGTTTAGCAAAAGTTTAAAATTTTGTTATAATAATTTAGAGATTTCGCATTTAGGAGTTTTGTAACAAAATATTGTAGCAAATCAATTATATATAGCATGTATAATTTTTTTAACAAAATATTATAGCAAATGAATTATATATAGCATGTATAATTTTTTTAAAAAAAAATTAATTATGATATACCTAAAATCATATGGTAGAAAATTAGTAAAGTCATTATAATTGTATCACAATTTACATTTATCTTTTTAAAGAACACACAATCTACATATTTATAAGCTTTTTACGGATCACAACATGTCTAATTGTTTAAACATAAGCTAGAAAGCACATTATTATGAAGTTTGATCTTATTATATTAAAATTGTTATAACTTTTCAATATATCAACTTTTGTAAAAATAAATTAATGCACAATTATAAAAAAAAAAAAAAAAAATAATGGTCAAAATAGTGAATTGGAGATCATTTAAATGTAACACTTAACAAAGTGGAGGTAGCTACTCCGTATTATATTTTTTAAATAAGATACATAATTTATAAACATTAGTATATCTACATTTAATATATAATCAAATATATCTTTTACTAATCCGTAATATAAACTTGATTTAAATATAAAAGATATGAATGGAGAGGCCAGAGTGAGATCCATGAAGAAACTTGAAAAAGTCATATCCCAGAAGTATAGTCTCAAGTTGAACTTTTAAGGATAAATAATTGGTTGAGTTGAGTTTCATAATATTAGCGAGGTTGACAACATAGCACAATTAGCTTCAACATCATTAGGAATGGTGTTTGTAGACATAGGAATAATGTGGGGAGGAAAAAAAATTAGATTGAACGAATAATCTACTCTAATATAGCTATACGTGTGCTAATAAGGAAACCTAAAATATAATGTACGGAGTACAGAATAACAAAATATACTCTCCTTGAATTAAGCAATCTAATGTAAAAATGATATGGATTAAATATATGCTGTCCATGAATAATATTAATTGAGAAACAATATGAAGAAAGTCAAGATATTATCTCTGAATATCTTTAATAATAGGATCTTTGACAATTATACATTTTATCAAAATAAAAAAAAATAAAAAAAAAACCTAAAACAGGGATATGTGGCAGCCATGAAGCTAGTGTACCCTCTTTTAGTATAATATATAGATAGATAGATTGATGAAATTACGGTGAACAAACACCATGGCCTTAATCTACACTTATGTGAGTCACAAGCCTATAACAATAACGATGATAGTAAAACTATTAAAGATTTAGACATTGACAATAATAAAATAAATTAGGTACCGTTCTAAATTAATTATTCAACGTAAAAAAAAATTCATAAACTTGACTTTATAATTATTATTGTTATTAGATTAAGGCTCGTGCCATGCACAGTAAGTCTAATTTTTTTTAAAAAATTAATTATATCCAACAAATAAAATTTGATAAAATATACAAATATATAGAAATTATAATGTCATAATATATATATATATATATATAATATATATATATATATATATATATATATATATATATATATATATATATATATATAGGCAAAGCAACAAATTATCTAAAAAAATGGATTTTTTTTAGTCTACCCGAACTCGAGAATTTTTCAGGCGGGGCTTGATCAGGTCTAGTGGCCATATTAGTGGATATTTATTTATAAATTACTTTTTAATAAACATCAAAAATCAATCAAACAGCAAACTAAAATCTCCACTAAAATTATTTGCAAAAGTGCAAACATACACAAAATTACAAATAATATGTTACCATTATATCTAAAAAATCATTTGTTAAACACAACATTTATTTTACAGTTGTATATCATTTTGTGATTATATGTATGTATAATAGCAAATTTCATAAACAAAATTATAATTAACTTGAATATATAGTTGTAGGGAATATTTCAAGCATCCCACACTTGAGCCCCACTGTGATCATATACTTAAGTATGGTGGCGTTCAAAGGGAAGGAAGCTAGAGCAAAAGAGTCGCCAACAACTGTTCACATGGTGAAGGTTACACCCCTTCATGATCCATGAGATTGCTAACTCCATAGTTGTTTTGAACCATGACTGGATATTCGGGGATGAAGGTATGAATTCAACCAAATAGAGATTGAATCTGCCCGAAAAATAGGTCTCTACTTTATTCTTCTCATATTCATGTGCGCTTTCTGACTAACATACAATCAATAATATATTAACCCTAAAGTTGTTTAATCTATGTTGGTTGAATATTAATGCACAAGCAGGACTACTATTTGCGATCCACTTGAACTATAATCATATTAGCCTAAACAAGATTATTAATTATCTTATTAAGCGTGATTACAAGTACAAATTCCCTTTAAACATGTATAAAAGGCGTGATCAAGCAATAACAATAATATATATCAAGCACCATAATAATAACAATAATGATCATCATAATAATAATATGGACATTTTGTGAGAAACTACCTAATAAAGCCTAAATTTTTTAAGAAACTACCGAATAAAAAAAATGTTGTAAGAAACTAACAAATAAAAGATAAATGTTGTAATACAATACCTTTGACCAAAATTCCACCGTTGACTTAATTTTAGGATGTTGGTCTACCCTAGAACACCCCCAAAACCACCGTGAGGGTTGGTTTTCAAGGTGATAAGGTTATTTTTGGGGTGGTTGGAGGATATTTCGAGTTGGTGAGGGTAGATTAGTGCTTCGGGATGGTGGTTTTAGGGTTAGAGGTGGTGGTTTTGGTGTTTAAAGGTTGTTTAGATGCGGGAGACGATTTCAAGCAAGTTGTGTTAGTTTTGGGAATGAAAGCGATGGTTTTGGGATGGTTTTGAGGCCGATCAACAATGAAAATTCGGTGTATGTAGTATTTTACAACATTTTACCTTTTCTAAGGTATTTTTTTACAACATTTTACCTTTATTAGGTAGTTTATTACAACATTTTTTTTATTAGGTAGTTTATCACAAAATATTAGTTTTAGGTAGTTTTTGACAAAAAGCCCTATATATCAATAAAGCAGAATAATATTAGCAAGATCCTAGGCATGATACTAACAAGATTAATAACAAATCCTAGCATTCCACTAAACAATAAATATCAAAAGCTTCAACCTTAACATGATACTAACATGATATTAAAAAAGCATAGGAAGAACCCTAAACATGATACTAGAAATCATAATGATATCCTAACATGGTATTAGGAATTAAAATAATTAAAGTATGATTTCTATATCAAAAGAATAACAATTAAATTACTTACTTAGATGCCTCGTCTCTCTTTCTAATAAAAAAAATACACGCGTTAGTAACTTCAAAGAAAATATTAAATCAAACAACTAATTTAAATAATTGAAATAGAGATTCAGGACCAAACCCTCAGAAATTATCAACCTTTCACATCTAGGGAGAAGGCAAATTCGAAATTGGCTAGATGTGTCTAGAACTAATGTATGCAGAATTTTGTAAAATGGAAGGTTTAGAAAAAGAATAGAGAGGGAGTAAGCTTCTAGCTTTTAGAGATAGAGAATAGAGATTGTTGATTGATGGTGATTTGAAAACGGAGGCCAAGGACCCTATTTATAGAAAAAATAGTCCGGAAATCGAAAGAAAAGAGATCGAGTTCCATTCGGAATAAAAGACCTCCTGTCGCCAGACGATAGGGACCAGCGCCAGGCGACAGGCAACAGCGCCAGGCGACAGACTCTGTCAACTTGCGACAGACTCCATCATTTGACGCTATTTAAAAAATAAAACGCGCTTTGCACGGAATCCTTTTCCTAGTATAATTAAGTAATTAAAATCCGCGTTAAACAGTTTTAAGATCAGATTTATCATAAAACACTTTTTTTTATTCCAAATAAAACTCTTTAAAATAACAATTATTAATCCTAATTCCATTAGAATTTTAAAAGAAATTTCTAGATTATTCTAGAAGACTAAAGTCAATCCTAATAACTTTAGAAATAATAATTAATAGGCCCTCCTCTAGATCATTGGGCCACATATAAAATTTATCATTTCGGCCCCAATTAGTATTTTGGCCATAGTTTCCTCATTATCCATCGGAATTGGGCTTATAATATATCGTTGGAAAGCTCTTTTCGAGCCCAATCCAACTACATTACTATTGGACCCTTACCATTGATGAAACTAAATTGGACTGGCTATTTTCATAAATAGAGCACATTTTCAAAAAAAACATAAAGAGAGATATTTAACCGCATCACTAGACACCTGAAGTGATACGTGTCACATCCTGGTATAAGACAAGTGTTGAAGCATAAAGGTTTTGATGATGAGGAACTTAAACTAAAGCAAACTTGACTAATAAAGGTTTTCAAGTGTTTGATTAGTTTAGGTGAAGTTGATCATAGTGATGGAAGAAGTAGCTGGAACTAAGAAGACATGAAGAGATCTTTATCAAAGAAGTTAAACAAATTAGAAGAAGATTTATCTAACAAGAACTAGTTCTCTAACAAGAACTGAGTTCCCTAACAGGAACTTGAAGACAGCAAGCTTAAGTTCTTTGGCGGAATTTAATAAGCTTGGAGCTTAAGTAATCTACCTGAACAAAGGCGCGGCGCATCAATTATTTTAGTTAAGGGTTTTATCTTCTAGATTATTGTTAATATGTTAAGTAGGTTATTGCACGAAATTTATTAGAGGCGTGACAAGTTGGCTTGGTAAATAAAATAATACGGAAAGTAATAAAAGATAGATTTTAGGAAAAGATTTTCTAAAATGTTTTATTTCCTTTAAATCGGGTTGTTAAAAAGATAATTATTTTTAACAAAATAACTTTTTATCTTTATTTTCCGAAAAAGATTTTATTCACTTGATTTACATAATACCGTGTTTTAAAGATAAGTTAAGTTAACTTATTTATCTGTTAGGAAACCTACTTACTATACGAGTGTTACTTGTATAAATAGTGGAGAGTAAAATGGTTTTAGGATTTTGTGAGTTTATGCGTGAAGAAATCATTGTGCTATAATTGAGTAAGTTTACCAAGCTTCTAACTTGTCATATTAGTTTCGAATTTCGTGCATTGCTTACCTATCATACTTGGTGTCGTACACTTGTATTAGGTTGAGTTATTTGGGTGAGTTTATTGTTTATTTTACACACAGTTTTGTAAGCTTCTTGGTGAGGCTGAGAGTTTTGTACTTTGGCAGTACATGTAGTACTTTGGTGGTACTAGTGAATCTAAGTGTGGTGCTAAGGTTGGGTAGGATAGGGTCCTATCAAGTAGCAAGTCCAGTGAGGATCTTGTGAAACTAAAGGTCCGTGTCTAATAGGTTGTAACTTGGTGTTTGCCCTATTATAGTAAAGTTTGTGTGTTTGAAATCCCTAAGGCAGGGTCGAGGTTTTACTTCCAGTTGGGCCCTGGAAGGTTTCCTCGTAAAATCTGTGTGTGCTAGCAAGTTCCTATATGCATTGTTTATTAATCCGCAAAAAGTAGTCATTAGGAACTTAATACAATTCACCCCGCCTCTTGTATTAATCGTCTCAACTAACAATTGGTATCAGAGCAAGTTTCTCACGTGTAAGCAAATAACTTTGCTAAGTAAGTTCCTGGAGAGATGAATTATAAGGAGAAACTTGAAGAAGGGTATTCCACCCAACGTCCACCCATGTTCAATGGTAAGTTTTACACCTATTGGAAGAACAAGATGGAGATCTTTATCAAAGCTGAAAATTACCAGGTTTGGCGTGTTATTGAAACTGGTGATTTTGAAATAACTGCAACCAATGACAAGAACGAGGTAGTTGCTAAACTTATTTCTGATTATTATAAGGAAGACTATCAGAAACTTGAATTAATTGCTTTAGCTGTAATGTATTTGCACTGTGGACTTGGACCTCATGAACATAATCGTATCATGGGATGCAAGTCTGCTAAACAAATTTGGGATCTACTAGAGGTAACTCATGAAGGTACCAATGAGGTAAAACGTTCTAAAATTGATTTATTGATGTCTAGATATGAAAGGTTTGAAATGCAATCAAAGGAATCAATAGAGGAAATGTTTACTAGGTTCAATGATATTATTAATGAATTGAACTCCCTTGGCAGACACATTCCTATTGATGAACAGGCTAGGAAGATCTTAAGAAGCCTACCACAAGATGAATGATGGAGATCCAAGGTTATTGCCATGCAAGAAGCCAAGGACTTCACGAAGTTTAACATGGAATAACTAGCTGGATCATTGATGACTCATGAACTTCACCTGAGTTCCAACTCTGAAAGTTCCAAGAACAAGAGTCTTGCTCTTAAGGCTCAAGACTCAGAAGAGTCGAAAGCTGATGAGGAAGAAATGGCAATTCTAGTTAGAAAATTCAAAAGGATGATGAACTACAAGAAGTTTTATAGGAACAAGAAGTATGCAAGTTCCAGAAACACAACTTGTTTTAAATGTGGGTCTAAAGATCACTTCATCAAAGATTGTCTTCTACTAGACGGTGAGAAAGTAAAGACAAAGGGCAAGGAGCAATCCAAAGAGTCAAGAGTTTATAAGCCTTTCTTCACCAAGGACAATGTGAAGAAAGCCATGATAGCTTCGTGGGGAGATTCAGAT
Source organism: Chenopodium quinoa (assembly GCF_001683475.1). Classification (NCBI taxonomy): domain Eukaryota; kingdom Viridiplantae; phylum Streptophyta; class Magnoliopsida; order Caryophyllales; family Amaranthaceae; genus Chenopodium; species Chenopodium quinoa. The sequence continues at coordinate 4,032,877 of NW_018745105.1, forward strand.
TCAGATTCTGAGGAAGATCAACTGTCAGAAGAAGCTGCACATCTATGCTTGATGGCAAAAACTGATGAAAAGGCAAAACTGAAGGAACTAGAATCTGAGGTATGGTTTTCTCAAAAAGAACTTAGACATTTCTCTAAAGAAAACTTAATATTTGTTGTTTTAGAAATTCAAGAAGAATTGAAAGAATTGCACAGAGCTAAACAATAAAGTGATGAAGCTTTGGTAACTTATAAAGAAAACAATGAGTGGGTCGATAATATGAAATTTGAAATTCAATATAGATTCTTTAGTCTGTTTGATGACAACAATTATTTGAAAGAAACTATAGACAGGTTGAAACATGATAATATAATGTTAAATGTGGAACTATCCTTGATGAAACTCTGTCTTGAAACTCCTGATTCTGAAGTTCCTCCAATTGCTCAATATCCGAATTTTGAAAAACTAAAATCTGATTTGGAAGATATAAAAGCGGATAGGGCAAGACTTGAGGGGGAACTTGAGAAAGCCAGGAAAGGTAAACAACCTATAGACTACAGAGTTCCAGATTGGATCACTAAAGCCCAAACCAAGAGAACAGAAGGTTTGGGTTTCAAAAAGAAGTCCAAAAGGAAAGGAAGTATTTTGTCCTGCATAGTAGTATTGTTTGTTATTTCTGTGGCAAAACTAGACACAAACAGGTTAAGTGTCTATAGGGAATATTTCAAGCATTAATCCCTAGCTTGAACCCCACTGTGATCATACACTAAAGTATGTGGCGTCCAAAGGGAAAGAAGATAGAGCAAAAGAGTCGCCAACAAGTTTTAGGAACTTGTAAACCGTTCACGAGCTGAAGGTTACACCCCTTAACGATCCAGGAGATCGTTAACTCCAATAGGTCTGGAACCATGACTGGTAGTTCGGGGATGAAGGTACAAATCCAACCTAAAAGAGATTGAACCTGCCCTAATAATATGCCTCTACTTTATTTTGATCGTATTCATGTACGCTTTCTAACTAACGTGCAATCAATAGGATTAACCCTAAACCTGTTCATCTGTGTTGGTTAAATATAATGCATAAATAAAACTATTATTGGCGATCACTTGAATTATAATCAAATTAACCCTAACAATTATAATTATAATAAATAATAATAATAATATTCATAATCATCATAAATTATAACAATTATAATCATATTTAAAATAATCACGTTAAAGCATAATAATAATAGCAAGATCCTAGGAATGATACCAACAAGATTGATAACAAGCCCTAGCATGTCACTAACCATATAAAAATCAAAGCTTTAACCCTAACATGATACTAACATCATAAATATTAGAAAAGAAAATAAAAGGCATCATACTTTTAATCATACTTGGTATTAAAGTCACCCTAAACATGATACTAGGAAGATCAAAACGCCCTAACATGACACTAGGAATCATAATAACAACCTAGACATGATTTCTATATCATAATAACAATGTAAACAATTAAAGCACTTACTTTGATGCCTCGCACCTCTTTCTAATAACAAAATACACTCGTTAGTAACTTCAAGGAAAATAAAAAAACAAACAACAATTAAATTAAATAATTGAAAAAGAGATTTGGGACCAAACCCTCATAAATTAAACCTTTCACGTCTAGGGCGAAGGCAACTTCAAACTATCCTAGGTGTGTCTAGTGCTAATGTATGAGGAATTTTATTTGTAAAAGGGTTGGTTTAGAAAGAGAGAGAGAATCAAGAATTTCTAAAGAAAATTAAAAAGAATAAGAATTGATGATAATTGATGAAAACTGATGATGAAAACGGAGTTTTTAGAATGCTATTTATAAAGAAAATTAGCTAAAAAGATAAAATATCAAAAAAGAGTTCTGACGAGTAAAACCAGGTTAGCGCCAGACGCTGACATTAGCGCCAGGCGCTAACGCTAGCGCCAGGCGCCAAGCTTAACGTCAGGCGCTAAGGCTGGCGTTTGACGCTGACTAAGTTTTTGACGCGTTTTCTTAAAACCAGATAGAAATTTCCGTACAGGAGGATAAAATCGTATTTTCCTCAAAAATGTTCTTTTATTCTAATTAAAACTCTAAAAACTCAACAAAAGTCAATTTATCAATGCTAATTGAATTAGGAATGAAAAGAACCTTCTAGAAGAATCTAGAAGACTAAAACCGTTCCTAATTGCATTAGGAATGATACATCCATATTAGGCTCTTTTCTAGATCATTGGGCCGCAAATGAGGGTCAAACCGGGCCTAGTTCAGTAAATTGGCCATAACTTCCTCAATATTCATCGGAATTGGGCTTATAATATATCGTTGGAAAGCTCTTTTCAAACCCTATCCAACTAAACTACTATTGGACCCATATCATGGATCAACCAAACTGTACTGGCTGTTTTCTAAAAATAGGTTTTAAAAAACAAAGAGAAGAGAAAATAAATTAAAACTATCCGCAACACTAAACTTTCCACACTTTCACTTCATTCGATTATGATTTGACGTGAAAGGTACTTATCACCGGGTTTGATTTTTGGGAGACACAAATGGGTGTCTACAGAAGCCCCCACTTTGACTGAGTTTGGAGAAACGCAAGTTTCGAAAACAAAAGTCAAAGTATCGATAGGGACGGAGAATTATTCAGAACGTTTTGCGATCCTAAATCACTCTTGCAACGCCGATACCTGCAAACTAGCGTTAGTTAAACAGAAAAGAGAGTTAAGAAACGCGTATCTTGTACCGTCGAGCACACGTCTCTGAAAGTAACCGATTTGTTGCTGTATTACTGTTTTGATGACCTCCTGCAAGCTAGAGAATGCCATCCCTCTTGAAAATTGCTATGCTTGTAACTGCTTCCAATTCTGCCATGATAATCTTCCGCAAACCAGGGAACACTATCGAAGATTGCTTCGCTTGAAACGATCCTCTTCCACTTTATGACCATCTTCCACATCTTAGGGAACACGATCGAAGACAACTTCGCTTGAAATTACCTTCAGTTGTTTGTGACAACTCTCCACAATCTAGGGAACGCCATCTTGTTGTTTCAATGTTCACTCGTCTCTGAACAAAGAGCTTTTGGATATGTTCACACGTCTCTGAACAAAGAGCTTTTGAATGATATACCCACGCGTCTCTGGAGCAAAAGAGCTTGATGATATGTCCACGCGTCTCTAAACAAAGAGCATGATAATAGGATGCCCACGCGTGTCTGAGCAAAAGAGCTTGAAAGAAATGTTCACGCGTCACTGAACAAAAGAGCTTGATAATATGTCCACGCGTCTCTGAACAAAGAGCTTTTGAATAATATGTCCACGCGTCTCTAAACAATAGAGCTTTTGAATAATATGTCCACGCGTCTCTGAACAAAGAGCTTAAATACTTGAATGTTTGTTGCGATAATATTCCGAAGAAAAATTTCCGAAGACCAACGCTTGTCGATTTCTAAAGCTTGCTTGAACTTTGCTTCCGTTATGCCAGTACGTCGACGATTTGCTACTTGTGAACAATTATGTAGGTGTCTCTGCTGTTTATGAACCAGTATGTCGGTGTCTCTGCGATGAGCCAATGCTTAGGCGCTTTAAGCTAAGTGAGACGATCTTTCATCGGGTCGATCACTTATTGCGATTGTAATCAAACCGACTACTTAATCATGTCAAATTGCTTATAGGGGCTAACTGGCGTACCAAGGAACCCGAAATTGCTGTATGAGGTCAAAATCACCTTTCTGAGAGGCTTCGAGCTTTGTCGCTGCTGAAATATCTCTGGCGTCAAGAATTGACTTTGTCGCCAGACGCTAAAAACTATTGCCAGACGCTAGATGTTTTCATCTGGCGCTGGAGTAGGGTTGACCTAAGGTTTAGCGTTGCTTGACTCATTGCTGTATATGTATTTATATGTTTGACTATAGGACTTTGCTAATATCTTTAATTATCCTAGGGTTGACCTAAGGTTTAGCGTTGCTTGACTCATTGAATTGACACGACTCAAGGTATAAACTTGATTCACTGTGATTGACTTAATCGAGGTTGACTCAACTCGATGTGACTCGTGTGTGCGTAGTGTTGACTCATGAAACTCGATATGTACATGACTTGAAATGCAGAAAAACAAAAATTTCCGTCATTTTTGTGGTGAGTACCGACTTTCTCCCAAAAAAGAAAGACGCGAAAAAAGAATCGAAGTGTTTGAAGGTGCATGTTGAATGAGCTTAGTCAAATGTTGTGCAAGGATTAATTCATCTTAGGCTTTCTCAATTGTTGATTCCATGATGAAAGTATTTGGGTAACTTAGACACGGAGGCTAAGCACTTTATACTTCGTGATGCAATGACAATTATGATTGATAAGTGATGTTGATATGACAAGGCATGCTTCAGCGTTGTGTTAAGATTCCATGACAAAGGGTTCCTAAAGGGAAAGTATATTTGGTCATGTATCTGTGATGTGTGTGATAGTGACACTAAAGTTAGGCCGCAAGGGCTAAGTGTGTGGGAAAATATATTAAAAAGAGTCAAATGGTGGTGACTCTTAGGCTAGGTAAGCTAATGGTGTAAGGATCAAGCCCCCAAGTCTAGCTCTAAGTAAATAGGGATGAGCATAGGAGATCCCTTGATATGATCAGGATGTGTGAATGTGAATGTAAATGCATGTTTATTACGGCCGCACCTCGATGTGAGGTTGCCTACGTATCCGTTAGGAATCAGGCCGAACGTAGCTCTAGCCGAACCTCGCACAAGTATGTGTATACCTCAAAAAGGTCTTTTTAAGGGTTTTAACGTGGTTAAGCTAAAGGTTATAGAAGAAGGGGATAAAGGCTCAAGACCCTAAATAAGCCCCCAAGGTGTACAAATTTGCTTTTGAAATATTTGTATTTTCATGCTTGAGCCTTTTTACTCTTTTTTTAGCTTTATTTATTTAGTTTTTTCTTTAGCATTTTTTTTATAAGTGTGGGCAATCCCGATCATGCGGTCTATCACTCACTTGGCAATCCAATGTCTTTGATATGAAAATATCACTCACATGTTCTTATCAAAGATATTTTCATATCAAAGAAATTGGAACACTTACCCTTTTGTACACTTTATTTATTTATTTTTCTATTTTTGCTATTTTAATCTTTTGAAGTAACTCAAGCTTTTTTTTTTTTTTTTTTTTTTTTTTTTTTTTTTTTTTTTTTTTTTTTTTGAAAATTGCATAAGTTGCACACCATCCTATCCCAAGGTTAGGTAGATTTAGGTTGAAGAAAGAAAGGTCTATCGTTAGATGACGCTCAGAGTGGTTTATGAAGAAAGGGGTTGTAAATTAGAAGGGTGAAAGACAATATGATGTGGCTACAAGGGGTGCCTCAAATCATTGGTATACCTTGTGCTTAGTTTGACATGGATTTTTATTTTTTTTTATTTTTTTATTTTTTTGCAATGCAATGATCATATGTAAGGAAATAACTGCTCATTTTATTTAAAAAAAAGTAAGGAGTAAAAATCAAACTCTAAGAAATAAATTCAAGGAGGATGAAGGGTGCCTAAGCTAGACTTATTGGGGAAAGGGTTTGAAAAAAAAGAAGAAGAAGGCATGAAATCTTGGTGAGAAACTTGCCTTGTGCATTTGTTTCATCATTACCCTCATTTTTTTAATAATAAAACAAACAACAATTAAATTAAATAATTGAAAGAGAGATTTGGGACCAAACCCTCAGAAATTAAAGCTTTCACGTCTAAGGCGAAGGCATGATAAGTGACTTTTGTGTCACTTTTAGGGTGTTTATTGAGTCGCTTTTCCGGCTTATTTCAATAATTAAGCTCATTTTATCCTTTATTTCTATTATTTTGCTTATTCTTGTCTTTTAACTTTTTATTTGATTATTTTGTAGTTTTTAGTTTAATTTAGATTAACTTAGTTTTATTAATTCCTAGTTTCTCTCTTTTTATTTATTTTTCTTTTAGTTTCTAGTTTGTTTTCTTTATTTTATGTTATTTCATTTAGTTTTATTATTTATTTAGTTTTAGCATTTTATTTTATTTTACTTTATTTATCTTATTTTATTTTATTTTATTTTATTTTATATTTTAAAAATCCCCTCGTGTTGTTTTTGGTTGTAGGTGTTTTCGGGTCCTTGGTCGATCGGGTTCAAGGTCCGAGGTTCGAGGCACAAAATTGAACCAAGCTCCACCACTGCTTTCCCCCAACAACACCAACACCAACTGCCACATCAACCAACCAAACCAACCTCAGCAATGCACCACCAATCCACAACCACACACATCACCACCAAATACCAACAAAAACCTCCTGAACCACCAACACCCCGCTCCATTCCCCCCATTTAATCCACTTCCAGCCACGCAACTCACAGCGCAACCAACCCTCTGCTCCCTCACTCAACTCAGCGCAACCAACCTACTGCTCCCAGCTTCCTCACGTATTCCCACACCTCCAATCACCACCACACAAACCACCAGCCTCCTACAGCAGCACTGCCCAGCCACGCAACATCTGTCGCCACCCTCACTTAACCACCATTTGCAACCTCACGCACCTAGAAACACCAAATCAACAACCAATTCCCAATCATCGCTCCCACAAAAACCAATTAACCACCATTTCACACCCCCTGAACCACCGTCCACCAAAACCCGTATCAACCAACACCAACACCAACACCACCGCAACAACCGATTCCCCTGCTCCCTCACTTCACGCAACAACAACAACCACCCAAATCACCACCAAACCACTCACCAATTAAACCCCTCAACTCACAGCAGCAACGCGACCGCATAGCCCTGTCTGAAAGCGCACAAATTGGAGTCCAAAATCAAAGTTGAGGCAGTAAGTTTGCGCGACCTGTGCGCGACTTCTGTGCGGGCGCGCAATTGTGGGTCAATCACGAGCTTTTCACGTGATTTTTATGAAAATTGGACGGCCATGATTCCTTCAATTAATCCAAAGGCCGAGAATTTGGTGATGCTAGATGATGCGTGATGGTGATGAAAGTTCAGAGCAGCCACGAAGAGAAGGGGATTTGGGGTCTGATGGATTCGTGGGTTTAAGGGGGAATTGGGGATTTTTGGTTTTCTTTTCTTTTTATTTTTTTTAGTTTTGTTATTTTTATTTATTTTAATTAGTTTAATTTCTATTTTATTTTCTTTTATTTTATTTTCTTAGCTTGTATTATAAATACCCCTTTGGGGTTATTTTCTCATAACTTTAAATCAACATTTTATTTTAGATAGATTAGATTAGTTTAGCCTATATTTCTCTCTCTTAGGGTTAGATTAGGATTTTCTCTCTCTAGTTTTAGGAGTAGTTGTAGAGAGAGAAAGCTTGAATTCCATGGAGTTTTTAAGAGGTTGAAGATGCAACTTTGTGGAACTTCTTCTCATCTATTCAATGAGCATTTTCTAACTTTCTCTCATCTTTATTGCTTTGCTTAATTCTTAGTTTTTTGCTTTTTGTTTGTTGATTTGAGTAGATTAATTAGTTTATTTGTTTAATCTTGTTTTTATTCTTATTTTACCTTGTTTTCCATGTCTTTCTTCATTATGTTAGCTTAGGTCTTGTTCTAGGGAATTGGATGAAGGTTATATTAATGAATTGAATGATTGATTGTGATTAGTATGAAATTGTTTCTTGATTATTGTGTATGGGTGATGCTTTTGTGGACTAGAATCTTTCTAGCTAATCGATTCTATGCTCTTATTTGTGCTTTCAATCAATTGTGCGAGAGTGAGTTGGTTGAGAGCCCTAAATTCTTCCATACCTTTGCTAGGCTAGTTGCATGAGAGTGAATTAGTTTAGTAGGATAATTAACATGCTTAATTGTGCGAGAGTGAGTTAAATGTGTTGATGTTCCTAATCAAGGTCATTTTCATCTATTTGTATGATGTTTAATACATTGATGTGATTGGATTCCACTTTCCCTAGTTTTAGTTGTTTGTTCTTAGTCGTGTTTAGTTTAACCTCTCTCTATCTCACGACCTTTCCTAGTGGTCTAGTTGGCACAAATTAATACACTTATTCCTTTTGGGTTCGACCCTTTACTTGCCACTAACTAGTTTAGTGTAAGTTTAGGTATTATAAATTTCTAATTTGGTTAGGATTAGTAGTCCCAACGACCTACTTTTACCCGCGATCAAATTTTAGCGCCGTTGCCGGGGACTAAGGCGTTCATTAGTTTGTGTTGATTACATTAGCTAGGTTTTTGTATATTATTTGATTTTTGTTTGCTTTTCTTTGTTATTTGTATAAAAATGGCATGCTTATCTTTTCCTCAATTTGATGGTGAACCCTTCTATGCTTACTTTGAAAGACTAGATGGTTTTCTTAGTTACCATGGGTGTTCTCTTAGTGATGCTTGTGGTATAGCTTATTGGGGAATGAATGAGTATACTAGGGGAATGGTTGAGGACATGAATAATGGTAGATTTTGTCATTTGTCTATGCATGATGCTTGGGATTTCTTCACATGCACTAGTAGAAAAAAAGCATTAGGCACCCCCCATATGGCACCGGTTCAGCCTAAACCGGTGCCAAAAACCGATCTAGAATTGGGCGGCTTTTTACCAAAGGAGAAAAGGCACCGGTTCAGCCTGAACCGGTGCCAAAAACAAAAAAGGCACCGGTTTGAACCGGTGTCAAATTCAAAACTAAAAAACCCGCGTCTTTTCCTCTTTTCTTCCTCTCTTTCTCTTTCCTCCCCTTCCCTTCATTCATTCATCCCTTAGCTTCTTTCGTTCTCACTCAGAGTAGTCGTGCCTCCACCTTTTCCCTCCACCACAGCCGCCACCTTCACCGGCGCTTTTAGGTGTCGAAAACCACCGCCGTGAATCTCCCTGCCCTGCCCTGCCCTCCACCGCCTTTCTCTGTGCGAAACAAACAACAACAGCTGCAGCGCGCACCGCCTCCACCTCCACCAGCGTGCACCGCCTCCACCTCCACCAGCGCGCACCGCCTCCTCCACCAGCGAGGGTCTTTTCATAAACAAACAAACAACAACAGCTGCAGCGCGCACCGCCTCCACCTCCACCAGCGTGCACCGCCTCCACCTCCACCAGCGCGCACCGCCTCCTCCACCAGCGAGGGTCTTTTCATTCTCTCATCCCCTTAGCTTCTTTCACCTCCAACTAATTTAGGGTAAGTTCATCTTTTCAAGTTAATTGGTTCATCTTATTTTAGATTAAAATTGTGCTTAGATTGTATATGAAATGCAAAGAAAATTAATGGGTTCATCTTATTTTAGATTAAAATTGTGCTACATTGTTGGGATTAAAATTGTATGTTTGTGCTACATTGCTGGCTGTGAAATTTGTTTATGATGCCTTGTTTTGGGGAGTTTGGTTTTTGATAATTGAATCAGTTTAAGGATTTATTACTGAATTTTATTGCTTTGGATTCGATTTCAGCTGAATTCTGGCAAAGTTCTTGCTGTTGGACCTGGCCTTCGTGACAAGACGGGGAATCATATTCCTGTTGCTGTCAAAGAAGGGGATACCGTGAATACGGAGGAACTACAGTGAAGCTTGGAGAAAAAGAGTGAGTTTATTTTTCTCCATGCACTTTTCTTTTTGTTCCAGATGGTGATTTCTTAGTCAAATTATTGTCATTGAATGCTTTGACTCTTGATCCTCGATTGAATATATTAGTAATTTTGCATTACCTTGTTCCTTAGTCGAGTTTTTGTATGTTTTAATGTGTATATTAGTGACCTTGCTTCTAATTAGTTGTGAATAAATTAGAAAATTGTGAATAAATTAGAGAATTGTGATTACATTATAGATTTGTGAATAATTTAGAGAATTGTGATTAAATTAGAGAATTGTGCATAAATTAGAGAAATAGTGATATTGCCACTTAATTAGTTGTGAACAAATTAGAGAATTGTGAATACATTAGAGATTTGTGAATATATTAGAGAATTAGTGACGTTGCTAATTTTTGTTTTTTTAATATATAGATTCATATGTGAATTGAAGCAAGAGTTTAATTAGCTACATATTCGGGCTATTTTGAGTAAAAAGCATCATAAACCTTAATAAAATGCTCTCCTATACAATTTTAGGGCTTACACACATAGAACTACCCAACATTGACATGTTATGAGAAAGAAATAGTTCATTTGATAAGTAATGTAGAAAATGGGCTACATAGAAGTCATATAAGCCCTATTTGGGCCATGTTGAGTAAAATGCGTTGTTAAACTTCTTGAAATGCTATATTGATGTTATTTCTAGTCTTAGACACCTAATATTATCCAACAATGACATGTTATGAGAAACAAAAAGGCTATTTCACAAGAAAGGTAGAAAATGGGCTGAATAGAAGTCATATGGGCCATATTAGGGTCATTTTGTGTTAATATGCTCTTTTGATGTGATTTCTTTCCTTATACACCTATAACTAGATAATATTGACATGTAATGAGATAAATAAAGTTCATTTAATAAGAAATGTAGGAAATGGGAAAACTAAGGTCATATAGGCCATATTCGGGTCATAAACCTTAACAAAATGCTCTCCTATACAATTTTAGGTCTTACACACATACAACTATCCAATATTGACATATTATGAGAAAGAAATAGTTCATTTGATAAGAAATGTAGTAAATGGGCTATATAGAAGTCATATAGGTAATATTTGATAAAATACATATTGTTTGCCTAATTAATTATTTTTAAAATAATGTTTTTGTATTTCAAGTTTTGCAAGGTCCAAAATGATGGTCCGTTGACAATTAAGGAGCTTAATGAAGTTCGTGACATGTTGGCGTCTTTTATCACCTTCAACATGTAAATGGCATTGTAATTGTAAAATATTCATTATATATGTACTTACTATTATTTGTATATGTAAGCAACTTTTTTTTTTGTATTGCGTTTGGGAATATTTATATCTATATATATAATTGAATTCTTGTTTCTAATATTATTTTTGTATCTAGCTTATTGTAATAATTAATAATATTATTATTATTAGTTATTATAATAATAAAATTATTAATTATTATATTTAATATAATTGCTGGAATTACAGGTTATTATTATTGCAGGTTTTTTTTTTAAATATTATTGCACGATGGAAAAAAAAAATCGAAAAAAAAAATTGGTTAATAGGCACCGGTTAGGCAGCAACCGGTGCCTAAACTATTTACCACCCAAAAAAAAAAATGGCGGGAAAGCAGTTTTAGGCACCGGTTAACCGGTGCCTATTTCACCCTATGGCACCGGTTAACCGGTGCCTATTACACCCTATGGCACCGGTTTTGAACCGGTGCCAAAAACCATGTTTTTGGCACCCCAACATAGGCAGCGGTTCAAACCGGTGCCTTAGACCGGGTTTGAATCGCTGCCAATTGCCTTTTTTCACCTAGTGATGGTTTGCTAGGGATTCTTTTGATAGAGAATCTCATGTTTCTTGCTTTGATTCTCAATGCCAAGATTCTTTTAATTTTTGCATGAATTCTCTTGATACTTCTTATGTGCCTTGTGATGATCCAAGTATGCAAGTTGACCCCTTTCCCCCTTATGCTCATTTTGATGAGGTTTGTGCTAATTTTGATGATGTGCAATTTGACTTTGATCATGAACCTCAACCCAATAACATTGATGCCCAAATTCTCTCTCAAATGCAATATATCACCCAACAACTCCAAGAGCTTCAAGAGGAACAAAAATTGAGAGAAGTGAGGCTTCCCCAAGTGATGAGTGCTATGTTTGATTTAGATGGACGTGAGGCACCTCACTTGGAGTTTGAGAGTGTTGTTGAGAATGATGTAGGGCAAGGGTGTGAAGGTGAGGGGAGATTTTCTTGTGATGAGAGGATTTTTGAGGATTTTGATCCTTTTCCTTCCCCATTTGAGCTTGAATGCCATCCTTCCCCTTATTCACCCCCTTTGAGAGCTTCCCTTGGTGAGGATGTGAGTGAGCCATCTTCATGTTTGAATGAGGGAGTTCATGAGGATGATGATGGTGAGTTTGAGAAATCAAGAGAGATTGAGAGTCCCTTGAGTGGTGGTGGAGGAGTTGTGAATGAAGAAAATGTCGATTTTGAGGTTTCCAACCCCCTTCCCCATCTTGATGAGTCTACCTTGCATGTTTGTGACCCTCCTATCCATGAGTCTTTGGACTCATTTGAGGTTATGGCTAGTATTTTCATTGAAGGTGTAACAAATCATTATAGCCTTTTGAGAGAGTTCATTGGCAATGCTTCATGGGAAAGGGATGAGTTTGAGATAAACCTTTATCCTTTCATGCATGGTTTAGAGACTCTAGGCTTTGAGAATATTCAGGGAGTTGTTGTTCATCGTTGTGATAGAGAGGAGGATGAGGTTGTTTCTATTGGAGAGTTTTTGTTTGAGGGAGATGTGAGTCATGAGTGTTCTTTTGAGGATTCTATGATTGATTTTCATGCCCTCATTGGTGATGTGAGGCTTTGTGAGACCATTGTTTCTCCTCCCCTTCCTCATGTCCTTTTCTCAAGGAAATTTGACCACATATCCTACCATCCCATGTTCCTCCCTTCTTTTGTCAAAGAGCCTCTTGAGGACCTTCTCTTGTTTGATGAGACTTTTCCTTTTCATCCTCCTATTGTTGAGGAAATGGGTGATTGTGCCACCCAAAAATATTTTGAGGAGGTTTTGCCATTTTATTCTTTCCTTTTTTTTTCTTCTTTCTCTTCCTATTTTCTTGATTTTTCTTCTTTCTTTTGGCATCTTCCTCCTCACTTACGTGCAATAATCTTGGTGCACATCCTCCTCCCGTCATTTGCCTACTTGTTATCATATGAAATGTGTAGTAGTGCATTTGATAAGCTCTTGCATTCGTTGCAATATTATTTACTAGAGTGGTCTCTCTTGGACGTTAAACAAGCCTTTCTCGGGAAGTAACCTGGGGTTTTTATTGCTTTCATTTTCTTTTCTTTTTAGATTAGATTTTCTCTCATGGAAATGTTTGTGTGTTTTTTTTTGCTAGGTATATAACTTGATATACACTTATGCATTGGTTTGGATCAAGAATCAAGGAAGTTTAATGCCTATTTTTGCTACCATATGGAAATCGAGATTCAATTCAAGAAGAAATTGGCTTTGAAAGGTTAAATTGGTTCATTTGCGGGTAATTACACCCACTACTATCCGGTAATATCTTTCCTAGCTCTTTCTCTAATGGTTGGTGACTCGTTGGACTTGTGTTGGTTTGTTGGATTGATTTCTTTCTTTTCCCCTCCCATGGATTATTTTGTTTATATTTGAGTATATTGTCTCACTCAAGCTTGGGGGGAGGGTATTCTATCATGTTTGGTGGGATGTTGATTCATTTATGTCATGCACTTGAGTATATGTATTTCCATGTCTTTTCTTTTATTTTGAAAAATCCAAAAAGATTTTTGTTTACTTTCAAGGTAATTTTGGCAAAATGTGTTTTGTTTGTTCTTATTTTGGACATTTTGTTTTAGGACTTGAATCCTTGAATGTTTTTCTTCCTAAGTGGTAAATGTATGCACGGTTTGAGAGTGTTATTGGTAAACTCTAGGATACTATATGCTAAGGTAGTCGGGTTAAGAACTTTAAGGGGTCCATGAAGCCTTAGTTCACGGGAATGTGGTAAGATGGAGTTTCTCTCTATAGTGAATATGAAACCCTTGGTTGGTATTTGTTTGGTTATCATCCCTTGTGAGCTTCATTTGTTCTAGCCTTCATCACCTTGTAGAGCGGCTATTTAGGATCCTTGACTATACATGTCTTAATCCTTGTTTTGACCTCTAGCTCCCAAGATCGTGACCAAGCCACTCTAGGGGAGGAAAAGGGCACCTTTTCTCATTTTTCTTTATCTTCTTTTTATTTGGTTACAAATTTGGTTTTCTATTTTTTCATCGACCTACTTATTAACCAATTTGAGCCTAATGTTTCCCGCTCTTGTTTAAACCGCATTACAAACCCAATGGCCTATGTTTACCAACCCTTTTAGTTAGGGAAGCATTGTCATGTGAGGTTTGAGTTTTGAGAGTGTTGATCATGAGCAAGAAAACTTTGTGAATTGGTTTAAGTAACACTACACCAAAATCTAGTATAAGAAACGCAAGATATAAAACGGTTAGCTTTGATGACCATTCTCTAAAACTATATAGAACGTATATGTCTTACAACCGTTTTATAAGTAAAAGAATATAGAACTGTTACCTACCTAACCGTTCATCATTGTTTTCACACATTAAAAAAATTATTGAATTAAAAATAATTAAAAAGATGGAGAACGTTCCTCTTTTGAAACCGTTGAATATAGTAATTATATTGCCACCCATTTTGGCCATTGATAATTATTCCTTTTTATTTAAATTTTTGTATTTGAATCAGTTTTAATTCCAGCAACGAGAAATTACTTTTTAAAAAGATAAAGTTAAACAAACCACCCAAAAACCTTTCCCTTCTTGTATCAATGTATGCTCAGCTTCAACCGCCGCCTCTTATTTTCTGGGTTTTTTTTTTTTTTTTGTTTGCTCACACATTAATCTTAACCTCTTTCATTAGAAATATCACCACTCTATCCCCTATTATCACCGAGATGCAATCAAATAGAGATGTTGAAGAGAAAAGGAAACAATATCTACGGTAGTAATATGCCTCGTTATTAATTGGGGAATTTCAAGTACAATTATCCCATTAATTAGCTTTTGTATTGAATTTTCTAAGTAAAATGTTTCAATTTTAGAACCTAATTTTGTTAGTTAGAGTAATCTTCCATTTGATTGTTTGTTTGATTAATCAAGGATTTCATCATTCATGTGTTTAATTGGTTGATTTTGCTGTGTTCTGCGGTAACTTGATGTGCGGAATCAAAAAGCGTTGAAGTTGAGCAAGATAATTGAAATTTGCCACTAATTACTATGCATAAGAGCAACGAAACTTGGTAATCAATTTTTTTTCTTTTTATATTGATTATTAGATAGTTGAATATCATAATTTCGCTGTATATTTCTCCTATCTGCATTTTAATTCCAATATATCCAATTCATGTATTACATTTTAGTGATTATTAGTACCGTACTATGTGTATGTATCGCACTTTTCTTTTAATTGATTGATTGCGAATTCCTTTGTGTAGTCTTTTATACTTCGTATAAGTGAGTTTTATTTCTTCAAATTTGAGATTAATATTCTTGATTGAAATGGTTTTTTTTTCTTAGAAATTAATTCTAATCATATATTTAGTTTGAATTTTCACTTATACAATTTTGTAATTTGTTTTGCAGCTTTACGAGTATAAAAAAAAGGAGTACTAGAATTGTAAGAAGAATGAAAGTTTTTTATTTTTTTATTTTTTTTATCTTTGTTGTTCTTGTTATAGTAAATGATGAATTTCTTGCAGTTATTAGTTTGCAAAATATAATTGTACGGTCTTTGGAATTTTTTTTCCAATTTTAAATTTGATCTCATTGTATTTACTTTTTTTTTTCCAATTTTAAATTCGATCTCATTGTATTTACTTTTTGAATTTATCCTTTTTTTTTTCCAATTTACCTTTTGAATTTTATCCTAGAAATATACGAAGTAGCTGTAAATCTATGGAAAAGATTCTCAATTAAGTACATAATTATTAATTTTTTTTTTAATAATATATGAGGAATAGAGAACGATTAGGTTACATAACAGCTCTCTTAATATCAAGGCAAACAGAACGGTTAAGTAGGATAACTGTTGTTTATTCCTTCTTTCTTAGACCCGTTCTCTAAACTTTATTATTCAACATATAAAACGTCTCTATTATTCAACATATAAAACGTCTCTTAGACCCGTTCTCTAAACTTTATACATCGCTTAGCAGAAGAACGACTGTAAGGAGTTCTATAAAGCCTCTTTTTACTGTTCTCTAATCCCTTTTTTGTAGTAGTGTAAGGTCTTGAAAGTTGAGCTTGAAAAGAATATGTAAAAAAGTTTGAGAAGAAAGATGCAATTCAAGAAAATCAAGGAAGTTTCAAGAAAAAGCCTTCCATAGTTAAAAAAGGCAAGGACATTGTAGACACCCATTTGTGTCTCCCCAAAACCAAACCCAGTGATGAGTACCTTTCATGTCAAATCATAATCGAATAGAGTGAAAGTGTGGAAAGTCCAGTGTTGCGGATAGTTTTAATTTCTTTTCTCTTTTCTCTGTTTTTGAAAACTTATTTTAAGAAAACAGCCAATCCAATTTGGTTGGTCCATGATATGAGTCCAATAGTAGTGTAGTGGGATGGGGCTTGACAAGAGCCTTACAACGATATATTATAAGACCAATTCCGATGAATATTGAGGAAGTTATGACCAATTTACTAAACTGGGCCCGGTTTGAGCTTATATGCGGCCCAATGATCTAGGGGAGGGCCTAATATGATTTATCATTCCTAATGCAATAAGGAATGGTTTTAGTCTTCTAGATTCTTCTAGAAGGTTCTTTTCATTCCTAATTCAATTAGCATTGATAAATTGACTTTTGTTGACTTTTCAGAGTTTTAATTAAAATCAAAAAGCATTTTCGAGGAAAAGATACGATTTTATCCTCCAGTACGGCAAACTTATCTGATTTTCGAAAACGCGTTATAAACAAGCCTGACGCCTGACTCCAGGCATTGGCGCCTAGAACTAGGCCTGGCACTTGGCGCTAGCCATTGGCGCCTGGTGCTAGCCATTGGCGCCTGGCGCCAATCAGCTATTGCTTGCCCCAGCTCTGTTTTGCGTGCGCCAGCTCTGTTTTACGTGCGCCAAGTGCTCTATTTTGATATTTTATCTTTTTGGGTGATTTCTCTATAAATAATTTATTAAAAACTCCATTTTCATTCGCCAATTCTCACGAATATTCACCTACAATCAGTTTTCATACGCACTTAATTCTCTCATTCTCTTCTCCTTGATTATTTCATCTCTCTCTCTCTTTTTTTAACCTCGCTTTTCAAATACAAAATTCCGCATTCATTAGATCTAGAAACACCTAGCCATATTCGAAGTTGCCTTTGCCCTAGACGTGAAAGGTTTAATTTCTGAGGGTTTGGTCCCAAATCTCTCTTTCAATTATTTAATTTGATTGTTTTATTACTATTTTCCTTGAAGTTACTAACTTGTGTATTTTGTTATTAGAAAGAGGTACGAAGCATCAAAGTAAGTACTTTAATTGACTTATTGATGTTATGATGTAGAAATCATGTTTATATTGTTATTATGATATTCCTAGTATCATGTTTAGGGAAAGAGTTATAATATCAAATATGCTTATTATGATTCCTGCGATGCTTCCTATGTTCTTCCTAATATTTATGATTATTAGTATCATGTTAGGGTTAAAGATTTGACTTTTATGGCTTAGTGACATGCTAGGGTTTGTTATTAATCTTGTTAGTATCATGCCTAGGATCTTACTATTATTATTATGCTTTAATATTAACATGAACAGGATTATGATTATAATGTTATTGTCATGATATTTATTGATTATTATTATGTTTCTTGATATTTATTTTTTATTGTTTGATCACGCCTTTTTTATGCATGTTTAAAGGGAATTGATACTTGTAATCACGCTTAATAAGATAATTAATAATCTTGTTTAGGGTTAATTGTGATTATAATTTCAAGTGATCGACATTAATAGTTTATGTGTGCATTAATATTCAACCAACATAGATTAAACATGTTTAAGGTAAACCTATTGATTGCATGTTAGTCAAAAAGCGCACATGAATAAGATTAGAATAAAGTAGAGGCATATTATTAGGGCAGGTTCAATCTCTTTTAGGTTGGATTTGTACCTTCATCCCCGATCCCTTATTTGGTTCTAGACCTTATGGAGTTGACGATCTCTTAGATCGTTAAGGGGTGTAACCTTCACCCTGTGAACGGTTTACAAGTTCCTAAAACTTGTTGGCGACTCTTTTGCTCTCTCTTCTTCCCTTTTGGACGCCACCGTACTTTAGTGTATGATCACAGTGGGGTTCAAGCTAGGGGTTTAACGCTTGAAATTTATGCCCTACAGTTTTTGGCGACTCCACCAGGGAGGATTTTTATTTTAATTCCTGAATTTATTTCGGCAATGATTAGAATGAGTGGATGAGACTCGAAACGTTCTAAGTATTTCATGTGCGTAATTTTTATTAACATTATTGTCATATGCATAAAAAAGATCTCATTGGAAAGACTATCCGTTACATAGGAAATTTGAGAAATATCTTTCACAACTAGGACCGATATAACACCGCGCAAAACTGGAAAATTTTATCGAGCGCAGAACGCTGCTGAGGCATGTGGGAAGTAGCGCCAGGGGCCAGAGCTTGGCGCCAGACTTTTAGCCGTAGCGCCAGACGCTAGTATTGGCGCCAGGCGCTACAGTTAAAAACTGGCCCCAGTCTCTGATTGCTGGCGCCAATTTCCGCCAATACCGAGCCAGAAATATGCGTTCTAATTTCGACTGGTTTTTCGTATTGTTTACTCGATCCTACTTCCTGATTGAATTTTTTTTCTCACTTTTCTGAAACCCATATGTGTTCTACATATGGACATAACCCTCTGGGAATTCATACTCCATGTACCCGATTTAACGCTCCGTGCAACAAAGGGTACATCCGAGATTGTTGAATTCACCAAACCATGGAAGCGAGTTTTTTCTAAAAGCTCGCGGTCCCATCCACTCGTGCCAACTCTTCATGGTTAGGCTTCCGCGCGGTGCATCCGGAAAGTTAACCATGGACCCTCTATTGACTAAACCATATCCCGAACTTTAGAGAACTAGAGCCATGGTTAGGTTGCAAACTCATTGCATCATATTGTGCCTACTGGACTAATTGTGCATTATTTGTTGTGCATATATTCAATGTTTTCTTAACCGTTTGTTTGACTTGTGTTAAGACTAAATAAACTAATTAATGACTAAAGGACTTTGTTTAATTAATTAATTAATTAATTTGATCGAATAAATAAATATAAAATCGAGTCATAGTTCCTTTAAGTCAACCCGGATTTTTATTCCCGTATATTGCACAAACGTCAACTTGTTTTGGTCATATCTAGAGTTATAGGAAGAACTACGAGTTGTAAAACCTATGGATCTGTAGCCCGGAGTTTTATCTTTAATTTGGCGTTGGTTTCATCCAAATCAAAGTCACAGATAAAAAGTTATGACTAAAATACCACATTCTGTCCAGTTTAATGCATATACGTGAAGTCTTTGCTTGAGTCTAGTCACATAGTCTAGCCACATGGTCATGACAAGAGTCTTAACATGTCACCTAAACTAACTAGTCTTGGCACACACTTTGAGTACACATCACCATGACCGTGTCTTAGGTTCATGCATGAGTCGGTTTTTTTTTTTCCGTCATTTGAGTTGGGGGGTACATTCTATTCCTAATTCTTCATATCCCTCCACCTTCATCATCTTTTTCTTTTTTCACATTCTATTCCAATATTTCTTCACTTCCTCCATCCTTTGCCTGTTTAATAAAGCTTGAGTCAAATAATTAATAATAAATATCCCCAAATTCCTTGTCCACAGTACTTGGTTGAGGAGAGAAGGGAGATTAATCAAGGACAACCTCTTTGTTCAAGTCTCACTTTTTGGTAAACCGATTCGTCAAAAGAGGAAGGCTAAGAAGATAATGGCAACTCAAGAGGAAGTTAATGAACTTAGGAGTCAATTGACTAACGTGACTAAGACACTGAAGTTACTCACACTCAAGATCGATGATCCCGTGAAGCAACAACAAATGAGTCTCATGCAAGAAAGTTTGAGCAAACTATCTAGTGACTATAAATTTCAGGGCATGAGTTCACAAGGGGTCTCGCTAGACAAGGAACTTCTTCCACATAAGTTCAACGCCACTGACATCCCTAAATTCAAGGCAACAGATAACCCTTACTTCCATCTAAGAGCTTTTGAAACTATAATGAGAATTAAGGGTATCGATAAGAAGGTTTTCCCCTCTCTGTTCCCACTATCAATCTCTCAAAACCGTTTGCCAACAATGGTTCTTCTCCCTTGACAAGGAGAAAACCTCTACATGGGAATCGATAGTGAACACTTTCGTTGATAGGTACAAGTGCAATATCCAAGTTGAAACCGACCATAGGCAACTTGAGATGCTAAGACAAAAAGAGAATGAAGGCTTTACTTCTTTCTTTAATAAATGGAGGGAAACTTCCGCCATGATGATTGAGGTCCCACCGAAAAGGAGTCTGTGAGGATGTTTATCAAGAATCTCCAAGAAAAGTATTCAAAGCACTTAAAATAACAACATAACTGAAAAACTTTCAAGGCCGTTTATGACATCGGAATTGAAATCGAAGACGACCTCGCAAAGCAAAAAGCTACTAACAATAGTAACCACGGTGTCTGGAAAGGAAAGAAGAACGACAATCATTCTTCTTCCGAAAATGCCCACTCTAGTAATAATGTTAGTACCTTTGACCATAATAGTGTCTTATCCATGGACAATCAAGGATCTAAAAGGAAACCCAGGTGAGAGTTCACACCCATTGGAATGACCTACGATGCTGCTTTCGATCGTCTCTATGATCGAGGATTAATCAAACCTATTGGCCCTACCGAGGATCCAACACCAGAAAATTGATCTTCGAGATGGAATCCAAACTCTTATTGCAAGTACCATCGAGGGCGCGGTTATACTACTAATGAATGCTACAGGTTTCAAAACCTCATTCAAGATCTCATAGAGGCAAATAAGATCTCATTGCCTCTAGCTAGCGAGAAGACTGGGTGATGATGAAGCTAATGACACAAGACAAGAGGCGAGGTTCAACGACAGGATTTCATGACCTTTTTTTTTTCTATTTCTTTTTCATTTTTTCCTTTCCCCAATAAGTCTAGCATAGGCACCTTTTCTTTTCCTTTAGATTAATTTTGTAGTTTTTTTTTTTCTTTTCCCCTTTTTAATAAAATGAGCATTTATTTCCTTGTATATGATCATTTCATTATATTGCATTAAAAAAATAAAACCATGTCGAACTAAGCACAAGGTATACCAATGATTTGAGGCACCCCTTGTAGCCACATCATATCTCCTTTTACTTTTCAATTTTACAATCCTTTCTTCATAAATCACTTTGAGCCTCGTCTAATGATAGACCTTTCTTTTTTCAACCTACATCTACCTAACCTTGGGATGGGATGGTGTGCAACTTATGCAATTTCTAAAAAGCTTGAGTGATTTCAAAAGATCAAAATAAATAGAAAGCAATAGCAAAGATAAGCAAAAGTAAAAATAATCATAAAAGTGTACAAAAGGGTAAGTGTTCCAATGTCTTTGATATGAAAATATCTTTGATAAGAACACGTCTCAAATTGCGTCTCTTATCGAGTGGTCGGTACCATGCCTGAGAAACATGAATGCCAAGTGAGTGATAGACCGCATGATCGCAATTGCCCACACTTATAAAAATAAAATAGATGCTAAAGCAAGATAAAAGAGAGCTAAAAAAGAGTAGAAACTCAAGCATAAAATTATAAAGATTCAAAAGCAAAGTTAGACACCTTGGGGGCTTATCTAAGGTCTTGAGTCTTTATCCCCTTCTTCTTCAAACCTTTAGCCTAACCACGTTACAACCCTTAAAAAGACCTTTTTGAGGTATACACTCTTTTGCGAGGTTTGGCTAGCTACGTTCGGCCTGATTCCTAGCGGATACGTAGGCAACCTCACATTGAGGTGTGGCCGTAATAAACATGCATTCATATTCACATTCACACACTTGCACCATGATCATATCAAGGGATTTCTCATCCCTATTCACTTAGAGCTAGACTTGGGGGCTTGATCCCTACATCATTACCTTACCTAGCCTAAGAGTCACCACCATTTGACTCTTTTAACAAATAATATTTTTCCACACACTTAGCCCTTGCGGCCTAACTTTAGTGTTACTATCACACACCGCACAGATTCATGACCAAATATACCTTCCCTTAGGAACCCTTTGTCATGGAATCTTAACACAACGTTGAAGCATGCCTTGTCATATCAACATCACTCATCAATCATAATTGTCATCGCATCACAAAGGACGAAGTTCTTAGCCTCCGTGCCTAAGTTACCCAAATACTTTCATCATTGAGTCAATAATTGAGATAGCCTAGGATGAATTAATCCTTGAACCTTGAGAGATAGTATCAAACAACATTTGACTAAGTTCATTCAACATGCACCTTCAAAAACTTTTGATTTTCTTCCGCGTCTTTCTTTTTCGGGAGAAAGTCGGTACCCTCCACAAAAACGACGGAAAATTTTTGCTTTTTTGCATTTTCGAGTCGCACGATCACATTACAATGCACACACGGGTCATGAGTCACATGTGTCATTTCACTTTGAGTCGAGTAAACCTCGAGTCAGTTAATCATATCGAGTCAAGTTTATACCTTGAGTCGTTTCAAGTCGATGAGTCAAGCAACATTAAACCTTAGGTCAACCCTAAGATGGTTAAAGAGATTGACAAAGTTCTATAGTCTAAAATAAATACAGGTGCAGCAGAACAGGGAAGACCCTACTCCAATTCTTGGCGCCAGAGATATCTCAGCAATGATAGAGCTCGAAGCCTCTCAGAAAGGTGATTTTGTCCTCATACATCAATTTCGGGTTCCTTAATACGCCAGTTAGCCCCTATAAGCAACTTGACATGATTAAGTAATCGGTTTGATTACAATCACAATAACTGGTCGACCTGATGAAAGATCGTCTCACTTAGCTTAAAGCGCCTAAGAATTGGCTCATCATGGAAACACTGACATACTGGTTTTAGCAGAAGCAAAGTTCAGGCGAGCTTTAGAGATCAATAAACGTTGGTCTTCGGAAATTTCTTCTTCAGAATATTATCGCAACAAACATTCAAGTATCAAAGCTCTTCGTCCAGAGACACGTGGGCATATCATTCAAGCTCTATTGTTCAGAGACGCGTGGACATATCATCAAAGCTCTTATATTCAGAGACGAGTGAACATTGAAATAGTAAGACGACATTCCCTAAGATTGTGGAGGTTGTCACCAAAGATTTGAAAAGATAGCACAAGATGGGTGGTCTTCGACGACATTCGCTTAGATTGTGGAGGTTGTCACCAAAGATTTGAGAAGATAGCACGAGATGGGCGGTCTTCGACGACATTCGCTAAGATTGTTGAGGTTGTCACCCAAGATTTGATAAGATAGCACGAGATGGGCGGTCTTCGACGGCATTCGCTAAGATTGTGGGGGTTGTCACCAAAGATTTGAGAAGATAGCACGAGATGGGCAGTCTTCGACGACATTCGCTAAGATTGTGGAGGTTGTCACCCAAGATTTGAGAAGATAGCACGAGATGGGCGGTCTTTGACGGCGTTCGCTAAGATTGTGGAGGTTGTCACCAAGATATGAAAAGAGCGGTTCATGATGAGGTGGTCTTCGACGACTTTTGCTATGAGTGGAAAGGTTGTCACCATGATTCAAGAAAAGGCTCGAGATGTAGCAACATTGATCGACGGCGTTCCCTAGATTGCGGAAGATCGTCAAAACAAACAGCAAGATGGCGTTCCATAGATTGTGGAAAGTTGTCAAAAAGCAACTGAAGGTGATTTCAAGAGAAATAATCTTCGATAGTATTCCCTTGGACGTGGAATATTATAATTGCAGATGAGGATTGTTTCAAGAGAGGCAATCTTCGATGGTATTCCCCTGGACGTGGAATATTATCAATGCGAAGGAGGATCGTTTCAGGCGCAGCAATATTCTCATTTGGAAGCAGTTACGGGCGTAACGGTTTTCAAGCGGGATGGAATTCTCTAGCTTGCAGAAGGTCATCAAAACAACAGTAAAGCGGCAGCAAATCAGTTACTTTCAGAGACGTGTGTTCGACGGTGTTAGATACGCATTACTTAACTCTTTTATATGTTTAACTAACACTAGTTTGTAGGTATCAGCGTTACAAGAGTGGTTTAGGATCGCAGAACGTTCTAAATCATTCTCCGTCCCTATCGATACTTTGACTTTTGTTTTCGAAACTCGCGTTTCTCCAAACTCAGTCAAAGTGGGGGCTTCTGTAGACACCCATTTGTGTCTCCCCAAAACCAAACTCAGTGATGAGTACCTTTCATGTCGAATCATAATCGAATGAAGTGAAAGTGTGGGAAGTCTAGTGTTGCGGATAGTTTTAATTTCTTTTCTCTTCTCTCTGTTTTTGAAAACTTATTTTAAGAAAAAAGAAAATCCAGTTTGTTTGGTCCATGATATGAGTCCAATAGTAGTGTAGTTGGATGGGGCTTGACAAGAGCTTTCCAACGATATATTATAAGACCAATTCCGATGAATATTAAGGAAGTTATGACCAATTTACTAAACTGGGCCCGGTTTGAGCTTATATGCGGCCCAATGATCTAGGGGAGGGCCTAATATGATTTATCATTCCTAATGCAATAAGGAATGGTTTTAGTCTTCTAAATTCTTCTAGAAGGTTCTTTTCATTCCTAATTCAATTAGCATTGATAAATTGACTTATGTTGACTTTTCAGAGTTTTAATTAAAATCAAAAAGCATTTTCGAGGAAAAGATACGATTTTATCCTCCAGTACGACAAACTTATCTGATTTTCGAAAACGCGTTAAAAACAGGCCTGACGCCTGACTCCATGCATTGGCGCCTGGAACCAGGCCTGGCGCCTGGTGCTAGCCATTGGCGCTTGGCGCCAATCAGCTAGTGCTGGCACCAGCTCTGTTTTGCGTGCGCCAGCTCTGTTTTACGTGCGCCAAGTTCTCTGTTTTGATATTTTATCTTTTTGGCTGATTTCTCTATAAATAACGTATTAAAAACTCCGTTTTCATTCACCAATTCTCACGAATATGCACCTACAATCAGTTTTCATACGCAATCTTTAATTCTCTCATTCTCTTCTCCTTGATTATTTCATCTCTCTGTCTCTCTTTTTTTAACCTCGCTTTTCAAATACAAAATTCCGCATTCATTAGATCTAGAAACACCTAGCCATATCCGAAGTTGCCTTTGCCCTAGACGTGAAAGGTTTAATTTCTGAGGGTTTGGTCCCAAATATCTCTTTCAATTATTTAATTTGATTGTTTTATTACTATTTTCCTTGAAGTTACTAACTTGTGTATTTTGTTATTAGAAAGAGGTACGAAGCAGCAAAGTAAGTACTTTAATTGACTAATTGATGTTATGATGTAGAAATCATGTTTATATTGTTATTATGATATTCCTAGTATCATGTTTAGGGAAAGAGTTATAATATCAAATATGCTTATTATGATTCCTGCGATGCTTCCTATGTTCTTCCTAATATTTATGATTATTAGTATCATGTTAGGGTTAAAGATTTGACTTTTATGGCTTAGTGACATGCTAGGGTTTGTTATTAATCTTGTTAGTATCATGCCTAGGATCTTACTATTATTATTATGCTTTAATATTAACATGAACAGGATTATGATTATAATGTTATTGTCATGATATTTATTGATTATTATTATGTTTCTTGATATTTATTTTTTATTGTTTGATCACGCCTTTTTTATGCATGTTTAAAGGGAATTGATACTTGTAATCACGCTTAATAAGATAATTAATAATCTTGTTTAGGGTTAATTGTGATTATAATTTCAAGTGATCGCCATTAATAGTTTATGTGTGCATTAATATTCAACCAACATAGATTAAACATGTTTAAGGTAAACCTATTGATTGCATGTTAGTCAAAAAGCGCACATGAATACGATTAGAATAAAGTAGAGGCATATTATTAGGGCAGGTTCAATCTCTTTTAGGTTGGATTTGTACCTTCATCCCCGATCCCTTATTTGGTTCTAGACCTTATGGAGTTGACGATCTCTTAGATCGTTAAGGGGTGTAACCTTCACCCTGTGAACGGTTTACAAGTTCCTAAAACTTGTTGGCGACTCTTTTGCTCTCTCTTCTTCCCTTTTGGACGCCACCGTACTTTAGTGTATGATCACAGTGGGGTTCAAGCTAGGGGTTTAACGCTTGAAATTTATTCCCTATAGACATCAAATAAGAGCTAAAAAAAAAATTGGAAAAGAAACAAAAAAAATCACAAAATTATTTTAGTTTAGTTTCGTTTTCTTTCCTAGTTTAAGCATTGAGGACAATGCTTCGTTCAAGCTTGGGGGGAGCGTTACTTCGGTTTTGGTATATATTGTGTTAGTGTTGAATAAGCTTGGGGGAGATGGCATTATTGGTATTTTTGTTTGATATTTTGTTAATTCTTGAGTTTGCTTTTGAGAGTAGGCCACTCTTTTGCTTCACTTAGGAAATATCACCAAAATTTTCAATGTTTTACCCCGCCTTAACCCTTAGCCTTACGTTACAACCAAATAAAAGACCCTTAGACTCTATTGGGATTAGGTCAAAGAACAGTGGAGGGAGATAGACTTCAAACCTATGGAGAGAGTATGCATAGTTGAGATGTCGGGATTACATTCTCAAAGTTTTTCATTTCTTTATCTTTTCCCGGTTTCTTTGTGGAATCACGAGAAACTAGCTTAAGGGTTGATTTGAAGCTATTGGAGAGAAAGCGGCCCGATTGGTTGGGGATAGGGTGGATTGTGTCACCATTAGTTCTATATGCTTAGCATATGTTATGTTTCAATCAACCATTGACATCTTGGAACGTGCATACATTTGTCTATTTAGAAAGGTTTGCATTCATTGCTGCTTGTTCCTATCTCTCGTCCAAATATGAACTTTGTGTTTTCTTTATTTTTTTATGTTTCTTTTTCTTTTCTTTTTATTGCCTTGCCTTGGTTTTTGTTTAGAGTTGTGGGTTAAACTCTTAGGACAACCTCACGAGAGCACACTCGTCCTCTAGGTCAATCTAGGGGTTTAAAGGGCTTGTCTTTAGTTGCTAAAATTGACCGTGATTCCTACAAAAGTGAGTTAGTGTACATTCTTGTCTCCTTTAGTGTCTTAGATTTGCTTGAATAAATCACTCTCCTTCTCCCGTGTTTCATGTTAATTTGCTCAAGGACGAGCAAAAGGTTAGCTTGGGGGAGTTTGATAAGTGACTTTTATGTCACTTTTAGGGTGTTTATTGAGTTGCTTTTCCGGCTTATTTCAATAATTAAGCTCATTTTATCCTTTATTTATATTATTTTGCTTATTCTCGTCTTTTATCTTTTTATTTGAGTATTTTGTAGTTTTTAGTTTAATTTAGATTAACTTAGTTTTATTAATTCCTAGTTTCTCACTTTTTATTTATTTTTCTTTTAGTTTCTAGTTTGTTTTCTTTATTTTATGTTATTTCATTTAATTTTATTATTTATTTAGTTTTATTTATCTTATTTTATTTTACTTTATTTATCTTATTTTATTTTATTTTATTTTATTTTATCGGTTAAAAATCCCCTCGTGTTGTTTTTGGTTGTAGGTGTTTTCAGGTCCTTGGTCGATCGGGTCCAAGGTCGAGGTTCGAGGCACAAAATTGAACCAAGCTCCACCACTGCTTTCCCCCAACAACACCAACACCAACTGCCACATCAACCAACCAAACCAGCCTCAGCAATCCACCACCAATCCACAACCACGCACATCACCACCAAATACCAATAACAACCTTCTAAACCACCAACACCCGCTCCATTCCCCCCCCCCCCATTTAATCCACTTCCAGCCACGCAACTCACAGCGCAACCAACCTTCTGCTCCCTCACTCAACTCAGCGCAACCAACCTACTGCTCCCAGCTTCCTCACGTATTCCTACACCTCCAATCACCACCACGCAAACTACCAGCCTCCTACAGCAGCACTGCCTAGCCACGCAACATATGCCGCCACCCTCACTTAACCACCATTTGCAACCTCACGCACCTAGCAACACCAAATCAACAACTAATTCCCAACCATCGCTCCCACAACAACCAATTAACCACCATTTCACACCCCCTGATCCACCGTCCACCAAAACCCGTATCAACCAACACCAACACCAACACCACCGCAACAACCGATTCCCCTACTCCCTCACTTCACGTAACAAAAACAACGACCCAAATCACCACCAAACCACTCACCAATTAAACCCTTCAACTCAAAGCAGCAACGCGACCGCGTAGCCCTATCAGAAAGCGCACAAATTGGAGTCCAAAAATCAGAGTTGAGGCAGTAAGTTTGCGCGACCTGTGCGCGACTTCTGTGCGGACGCGCAATTGTGGGTCATCATGAGCTTTTAACGTGATTTTTATGAAAATTGGACGGCCATGATTCCTTCAATAAGTCCAAAGGCCAAGAATTTGGTGATGCTAGATGACGCGTGATGGTGATGAAAGTTCAGAGCAGCCACAAAGAGAAGGGGATTTGGGGTCTGATGGATTCGTGGGTTTAAGGGGGAATTGGGGATATTTGGTTTTCTTTTCTTTTTATTTTTTTTTAGTTTTGTTATTTTTATTTATTTTAAGTAGTTTAATTTCCATTTTATTTTCTTTTATTTTATTTTCTTAGCTTGTATTATAAATACCCCTTTGGGGTTATTTTCTCATAACTTTAAATCAACATTTTATTTTAGATAGATTAGATTAGTTTAGCCTATATTTTCTCTCTCTTAGGTTTAGATTAGGATTTTCTCTCTCTAGTTTTAGGAGTAGTTGTAGAGAGAGAAAGCTTGGATTTCCATGGAGTTTTTGAGAGGTTGAAGAAGCAACTTTGTGGAACTTTTTCTCATCTATTCAATGAGCATTTTCTAACTTTCTCTCATCTTTATTTCTTTGCTTAATTCTTAGTTTTTTGCTTTTTGTTTGTTGATTTGAGTAGATTAATTAGTTTATTTGTTTAATCTTGTTTTTATTCTTATTTTACCTTGTTTTCCACGTCTTTCTTCATTATGTTAGCTTAGGTCTTGTTATAGGGAATTGGATGAAGGTTATATTAATGAATTGAATGATTGATTGTGATTAGTATGAAATTGTTTCTTGATTATTGTGTATGGGTGATGCTTTTGTGGACTAGAATCTTTCTAGCTAATCGATTCTATGCTCTTAATTGTGCTTTCAATCAATTGTGCGAGAGTGAGTTGGTTGAGAGCCCTAAATTCTTCCATACCTTTGCTAGGCTAGTTGCATGAGAGTGAATTAGTTTAGTAGGATAATTAACATGCTTAATTGTGCAAGAGTGAGTAAAATGTGTTGATGTTCCTAATCAAGGTCATTTTCATCTATTTGTATGATGTTTAATACATTGATGTGTTGGATTCCACTTTCCCTAGTTTTAATTGTTTGTTCTTAGTCGTGTTTAGTTTAACCTCTCTCTATCTCAGGACATTTCCTAGTAGTCTAGTTGGCACAAATTAATACACTTAGTCCTTTTGGGTTCGACCCTTTACTTGCCACTAACTAGTTTAGTGTAAGTTTAGGTATTATAAATTTCTAATTTGGTTAGGGTTAGTAGTCCCAACGACCTACTTTTACCCGCGATCAAGGCAACTTCGAACTATGCTAGGTGTGTCTAGTGCTAATGTATGAGGAATTTTATTTGTAAAAGGGTTGGTTTAGAAAGTGAGAGATAATAATCAAGAATTTCTTGATGAGAGTTGATGAGAATTAAAAAGAATAAGAATTGATGAAAACGGAGTTTTTAGAACGCTATTTATGAAGACAATTAGCCAAATAGATAAAATATCAAAACAGAGTTCTGACGCGTTGTAGACACCCATTTGTGTCTCCCTAAAATCAAACCCAGTGATGAGTACGTTTCACGTCAAATCATAATCGAATAAGGCGAAAGTGTGGAAAGTCTAGTGTTGTGGAAAGTTTTATTTTCTTTTCTCTTATCTCTGTTTTTGAAAACTTATTTTAAGAAAACAGCCAATCCAGTTTGGTTGGTCCATGATATGGGTCCAATAGTAGTGTAGTTTGATGGGGTTGCAAAGACCTTTCCAACGATATATTATAAGCCAAATTCCGATGAATATTGAGGAAGTTATGGCCAATTTACTAAACTTGGCCCGGTTTGAGCTTTATGTACGGCCCAATGATCTAGAGGAGGGCCTAATATGATTTATCATTCCTAATGCAATTAGGAATGGTTTTAGTCTTCTAGAATCTTCTAGAAGATTCTTTTCATTCCTAATTCAGTTAGCATTGATAAATTGACTTTTGACTTTTCAGAGTTTTAATCAAAATCAAAAAGCATTTTCGAGGAAATTATATGATTTTATCCTCATGTACGGCAAACTTATCTGATTTTCAAAAACGCGTTAAAATCAGGCTTGGCGCCTGGAACCAGGCCTGGCGCTAGTATTGGTGCCTGGCGCCAGCTAGCCAAGGGTGGCGCCAGCTCTGTTTTTTATGCACCAGACTCTGTTTCGTTTAATTTATCTTTTTGGCTGATTTTCTCTATAAATATCGTATTGAAAACTCCGTTTTCATTCACCAATTCTCATCTACATTCATCAACAATCAGTTTTCATTCGCAATCATTAATTCTCAATTCTCTCATTCATTCATCGTTCTTCTCTAAACTTTGCTTTTTCATATAAAATTCCGCATTCGCAAGATCTAGAAACACCTAGCCATATTCGAAGTTGCCTTCGCCCTAGACGTGAAAGGTTTAATTTCTGAGGGTTTGGTCCCAAATCTCTCTTTCAATTATTTAATTATTGTTTGTTTATTATTTTCTTTGAAGTTACTAACGCGTGTATTTTGTTATTAGAAAGAGGTACGAGGCATCAAAGTAAGTGCTTTAATGATTTTATTGATATTATGATGTAGAAATCATGTTTATATTGTTATTATGATATTCCTAGTATCATGTTTAGGGTAATTATAATATCAAATATATTAAATATGATTCCTACGACGCTTCCTATGTTCTTCCAAATATTTATGATTATTAGTATCATGTTAGGGTTAAAGATTTGATTTTTATGGCTTAGTGACATGCTAAGGCTTGTTATTAATCTTGTTAGTATCATGCCTAGGATCTTGCTATTATTATTATGCTTTAATATTAACATGATTATGATTATGATTATAATTTTTATAATTTATGATGATTATGATTCTTCTTCTTCTTCTTCTTATTATTATTATTATTATTATTATTATTATTATTATTATTATTATTATTATTATTATTATTATTATTATTATTATTATTATTATTTTGATGATGATTATTTATGATCATGATTGATTATGTTGCTTGATGCTTATTTATTATTTTTTGCTTGATCACGCCTTTTATGCATGGTTAAAGGGAATTTGTACTTGTAATCACGCTTAATAAGATAATTAATAATCTTGTTAGGGTTAATTATGATTATAATTCAAGTGATCGCTAATAATAGATTTATTTGTGCATTAAATTCAACCAACATAGATAAACAGGTTTGGGGTTAATCCTATTGATTGCATGTTAATTAAAAAGCGCACATGAATACGATCAGAATAAAGTAGAGGCCTATTATTAGGGCAGGTTCAATCTCTTTTAGGTTGGATTTGTACCTTCATCCCCGAACCCTTATTTGGTTCTAGTCCTTATGGAGTTGACGAGCTCTTGGATCGTTAAGGGGTGTAACCTTCACCCTGTGACCGGTTTTTCGTATTGTTTCCTCGATCCTACTTCCTGATTGAATTTTTTCCCACTTTTCTGAAACCCATATGTGTTCAACATATGGACATAACCCTGGAAATTCATGCTCCATCTACCCGATTGAACACTCCGTGCAACAAAGGGTACATCCGAGATGTTAAATTCATCAAACCATGGAAGCGAGCTTTTTCTAAAACTCGCGGTGTCCCATCCACTCGCGCCAACCCTTCACGGTTAGGCTTTCGCGCGGTGTATCCGGACAATTAACCATGGACCCTCTATTGACTAAACCATATCCCAAACTTAAGAGAACTAGAGCCATGGTTAGGTTGCAAACTCATTGCATCATATTGTGCCTACTTGACTAAGTGTGCATTATTTGTTGTGCATATATATTCTATCTTAACCGTTTGTTGACTTGTGTCGAGACTAAAGAACTTTGCCCATCTATTTAAATAATTAATTAATTTGAGTCATTAAAGTCTAATATTTTAATCGAAATTGACCTAGTACGACTTTAGGCATACCCCGATTGACTAATAATACCGAAAACAGTCCCAGACCGAAGCTCCAATATTGGCGCCAAGGTCTGAGCTGTAGCGCCACACTATGAAGTGTAGCGCCTGACGACAGCTCTGTCGTCTGGCGCCAAGCTCCATGGTGTGACGCCAGTCCTGTCGTGTGGCCGACAGTTCGGATTACTGGTGAAGTCATCACCTAGTGTCTAATTAACCAGTTTGCTAATTAATTCGGTTAATTTTCGCTGTCAATAATACCTTGTCGAGTCATTAATCGAGTCTTAGTCACATAGTCTAGCCACATGGTTATGACACGAGTCTCAACATGTCACCTACACTCACTAGTCTTAGCACACACTTTGAGTATATGTCACCATGGCCATGTCTTAGGTTCATGCATGAGTCGGTCTTTCCGTCATTTGAGTTGGGGGTACATTCTACTCCTAATTCTTCATATCCCTCCATCTAAATCTTCTTCACATTCTATTCCAATCTTTCTTCACTTCCTCCATCCATTGCATGTTGAATAAAGCTTGAGTCAAATAATTAACAATAAATATCCCGAAATTCCTTTTCCACAGTACTTGGTCGAGGAGAGAAGGGCGATTAATCAAGGACAACCTCTTTATTCAGGTCACACTTTTTGATAAACCGATTCATCAAAATAGGAAGGCTAAGAAGATAATGGCAACTCAAGAAGAAGTCAATGATCTTAAGAACCAACTGGCTACCGTGACTGAGACAATGAAGCTTCTCGCACTCAAGATCGATGACCCCGTGAAGCAACAACAGATGGACCTCATGCAAGAGAGATTAAGCAAGTTGTCTAGCGATTACCAGTTTCAAGAGCTTACATCACAAGGGGTCTCGGTGGACAAAGATCATCTTCCACAGAAGTTCAATGCCAACGACATCCCAAAATTCAAGGCAACGGATAATCCTTACTTTCATCTAAGAGCCTGTGAAACCATAATGAGTATTAAGGGTATCGATAAGAAGGTTTTCCCCTCTCTGTTCTCACTATCTCTTGAAACCGTTTGCCAACAATGGTAATTATCCCTTGACAAGGAGAAAACCTCTACCTGGGAATCGATAGTAAACGCTTTCCTTGATAGATACAAGTGCAATATTCAAGTTGAAATCGATCATAGACAACTTGAGATGCTAAGACAAAAAGAGAATGAAGGCTTTACTTATTTCTTTAATAAATGGAGGGAAACTTCCGCCAAGATGATTGAGGTCCCCACCGAAAAGGAGTCTGTGAGGATGTTTATCAAGAATCTTCAAGAGAAGTATTCAAAGCATTTAAAATATCAACACAATTTGAATACTTTCAAGGCCGTTTATGACATCGGAAATGAAATCGAAGACAACCTCGCAAAGCAAAAAGCTACTAACAATAGTAACCACGGTGTCTGGAAAGGAAAGAAGAACGACAATCCTTCTTCTTTCGAAAATGCCCACTCTAGTAATAATGTTAGTACCTTTGACCATAATAGTGTCTTAGCCATGGACAATCAAGGATCTAAAAGGAAACCCAGGCGAGAATTCACACCCATTGGAACGACCTACGATGCTGATTTCGATCGTCTCTATGATCGAGGATTAACCAAACCTATTGGCCCTACCGAGGATCCAACACCAGAAAATCGATCTTCGAGATGGAATCCAAACTCCTATTGCAAGTACCATCGAGGGCGCGGTCATACTAATGATGAATGCTACAGGTTTCAAAACCTCATTCAAGATCTCATAGAGGCAAATAAGATCCCATTGCCTCTAGCCAGCGAGAAGACTGGATGATGTCGGAGCAAACAACACAGGACAAGAGGCGAGCTTCAACGACAAGATTTCATGACCTCTTTTTCTATTTCTTTTTCATTTTTACACTTTCCCCAATAAGTCTAGCATAGGCACCTTTTCCTTTCCTTAGATTAATTTTGTAGATTCTTTATTTTCTTTTAATAAAATGAGCATTTGTTTCCTTATATATGATCATTTCATTACATTACATTGCAAAAAAACAAAAAAAATCCATGTCGAATTCAGCACAAGGTATACCAATGATTTGAGGCACCCCTTGTAGCCACATCATATCTCCTTTCACCTTTCAAATATACAATCCTTTCTTCATAAGCCACTTTGAGCCTCGTCTAACGATAGACCTTTCTTTTTTCAACCTACATCTACCTAACCTTGGGATGGGATGGTGTGTAACTTATGCAATTCTAAAAAGCTTGAGTGATTTCAAAAGATCAAAATAAATATCAAAAATAAGCATAAGCAAAAAATGAAAACAAGTGTACAAAAGGGCAAGTGTTCCAATGTCTTTGATATGAAAATATCTTCAATAAGAACACGTCTCAGATTGCGTCTCTTATTAAGTGCTCGGTACCGTGCCTGAGAAACATGAATTCCAAGTGAGTGATAGACCGCATGATCGGGATTGCCCACACTTACAAAAATAAAAATAAATGCTAAAGCAAAAAGAGCTAATAAGAGTAGAAACTCAAGCATAAAATTATAAAGATTCAACAGCAAAGTTGCACACCTTGGGGGCTTATCTAGGGTCTTGAGCCTTTATCCCCTTCTTCTATAAACTTTAGCCTAACCGCGTTACAACCCTTAAAAAGACCTTTTGAGGTATACACACTTGTGCGAGGTTCGGCTAGAGCTACGTTCGGCCTGATTCCTAACGGATACGTAGGCAACCTCACATCGAGGTGCGGCCGTAATAAACATGCATTCATATTCACATTCACACACTTTCACCATGATCATATAAAGGGATATCCAATGCTCATCCCTATTCACTTAGAGCTAGACTTGGGGGCTTGATGCCTACATCATTAGCTTACCTAGCCTAAGAG
Organism: Chenopodium quinoa; assembly: GCF_001683475.1. NCBI lineage: Eukaryota > Viridiplantae > Streptophyta > Magnoliopsida > Caryophyllales > Amaranthaceae > Chenopodium > Chenopodium quinoa. Next base: position 4,067,801 of record NW_018745105.1, read on the forward strand.
TCACCATTATTTGACTCTTTTAACAAATAATATCTTTCCACACACTTAGCTCTTTTATCTTAGCTTTAGTTTCACTATCACACACATCACAGATACATGACCAAATACTTCTCTTAGGAACCCTTTGTCATGAAATCTCAACATTGAAGTATGTCTTGTCATATCAACATCACTCATCAAGCATAATCATCATTGCATCGAAGTATGAAGTGCTTAGCCTCCGTGCCTAAGTTATCTAAATACTTTCATTATCGAGTCAACTAGGATGTATTAATCCTTTCACCTTGAGAGATAGTATCAAATGACATTTGACTAAGCTCATTCAATATGCACCTTCAAAAAATCTTCGATTCTTTTTTTGCGTATTTCTTTTTCGGGAGAAAGTCGGTACCCTCCACAAAAATGACGGAAAATTTTTGTTTTTTGCATTTTTCGAGTCGCACAATCATAATACAATGCACACACGAGTCATATACACATTGAGTCATGTCATATCACCTTGATTTGAGTCTAACACATGTTTCAAACACTTTGAGTCGAGTCAACCTCGAGTCAATCACAGCGAGTCAAGTTCATAACTTGAGTCGTGTCAAGTCGATGAGTCAAGCAATTGTAAACCTTAGGTCAACCCTAAGATAATTAAAGATATTGGAAAAGTTCTATAGTCAAAATAAATACAGGTGCAGCAGAATAGGGAAGACCCCACTCCAATTCCTGGCGCCAGAGATATCTCAGCAGCGACAGAACAGCGATTTTGGGTTCCTTGGTACGCCAGTTAACCCCTATAAGCAACTTGACATGATTAAGTAGTAAGTTTGATTACAATCGCAATAAGTGATTGACCTGATGAAAGATCGTCTCACTTAGCTTAAGCGCCTAAGTATTGGCTCATTACAAGCACCAAAGCATCGGTTCAAAAGCAAGCACTTAAACGGCAATGTTTCCAAATATGGATTGTCGCGCATTCTGATAAAACGACAAAGTTTTCCAAAAAATGGATTGTCATCCCCAACTGACAATATTTCCAAAAATGGATTGTCGTGCATCTTCTTCAACGACAATTTTTCCAAAGATTGGATTATCATCTCTGGCAAAGTTTCCAAGCGTGGATTGTCGTGCTCCTTCTTTTTTTGGCAAGTTTTTCCAAGTTCGGATTGTCATACATTCATGAATCTTTGGCAAGTTTTCCGAGATTGGATTGTCATACACCCAGTTCCCTATGGAAAAATTTCCAAAGGATTGTTGTAGGTCTCTATTCATCATAAAATTCGGCAAAGTTCCTCAACGTGGATTGTCATTCATTTCAGTAAGTGGAAAATTTTCCCGAAGTGGATTGTCGGTCGACTCTTTTTTGCAAATGTTCCAAGACGCGGATTTTCAAGTGTGGCAATATTTTCCTAAAAGGATTGTCGCATAGCGTTGGCAAATTTCCAAGGTGGATTGCTTTCAAGAGTTATATTCCAAGATGTGGATTGTCGAACGTAGCAAAGTTCTTATGAAAGATTATTACGAAGCATTGGCAACTTTTCCAAAGATTGGATTTTGGCAAATTTTTCGAGATACGGATTGTCGCTTCATCGTGGCAACATTTCCAAGGATAGATTGTTACGTGGCATTGACAACTTTCCCTAAATCGGATTGTCATACATCATACAAGAGTTGTGTTGGCAACTATTCCCAAAGAAAAGAGGATTGTCATCACAGCAAAGGCACCGACATACTGGTTCACAAGCAGCAAAGCGCCGACATACTAGCATAGCAGGATTAAGGATAAAAGCAGTGATCTTTTTGAAGACTATCACAGCGGAAAAAGAAGCTCTTTGTTCAGAGACGAGTGAACATCGAAACAGCAAGGTGGCGTTCCCTAGATTGTGGAGAGTTGTCACAAACAACTGAGGATTGTTTCAAGAGAAGTAATCTTCGATAGTATTCCCTTGAACGTGGAATATTATCATAGCGGGGGAGGATCGTTTGAGGCAAAGCAATCTTCCAAATTTGGAAGCAGTTACAAGCGTAGCGGTTTTCAAGCGGGATGGCATTCTCTAGCTTGCATGAGGTCATCAAAACATCGGTTACTTTCAGAGACGTGTGCTCGACGGTGCAAGATACGCGTTTCTTAAATCTTTTATCTGTTTAACTAACGCTAGTTTGCAGGTATCGACGTTGCAAGATCGATTTAGGATCGCAGAACGTTCTGAAACATTCTCCGTCCCTATCGCTACTTTGACTTTCGTTTTCGAAACTTGTGTTTCTCCAAACTCAGTCAAAGTGGGGGCTTCTGTAGACACCCATTTGTGTCTCCCAAAAACAAAACCCAGTGATGAGTACCTTTCACGTCGAATCATAATCGAATGAAGCGAAAGTGTGGAAAGTCTAGTGTTGCGGAAATTTTATTTTCTTTTCTCTTCTCTCTGTTTTTGAAAACTTATTTTAAGTAAACAGCCATTCCAGTTATTTTGGTCCATGATATGGTCCAATAGTAGTGCAGTTGGATGGGGCTTGCAAAGACCTTTCCAACGATATATTATAAGCCCAATTCCGATGAATATTCAGGAAGTTATGGCCAATTTACTAAACTGGGCCCGGTTTGAGCTTTATGTACGGCCCAATGATCTAGAGGAGGGCCTAATATGATTTATCATTCCTAATGCAATTAGGAATGGTTTTAGTCTTCTAGAATCTTCTAGAAAGTTCTTTTCATTCCTAATTCAATTAGCATTGATAAATTGACTTTTGACTTTTCAGAGTTTTAATCAAAATCAAAAAGCATTTTCGAGGAAATTATATGATTTTATATTCCAGTACGACAAACTTATCCGATTTTCGAAAACGCGTTTAAATCAGGCTTGGCGCCTAACCCCAGGCCTGGCGCCTGGCGCTAGTGTTGGTGCCAGCTAGCCAAGGGTGGCGCCAGCTCTGTTTTTTATGCGTCTGACTCTGTTTTGTTTAATTTATCTTTTTGGCTGATTTTCTCTATAAATATCGTATTGAAAACTCCGTTTTCATTCACCAATTCTCATCTACATTCATCAACAATCAGTTTTCATTCGCAATCATTAATTCTCAATTCCCTCATTCATTCATTGTTCTTCTCTAAACTTTGCTTTTTCATACAAAATTCCGCATTCGCAAGATCTAGAAACACCTAGCCATATTCGAAGTTTCCTTCGCCCTAGACGTGAAAGGTTTAATTTCTGAGGGTTTGGTCCCAAATCTCTCTTTCAATTATTTAATTATTGTTTGTTTATTATTTTCCTTGAAGTTACTAACGCGTGTATTTTGTTATTAGAAAGAGGTACGAGGCATCAAAGTAAGTGCTTTAATGATTTTATTGATATTATGATGTAGAAATCATGTTTATATTGTTATTATGATATTCCTTGTATCATGTTTAGGGTAATTATAATATCAAATATATTAAATATGATTCCTGCGATGCTTCCTATGTTCTTCCTAATATTTATGATTGTTAGTATCATGTTAGGGTTAAAGATTTGATTTTTATGGCTTAGTGACATGCTAGGGCTTGTTATTAATCTTGTTAGTATCATGCCTAGATCTTGCTATTATTATTATGCTTTAATATTAACATGATTATGATTATGATTATAATTGTTATAATTTATGATGATTATGATTATTATGATTATTGTTATTATGATGATTATTATTTATGATCATGATTGATTATGTTGCTTGATGCTTATTTATTATTTATTGCTTGATCACGCCTTTTATGCATTTTTAAAGGGAATTTGTACTTGTAATCACGCTTAATAAGATAATTAATAATCTTGTTAGGGTTAATTATGATTATAATTCAAGTGATCGCCAATAATAGATTTATTTGTGCATTAAATTCAACCAACATAGATAAACAGGTTTAGGGTTAATCCTGTTGATTGCATGTTAATTAAAAAGCGCACATGAATACGATCAGAATAAAGTAGAGGCCTATTATTAGGGCAGGTTCAATCTCTTTTAGGTTGTATTTGTACCTTCATCCCCGAACCCTTATTTGGTTCTAGACCTTATGGAGTTGACGATCTCTTGGATCGTTAAGGGGTGTAACCTTCACCCTGTGAACAGTTTACAAGTTCCTAAAACATGTTGGCGACTCTTTTTCTCTATCTTTTTCCCTTTTGGACGCCACCGTACTTTAGTGTATGATCACAGTGGGGTTCAAGCTAGTGGGATTTAAAGGCTTGAAATTATTCCCTACACGCGTAAAACCTGGTTAGCGCTAGACGCTGACATTAGCGCTAGGCGCTAACGCTAGCGCCAGGCGCCAAGCTTAGCGTCAGGCGCTAAGGCTGGCGTTTGGAGCTGACTAAGTTTTTGACGCGTTTTATTAAAACCAGATAGAAATTGCCGTACAGGAGGATAAAATCGTATTTTCCTCAAAAACGTTCTTTTATTCTGATTGAAACTCTAAAAAGTCAACAAAAGTCAATTTATCAATGCTAATTGAATTATGAATGAAAAGAAACTTCTAGAAGAATCTAGAAGACTAAAACTGTTCCTAATTGAATTAGGAATGATTAATCCATATTACGCCATCCTCTAGATCATTGGGCCGCATATGAGGCTCAAACTGGGCCCAGTTCAGTAAATTGATCATAACTTCCTCAATAATTAAATGTGCATTATAATATATCGTTGGAAATCTCTTTTCAAGCCCTATCCAACTACACTATTATTAGACCCATATCTTGGACCTACCAAACTGGATTGGCTGTTTTCTAAAAATAGGTTTTCAAAACAGAGAGAAGTGAAAAGAAATTAAAACTATCCGCAACACTAAACTTTCCATAATTTCACTTCATTCGATTATGATTCGACGTGAAAGGTACTCATCACCGGGTTTGGTTTTGGGGAGACACAAATGGGTGTCTACAGTGTCCTAAGAAAGAAAAGAGTACACAGAAAAATGAAAAACATGTAGAACAGATTTGGATCAAGAAGAATGATGAACCTGCTGCTGCTACACAGGAACCCAAGGAAAACTGGGTTCCTGAAACTAACGTTTGATTTCTCATGCAGGTTCCAGTGAGGGGGAACAACACTTGGTACCTCGAACGTGGTTGTTCTAAGCACATGACTGGAGACAAATCTAGATTTTTCTCACTAGATGCCTACTATGGGGGAAGTGTGACCTTTGGTGATAACATGACAGGGGATATAGTTGCGATTGGCAAAGTAGGAAGGTCAAGTTCCCATGCTATTGATAATGTATTTTTGGTCGAGGGTCTCAAGCACAACTTGTTAAGTATCTCACAATTTTGTGACAAAGGTAACTCTGTAAGCTTTACTTCCAATAAGTGCAGAATCATTCACAATGAAACTGGGAACATTATTTTAGAAGGAACTCGTAAAGGGAACACATATGTTGTGGATCTTAACGAGGTTCCTAACAGCAGTCTAACATGTCTCAGTGTCATTGAGGATGATCCTCTATTATGGCACAAGATATTTGGCCATGCAAGCTTTACTTTACTTGATAAATTGAGACCTAAGGAACTAGTGGAAGGACTTCCTTGCATTAGGTTTCTGTATGACAAAGTGTGTGATGCTTGTGTTAGAGGTAAACAAACTCGAATTTCTTTTAAGTCCAAGAAGATGGTAAGTACTAAAAGACCTTTGGAACTCATTCATTTGGATCTATGTGGTCCTATGAGAATCCAAAGCAGGAGTGGTAAGAGATATGTTATGGTTATTGTTGATGATTTTTCAAGACTTACTTGGGTTTTCTTTCTTGTTAGTAAAGATGAAACGTTTAATGAATTTGTAGCTTTTGTAAAGAAAGAACAGAGAAGAACAGGTAATACATTGATTCACCTCATATCATATCATGGAACTGAATTTGAAAATTCAAAATTTGATGACTTTTGCATTGAGCACGGAATGGATCACAACTTCTCTGCCCCAAGAACTCCACAACAAAATGGAGTGGTGGAACGCAAGAACAGAAGCCTTGAAGATATGGCTAGAACAATGCTGATCTCAAGTGGTCTGCCTAGGAACTTTTAGGCAGAAGCAGTGAATACAGTTTGTTATATTCTGAATAGAGTATTAGTTAGAGCCATCACCAACAAAACTCCTTATGAGCTGATCAAAGGGAGAAAGCCTAATATTTCTTACTTTAGATATTTTGGTTGTAAATGTTTTGTTCATAACAATGGTAAAAGGAATCTAGGAAAGTTTGATGAACGTAGTGATGAGGTTGTATTCTTAGGATATGCCTCTAACAGTAAAGCATATAGAGTTTATAACAAAAGGACAATGTATGTTGAGGAATCTGTACATATTATATTTGATGAAACTGAATAATTAAATGATGTACAGGATTGTGATGATGATTTTGAAATTGGACTTGTACGCAAGACAAATCCAGATGAAGAATCAACATCATTGCAGAAACAGCAAGTTGAAGTTGCTGAACAAACGAATCCTGAAGCAAATGAAGGTCAAGAAATGGAGAATGAACTAGGAACTCCCTCTCAAGAACAGAATATAAATCAGAATGAGGGAGATCCTGTTGAAGTTCCAACTGAGACTCAAGAACGAGTTCCTACAGAAGAACCAGTCAACAATGATCAGGAAAGATTGTATCCAGTCAAGGACTTTACACCTAAGCGATGGAAATATCAGAAGGCTCATCCTTTATATGCAATTATGAGTGATATCTCAAAAGGAACTCAAACCAGATCTCATCTTAGAAACTTCTATGCATTCTATGCATTCCTCTCTTCTATGGAACCTAAGAACTATGTTGAAGCTTTAACTGATGCAGACTGGATTAATGCTATGCAAGCTGAACTAAATGAGATTGAAAGAAATAAAGTTTGGCATCTGGAACCTAGACCCAAGAATAAGAAGACTATAGGTTTAAAGTGGGTGTTTAGGAACAAGCTAGATGAGCATGGTATTATTGTCAGAAATAAAGCAAGACTTGTTGTACAAGGTTTCAATCAACAAGAAGGAATATACTATGAAGAAACATTTGCTCCAGTAGCCAGGTTAGAGGTTATTCGTTTACTCATTGCTTTTGCTGCTTATATGGGATTCACGTTGTTCCAGATGGATGTTAAATGTGCATTTTAAATGGATTTCTAAATGAAGAAGTCTATGTGGAACAACCTCCTGGATTTGAAAGACAGGAGTTCCCAAACCATGTCTATAAGCTTGACAAAGCTCTATATGGGTTGAAGCAAGCTCCTAGAGCATGGTATGAAAGGTTATCAAAGTTCCTTTGGAAAAATGATTTTAAACGAGGCAAAATTGATAAAACTTTGTTTTTGAAATCAAATGGGACTGATTTCCTAGTTGTACAGATTTTATGTAGATGATATTTTATTTGGTGCAACTAACGAATCTTTGTGCAAGTATTTTGCTGACCTTATGAGTGGAGAGTTTGAAATGAGTATGATGGGAGAATTAAATTTCTTCCTCGGATTGCAAATCAAGAAAACTAAAGAAGGAATCATGATCCATCAACAAAAGTACATCAAGGAACTGATCAAGAAATACAAGCTTGAAAATGTAAAGACCAATGATACTCCAATGGGTTTAGCAACTAGAGTGGATGAAGATCCAACCGGAACTTGTGTTGATCAACCTATGTATCGAGGTATGATAGGATCTCTACTTTACCTAACAGCTAGTAGACCTAACATATATTTCAGTGTAGGTTTGTGTGCCAGGTTCCAAGCAAATCCAAAGGAGTCTCACCTTAAAGCTGTAAAGAGAATCCTTAGATACTTGAAAGGAATTGATGACTTGTGTCTCTTCTATCCTAGAAGTGACTCATTTTATTTACATGGCTTTACTAATGCTGACTATGAAGGTTATTTGGTTAATAGAAAAAGCACTTCAGGTATGGTATAGTTTTTAGGACCTTGTTTAGTTTCTTAGGTTCCAAGAAATAAAACACAGTTGCATTATCTACAGCTGAAGCTGAGTATGTGGCAGCAGTAGCATGTTGTTCACAAGTACTCTGGATAAAGCAACAGGTTAGAGATTTTGGTCTTATTTTTGAATGTGTGCCTATTTACTGTGATAACACAAGTGCTATATGTATTTCTAAGGATCCAGTTCAGCACTCTAAGGTAAAACACATCCACATTAGGCATCACTTTTCTAAAAGATAATGTGGAGCAAGGGTATTAAATTAGAATTTTGTAATACGGAATATCAACTTGCAAATATTTTGACCAAACCCTTGAACAAAGAAAGATTTGAGAAATTGAGACTAGAACTTGGGGTGATCAAGCTGAATTCTTGCTTTTGAAGTTCCAAGATATGCCAAAGTTAAAAATAATGTAAATAGAGAAAAAACAGCATTTAGCACAATCTTGGTGTGCTAAACATAGCTGAAGTGTCACCGTTGTTGATCTCTGGAGGTTAGTTCATTAAACGCTCAATTAAATTTGCTAATAGTAATGTACATTGCATGTGTGTAGAAAGCGTGTTCAAATTGCGTGTTTTATTTTCAGAAAGTTCTTTTTGAAAATTAAATGAATTTGGAAAGAAAAGAATTTTGGCAAATTCATCCTACCTGATTGATTTTGTAAAATTAATTGAACGTGTAAAATTAAATGACTGAACAATGACCCATTAACTCCATCACACCGCTTCATTAATTATAAAAGCATCTTTCACCCACTTCTTTCACCTCACTGTCAAATCAATTTAACCCAACTTCAGTAAAAATCGTCAAAGCTCAAAACCACCTTTGAAAAACCATGGTGATCATTGCAGAAATCGTTTCCTCAGAGAAATCCAAAAATTCTGAAAGAACTATCCAAGAAGAAACCTCTCCCCTAGCCATGGTAAACTACAAAGCCTCACCTTCAATCATCAAAGAATCTGAAAATCCTGAACCCTCGTTATCTGAACCTAAATAATCAATGCCAAACCCTAAACTCGATGATGAAGCAGAAAGCAAGAAGGAAGCCTCTGTTTTTGAAAGAATTAAAGAATGGAAGGAAAAGAGATTGAGAGGAAAGACGTTCGAGGAGAAGATGGCAGAGGTGGATGCTTTTGCTAGAGGAGACAATTCAGATGATCAAAAAGATGAAGAAGAAGAAGAGGGTGAAGAGGAACAAATCGAATCAGAAAATAGAGAGGAGGTTGAAGAAGATGAAGATGGTGAGCAATCGAAACTTAGTGTTGATGCTAAGAGGTATGTTGTTGGACAAAGACTCAATTTAGATTGGTGCAAGAAGACTAGGTTTTTGGAATTTCTTGATTTGATTAAATATCATGGGTGGGAGTATTTGTTAACAACTGCTTCAAACAATGTTATGTATCCTGCAGCAAGGACTGAATTCTGTTCTAAGTTTTAAGTAAAATAAGGAAAAATTTCTAGTGTGGTTAACAAAAGGAAAATTGAGTTTGATGTGGCAAAATTTGGAAAAATTTTGAAAGCACCAACTGATGGGTACGAGATGTATTTGAAAGGAAAGGGAACAGTGAAAGTAGGGAAATATCTAGGGGGTGATATTGTTGAAACCCAAGGAGGAAAAAGGGGAAAGAATGTCATGAGTCACAATGATTTAAGTCCTTTGAACAAGTTGCTGTTCAACTTGGTTCGAAAAACAATTCTGCCTAGGACACAAAAGAAGGGTGAAGCCTGTTTGATGGATATGGCTATTATCTTCTGTCTTTCTCATAAAATTAAAGTGAACTTTCCATCACTAATGTATCAACATCTAGCTTAGCACACTATGTTCCAGGGAAGAACAAAGTGGGCTATGGAGCTGTCCTGTATACTATTTTTGAATCACTAGGTGTAAAATTAAAGGGAGTCTATAAGGGTTTGGAAGAGAAACCTGAGAATGTGATAGATGGTGAGACAGTGCAGGGCATCAGTCTAGAGATTGTGAATGGAAAAGTCAGAAGATTAGAAGAGAAAAAGGGTGCGGGAGGAAAAAGAAAAGGGAAAGAAGTTCCAGAGCAACCTGTGAGGAAGAGAAGGAGACTATCTACTAGTTCTGCTCCTAAGACAAGTATGAAAGAACCTCTGGAACTTGATGTTGAAGAAGACAAGGTACTAGCTGGGCAAGTTGCAAAGCTGCTTGATCGGGTTGAAGTTGCTGAGAAGCAGCTCAAAGGAGCCTTGGGGGAGATCAAAGTTGTAACTGGAAAGGTACAACAGTTGGAGAAAATTGTGCACACACTTGAGAGTAGTCTCAGGTCTCATAAGCTGGAGTTCCAGATGGCTATCAAACGTATAGAAGATAAAATGGAAGCTTCTACACAGCAAACAAAGGAGAACAACCAGAGAATCCTAGAGCTCCTTCAGACCTGATTCACCTTCAATCCTAGCCTAGCCTATTTTAGCCTTTTCTTAGCCTTTTCTTATTTCAGTCTTGAACATTTCAATTTTTGTTTTTCAGTTTTTGGAACAAATTTTGTGAAAATTTGTTCAGCAGGATGTTTAATCCTTTGGGTTTTTAATGAATGCTTTTGGATGCCTATACATGTGTGTATGTGTATATTATTAATGCTTATGTAGGAAAGTGGAACTAACTAAAGGGAAGTTAGCAGCGCTGCCTTCAGTTTCCCACACTCGATGAATTGCTTGTGGGGCTATGGCTAGATGCTTAATAAACTTGAAAAATCAAGACTTTTTTATAATGCCAAAAGGGGGAAAAGAAGAAGCAAACTTTAATGCTGAAGTTGTTTTGGGTTCCATTTGAGAAACTATCAGAAATTTCTCTGATATGATGCTATAGTAGTTTAGTTTTATTCCTTTTTAGCTTACTTTGTTTATTTTTGTTCTTTTTGTTTTTGTTTTTATTTCAGTGTGTGTTTACTTTCAGTCAATAAACCAAAAACACAAAAATATGACCTTCTATTTTGTTTAACTTGTTTCTAGAGTTTGCTTAAGTTTGTCATCATCAAAAAGGGGGAAATTGTTGAAGCATAAAGGTTTTGATGATGAGGAACTTAAACTAAAGTAAACTCGACTAATAAAGGTTTTCAATTGCTTGATTAGTTTAGGTGAAGTTGATCATGGTGATGAAAGAAATAGCTGGAACTAAGAAGACATGAAGAGATCTTTATCAAAGAAGTTGAACAAATTAGAAGAAGAGTTCTCTAACAAGAACTGAGTTCCATAACAGGAACGTTCCCTAACATGAACTTGAAGACAACAAGCTTAAGTTCTTTGGTGGAACTTAATAAGCTTGGAGATTAAGTAATCTACCTGAACAAAGGCACGGCGCAGCAATTATTTTAGTTAAGGTTTTTATCTTCTAGATTATTGTTAATATGTTAAGTAGGTTATTGCACAAAATTTATTAGAGGCGTGACAAGTTGTCTTGGTAAATAAAATAATACGGAAAGTAATAAAAGATAGATTTTAGGAAAAGATTTTCTAAAAAGTTTTATTTCCTTTAAATCAGGTTGTTAAAAAGATAATTCTTTTGAACAAAATATCTTTTTATCTTTATTTTACGGAAAAGATTTTATTCACTTGATTTACATAAATCCGTGTTTTAAAGATAAGTTAAGTTAACTTATTTATCTTTTAGAAAACCTACTTACTATACGAGTGTTACTTGTATAGATAGTGGAGAGTAAAATGGTTTTAGGTTTTTGTGAGTTTATGCGTGAAGAAATCATTGTGCTATAATTGAGTAAGTTTAACAAGCTTCTAACTTGTCATATTAGTTTCGGATTTCGTGCATTGCTTACCTATCATACTAGGTGTCCTACACTTGTATTGGGTTGGGTTATTTGGGTGATTTTATTGTTTATTTTACACACAGTTTTGTAAGATTCTTGGTGAGGCTGAGAGTTTTGTACTTTGGCAGTACGTGTAGTACTTTGGTGGTACTAGTGAATCTAAGTGTGGTGCTTAGGTTGGGTAGTATAGGCGTCGTTCGAAGTGCGCCTACGTTAAAAGCATGTGGTGAATATGCTTGGCACTCATAGGAAGTGGGAATTGACATATACGATTAGGGACAAGGAAAGTAGGGAGCCGCCTACAAGTTTTTAAGGAATTTGTAAACCGTTTACGGATCATAAAAGGCAACCACGATAAGGGACAACGATAGGCAACAACGATTGACCCGTGAAGGTTACACCCCATTCATAATCCATGAGATTACTAACTCCATATGGTTCGGAACCACGAAAGGAGGATCGGGAATGATGGTACGAAGTGAGTCATGGAGTCACATTCGCCCGTATTGGCCTCTACTCGATTCTTATAGTGAAAAGCATTCCTGTGATCTCAAAGGCATACAAACAATAATTCAATTCGCTCCAAACTATTATTTAACTAAATTGGTTTAATATTAATGCACACATAATTCTAAAATATTGGTGATCACTTCAATTAATAATAAGATTAAAAGGACCCTAAACCGGTTGTCCAAATTATCTTATTAGGCGTGATTTTCAATTACATATTCCCTTTAAACATGCAATATGGTGATCATAATAAAAATAGTAGAACAACATTAATATTAAAACCAAATTAATCACAATTCCAACAACATAAAATCGTTAGAAAAATAATAAAAATAAAAGGAGCATGATCCTTACTTTGATTTTGTTTGTTTGCAAATACAAAATAATAAACGAGTTAATAACTTCAAGGAAATAATAAAACGATGATTAAATTAAATTAAATAAAATAAAAATTGATTTTGGGGCCAAACCCTCAAACAATTCTACCTTTCACGTCTTGGCTTAAGGATAGAACCACGAGTAAAGTATGGACTCCTTTGAGTACTTGAGAAGGAATTTTGAAATAAAAAGGGGTAGGCTAGTGTTTAGGCTAAAGCATAGAAGAGAGGATAATAAAATTAGAGAATTACTCGGTGCCCCGTTCATCAAAAATGAGGGGGTATTTATAGGGAAAATGTGCTGAGGGAGCACACAGAACCTTGATAAAAACCCTAAAAAAGTATCCCGTGACACGGTCAAACTGTACCGTGACACGGGAAGCTCTACCGTCAGACGGTACACTTTCCCGTGACACGGTACATTTTTGCTGTGACGCGGGAAATTTTCATAAAACGGGATAAAAAACGCGTTAAGGGTTTACGCGGAAATGACACGGAATGTCCCGTGTCACGGCAGACCTCCCTTGTCACGGGAAATCCCACCGTCAGACGGGAAGGATTCCCGTGACACGGTAGGTACCTGCCGTGGCGCGGGAAATTCCAACCTGTTTTTCCGTCTAAATACAATTTTAACCCTAATTTCCTTCGGCATTTTAAGTGCCGATTGATAATTTCGGGCTTTTTCTGACTTTTTATTATTCGGACTAAAATAAGAAAATAATTAAATAAAAATAAATAAAGGGTTTGGGCCAAAAATAAATAATAAAACAATAAAATAAAAAAGGCTTGGGCTAACAATTAATTAATAAGTTTGGGCTGAAATTAAAACTATGCCTTTATCAAACATCAAGACTAATCCATGGACTGTTCAAAAATATAAATTTAATAAAATACGATTTTTTAAGCACTCTCGGGATTAAATACTAAACCCGAGCAATAGTGGCGGTGAAAGGTTGTTCATCATCGGGTTTGGTTTTGGGGAGACATTTTTAGGTGTCTACAGGTAGGATAGGGTCCTAGCAAGTAGCAAGTCAAGTGAGGATCTTGTAAAACTAAAGGTCCGTGTCTAATAGGTTGTAACTTGGTGTTTGCCCTATTATAGTGATGTTTGTGTGTTTGAAATCCCTAAGGCAGGGTCAAGGTTTTACTTCCAGTTGGGCCCTGGAAGGTTTCCTCGTAAAATCTGTGTGTGCTAGCAAGTTCCTATATGCATTGTTTATTAATCCGCAAAAATTAGTCATTAGGAACTTAATACAATTTACCCCCCTCTTGTATTAATCGTCTCAACTAACAACAAGTGTCTGACAGGCTCAAGTCGTATTCACCTAATAAAAAATAAAACCTAAATCCACTAACTATGTAGATAGGGAAGAATGGTCGAACCACAGGGAATCAAGTCAATTTATTCCTAATTAATTAGAAGCAATCTAAATTATCAAGTAACCAAATTTGTTGTAAAAGAGTAATTAAACTATAAGGGTAAAAGTAGGAAGGAAATAAAAAAGGATGTAAATCAATGAAGGGAAAACCTAGGGCATAGGTACACTAACAAACAATATTCCAGGGCAAATCATAATAAGCAATCATCAAGCATCAATTAATCAGATTATAAAGGGCTTTGGCTACGTATTACAATCACAGAGTTAATTTACCGGTATTAAATCTCATCTCTCGAATCTCGACTTAACCATTTATAAATTAGTCCGCCTATTGAAACTAAACCTAAACATCAATTCTCATCTGTCGAATCTCGAATTAATATTTCTAAACTCATACAATTAAATCTGGCCAAACCTAATTGCATAACATTAAAACAATCAATAGGAAATTAATCAAGCATTGATAATCATCAATCACAAATTACCCCTTCATATTATTTATTAGATCCCCATAAACCCTAGAAATAAAACTACTCAAGCATAATTAAATCTAAACAAATCAAAATAATAAAACAAGACATGATGAAAGAATTAAAGAAAATAACTGAAATTAAAAGAGAAGAAATTGTTACCAAAAGTAAATCTGGATTTAGGAATGGAGTTAAGAACAAAGTTGAGAGAATTTAAGAGTGAGAAAATATCCTAAGTAAAGAGAGAAAGTCTAAAAGATAAGGTAATCAAAATTACGTACAAAATTTGTACTTAAACATCCATAAAAAAAATCCCTAATTGAAAACTAAGAATCTCGACAATCAGGTCTTCTAAAAACACGCGCCCGATCGGGCGGCCTTTTTTTCCCTCGCTCTTCCTGGTGCGCCGCGCCCGATCGAGCTTACGCTCACCCGATCGGGCGCGCCTTCTTGCTGATGCTTCTTGTGCGCGCCCGCCCGATCGGGCGCAAGCTTGCCTTATCGGGCCCGGCTTCTTCTTCGAGGCTTGGACTTCGATTGGGCTCGATTCTTCGGCCCAATCCGGATTTCCTCTTCGGGTCTTGAATACTCAGTCCAAATGCCCCGGTATCACACACCGAGCCCTTAATCACCGGCTCTAACCGGTCCTGGGCTTCAAAGACGGTCGTGTCCTCCTAATGCTCGTAGTTGCTTCATGAAAAACCGGAAAACGCTCCAAATGTGCAATTTTCTACAAAACTCAAGCAAAACTACAAAAACACTAGAAAACACCAATTAGCAATAAAAGTGGCTCTAAAGAGCCAAAATCACTACTAATTATGACCAAGGGACGGGGGTAAAACACTACATAAATTGGACATATCAAACTCCCCCAAGCCAAACCTTTGCTTGTCCCTAAGCAAAGAGCTCATCGATGAACATATAAAACATACTTCATCCCAAATAAACAAAATCAAGCACATATGATTTAAGGCAAATCTAACGAACATGCTTCAATGTCAATCAATCTCATTCATCTAATCATTCTTCCACCCCAATAATTGTCAAGTAGAGCAAACCACATGAGCATATAGAATTCAAGACTAGTGCTCACACACTCAACTCTCATTTATGTGGCGAGTAAAAGATGTACTCGATCGCTATCCAACCAACCCCTTTATATGTGAACAATTCCCTCCCAACTCACACTCTCGTGTGTTTAAAACAATGCACGCTCAACCTACTAGTCGACTCGAAATATGTCAAATCATAACTTGCATTGATAAACAACACTTTCACATTCATACAAATCTTATGCACAAAGGTCGGAAGGTCTTTAAAGCTTGTAATTTAAGGCTAGGGTAAAGGGTAGGATATATTTAGGAAAATGTGAGGGTAAAGACATGCTTAAGGGAGCCATATCCTAATAAAATCCAAGGTCAAAAGTGGTGACCAAAACATCTCCAATCACAACTTAACTCCACAAAAATTCACCAAACAATCATATACACAACACAATCCCAACACTTACATATTCACTCACAAAGTATGATAATAGGAAATAGAGTGAATTAAAACAAACTTTAAACTACTTAGGGCATGTTCTCATTGACTGAACTCAGCTGAACTAAACTGAACTGAACTGAACTGAATTGAGCTGAACTGAACTGAACTAAACTAAACTAAACTAAACTAAACTAAACTGAACTGAACTGAACTGAATTGAGCTGAACTGAACTAAACTAAACTAAACTAAACTAAACTAAACTAAACTAAACTAAACTAAACTAAACTAAACTGAACTGAACTGAACTGAACTGAACTGAACTGAACTGAACTGAACTGAACTGAACTAAACTAAACTGAACTGAAATGAATATTTTATAACATAAGCAAATTAGGAGCTGAAGTGAACTAAACTGAACTGAGATGAACTTAACTGAACTGACTTGAACTGAGCTGAGCTGAACTGAACTGAATTTCAACGTAAGAGAACATACCCTTATTCTTTTTTTTCTTCTTTCTTTTTCTTTTCAAACTTGAACTTTTTTTTCTTTTTAATTTTTTTTCTTTTCTTTTTTTCTTGAGCAACCTTCAAATAGAACATTTGAACATTTGAAACAATTTTTTTTCTTTGCTCTTTTTTTTTCTTTTTACCTCATATTGGAAATTTTCAACTTTGAAACACAAAACATCAATATTTTCCAATCATAATATCAAAGAACAATCACTCTTCTTTTATTCCCACATTGTGCAAATAATATGCACACCACAACTCCCTCACCTCACCAACTAATAGCTCCCCCAAGCCAAGCTTGGGACTAGTAACCAATGGGGCTCATATAGGCTTGTAATGTGGCTAAATAAACAATAAAAAGGGCACAAGAAACAACATGGGTTACAAGAAGGGAACAAATGTATCTAATATCGTCTGAAGGCTACCTAAGAGAACAAATGTCTTCGTCCTCCTCAATGTGCATAATATTGAGCCATACAAACATTAATAATAGATGCAAACCAATACTCAAATTCCTTGACATACCAGGAACTATCACAATTCCTAAACAAATTAACTAGTCAAGCACTATATTCACAAATAGTTGGCAAAATTGACGCATGTTTAGGAATCCAAACAATTAAACTTCAAATCATGATCAACAAATTCACAAAGCTCATTATCATATACCAAGAATCAAAACAATATTTTCCAAGTATGGGACACAAGGAAGCATTATTTACAATTCATTGAAACGTAATTTTGAATTTTGAATTTTTCAATTTTTTTGTATTTTTTTCATAAAGGAAAGCAATAAAAACTACACTAGAAAGAAATAAAATATATACTAGAAAAGCAATAAATAGATAAAAGAGAGAAAGAGTTACCATATGTACAAGAAATCACCCCCCAAGCCAAATCAAGCAATGCCCTCATTGACTTGGGAGTGTGGCTACGAGAAGCTACTCCTCGTCACCTCGTAGCCTCCTCAATAACTCGAGCCGGCACCACCCTGGCTCGTTCCAACACCACCATAGCCCGAACCACTTACAAAGTAGTTAGGGTCTACATTTCCACCCATACCCCCAAAAGGAGCATCGCCCCCATAACCATGGACTGAAGAGTAGTCCACATAAGTACCGAAAGCTCTGGGGGTCAAATACCCTCCTTGTGGGTATTGGAACCAATCGGGAACTAATGCCTCGGGGGGATAGCCCCTCGGCGTGCATAGTCGTCATACATAGGGTATAAACCCCTCCCGAGGTTCCTCTCTACATGACCTACCCGCCTATCCAAAGTGCCTAACCTAGAGTCTAGGTTTTGCACCATGCCCTCCACTCTCTCTTGCCCTCTCTCTATGCAGTCAAGTTGGCTTCTAAAAGCCGAAAATTCATAAGGGGCATGGGGGTCGATATTATAATCGACGGAGGAGGTGGGAATGCCATAGGTGTAGGGATGTGGTTGTGGTGGTTGGTAATGTGGTGAATGGTGTTGGGGGGAATGGTGTTGGGGTGAATGGTGGGGTTGTGGTGAAAGGTGATGTTCTTGAACCTCGCCTTGACCGTTTAAACGCAGTTTTGTATTCCCAACAGGTGTCATCCAACTTATTGTTCCAATCTTTCCTTGACTTTGCCACCACCTGACGAGGGGGAAAACGTATGTCGTTATCTACCCTTTCCCCAAGTCAAATAAAATTTGTAAACACCTAACCAACCTTATATGAATATAGGGCAAGTTAAGGGTCGATCCCTAGGGAATGCAATGATGAAAACTAGAGTCTAAGTCAAGCTACCTCGAAGATGGAGTTGATATTATGGTTGGCACTATGGTAAAATAAAGCAAGTCTAATCAAGTAAAACAAAGGTCTAAACACTAGAGATATGGGTTCCACATGCAAGTTCAATGATAATGCTAGTTTAGAGCTCAATAAATTAATTAAAGTATTGCAATGGACAAACAATAGTAGCAATCAAGAGAGTTCAAATGTTGTCTCCTATAGGCCAATCTAGGTGTCACTATGAAAGGCAAATCAAGAAGAATCACAAGCAAACCCAATCAATTAGAGCAACTTTCAATTCGATTGTTCATGTCATTAAGAGTTGCAATGCAATCTAGATTAATCTTATAGGTTTATCACTCCTAGTCTAATCAATCACATGCAAAACTATGTAAACCAATTTAATTGCAAGAAACCAATCAATCAAAGAGCATCAACTAGCAATTTCATTAATCAAACATGCTTCCCCCTTTCCCTAGCAACTAATCTACTCACTAATCATGGTGAAATTCAAGAACAAATAACTAGAAAGTTCTTTAATCTTCATTTCTAAATCAAAATCTAAGAGAAATCAAAAATAATCAACAATATCAAATTCAAATCCAAAGAAGAACAAGTAACAAGCAAAAATCAAATAGCAAGTAAGTAAAAGATGAAAGAAGGAAGAGATTCTCACTAATATTGATGATTGAAAATGAAGGAATCCAAACTTGATTGATCAAATGTTGAGTTAAAAATCCAAAACCAAGAACTTCTCTCTAACTTCTCTCTAGATTCTCTCTCTAAAACTAAGCTAATGAAAATTATCAAAAGTCCCCTTCAGAAAAGAAATACAATTCTATTTATAAGCAAAGAAGAAATTTGCAGCTCTCGCGCCCTCTCTCGATAGACCCGCGCCCGCAGAAAAATGGGTACGGAACCCTCCGCGGGCTATCTGGGCAGACCCCGCGCCCGCGGCAACAGAGATCCTCGCCCGCGGCAGTGAAACCCGCGCGCGCGGCTAATCCCCTACTCCCAAAGCCTGATCAGGGGGTCGCGGTCTCTCTGAATGGAGCGGCCTCTCCATTTTACCCGCGGGGAAACCGCGGCAAGTTCCTACCAAGTTTTGGCAATTTTGAGTAACATGGGCCCGCGCTCGCGGCAAGATGACCCGCGCCCGCGGCCTGCTAGATGTGCCTTGGAAACCTCTCCGAGGCCTCTCCAAGCCCTCTCTAAGCCCTCTCTAGCCAAATGCTTCTTCCTTGCTTGATCATTAAAGTCCCAAATTGAAATCTTTGCCAAAGTGATTCTCACAATACCTACACAAGTACACAAAGAAAGGAAATAAAAGGGAAAAAGAGACAAATAAAGGAAAACACGATAAAAACAAGAGAATCATAAAGAAAAGAGGAAAAAGAGAAACTAAAGGAATATGGACCAAAAATAAGAGAAGAAAGCATGAAAAGGGGAAAGAAATAACCCTAAAAGACTACCCTATGAGTGCCATAAATGACACTCATCAAATTCCCCCAAGCTAGACTTTTGCTCGTCCCGAGCAAAACAAAGGCTAAAAGGAATAAGAAGGGCTTATTCGAAGCAAAAAGAAAAAGAGGGGCGAGAATTTACACTAAGACTCACTGTCGTAGGAATCACGGTTGTTTTTAGCTACAACAAGCCATTTAAACCCCTAGATCGCTCTAGAGGACGAGTGATGCTCTCGTAAGGGTATCCTAAAAGTTTACCCATAACACTCCACCAAACCCCCAAGAGGCAAACCAGAGAAGGAAAAGAAAGAGGAAAAAGGAAACAAAATCTTATGAAATGGACTTTACAAAGAGACTATAATTCAAATGAATAACAACCTTTCTAAAGAGAATTATGGTATGCACGTTATAAGATACCTAAGGTTGATTGAAACATAATTATGCTAAGCATAGGAACTAGTTATCACATTCCACTTTCATCCCAAACGGTCTTACCGCGTTCCCCCTACTAATCTCATGTTTCCCCTTAGTGAGCATCTCATAGATTCCGCGAAGGAACCGGAAAAGGATCAAATTTTTGGGCTACTCGACATCTTGATTTCGCATCCCCTTTCCTTAGTCTACAACCTATGATTCCCTCCACCGATGAAAGACTCAACTCCTAGGTCCAAAGGTCTTCCCTAAGGTTGTAACGTAAGGCAAGAAGGGTTAAGGTAGGCTTAAAATTTAAAATTTGGTGGTTATCCTAAATTGTGAAGCAAAGACCGGCCAAATCTCAACACCAAACTTAAGTAATCACCAAACAAAAACGTATTAACACCCCCAAGCTTATTCAAAGCAACAATCTACAATCATTAGAACAAAAAGCGCAAGCGCTTTCCCCCCAAGCTAAAAGAAACATTGTCCACAATGCATAGAGAGGAGAAAGACACTTCAATTTTTTTTCTTTTTTTTTTTGAATTTTTTTTTTTTTTTTTTTTTTTTGAAATTTCTCATTAATAAAATTGTTTGAATTTCCTTGAACTCCTTAAAAGCATTAGTCCTTGCCCTTTTTTACTAAGGACGGATTTTACATAAGCATTTGCCATTATTTACCAAATATAAACAACCCAATTATGTGTACCAATTCGAACCAAACCCCAACTTCATAGACCACAATCACCAAACATTGACCCTTGCTTCACAAAAGCCAAAAAGAAGGAGAACGAAACAAAAGGCTCAAGATATCTAATTATGCGGCTTGAAAAGAGGGAAAAGGGTTCAAAGGGGTAACAAGTAGGAAAATGTATCCCAAACCAAAAAGTGACTATCCTAGAAAGAGAAAATTACCTCCCCGAAAAACTTGCCTTTGTCCTCCCTAGGTAGTTCGGTCACGGTCTTAGGAATCATACGCTAAGATTCTAGATTAGGTTTGCGAAAATCAAGGATCCATGCCGCTCATGCAAGAGTATGATGAAAGCTTGAACAAATATAAATCTCACATGGTTGTAGCAAAGACTCACTAAGGGTGTCAAATCGAAGATAGGGAGCAACTACCAACATGCCACAAACGAGTAGAATCCGGTTTCATGATCCCCCTAGTTCTAGACAACTATCTTAGCATGCTTTATCCTAGAATCAACCAAACGTAATCTCAAACCGTGCATACCATTATTACCTAAGAAGACCATTATTCAAAAGCAAAAGGCCAGTGCATACAAGTCCAATTTTCAAAAAGAGAAAGAGTGAAAATAAAGCCTCAAAAAGTTATGCACACAAACAAGATTAAAAGAAAAGGAAAAAAAAAAGAAAAGAGAAGAATGGGAAACTTAGACAAGGACAAGAAAAGGAAAGAGGAAAAGAGCAAAGATGCAATCATAACACGTTTATCCCAATCGACATACAAGCGGTCTAAGGCCACATCGCCAAAGACCCCAAACACACTAGGTGTTAAAATCATACATCCTCGAACCGTTCAACTTCTCGTAAATCTAATCTTAATCTAAGCAACCAAGAAAATGAAGAAGTGAAAATAAAAAGGTAAAATAAGAAAGGCCTCACCAAGCATCCGCTCTAAATTAAAGTACCCAAGGGGGTAGGAATGTGCATCTCCAAAAGGTTCCGCAATCCAAAGCATAGGCTACGAGCAAGGTGAGTTAAAGAAAAAGGCTATATATACAAAATGAAATTGTTAGTAACTTCCAAACAAAAGCAACCAATAAAACACTTAGATACAAATTATATACAAAGACCTAGAGAAACCATCATCATTAAAATTTCTATTTATTTGTTTTTTTTTTTTTTTGTCTCAAGAAACTCCCAAAAACATCAAGAAATGAACCAAAACAACAAGCAACAGACAAACGAGACCATTAGCAAAAATCCACCAAAAGCCTTATCAAAGACTTCCCACCGAGCCCCAGGTGCTTCCCCAAACCAACATAAAACATCCTTTTTGGCCCTCCCCCCTCACAAAATGAAGGCATTGACCGCGATGCCTATAATCATGCAAAATAGGGAAAGGGGAGAACAAAAAAGGAAACAAACATGGAGGGGACTATTGGCCACTAGGGCCGGCACCATCATCACCCGTATCCCAACCTCCGGTGTAACCGGGAGGAAAACCATAGTGACCCTGGAATAGGTCAAGTTGGGATCGGGTTAATTGGTCATAGGGCTCAGGCTGAACAAGGGGCTTGGGGTGATGGGGGTGAACATAGTAATATGCGGGATCACCCCGATAATCACTCCCCCACGAGACCCTATAATCATAAGGTGGGAAATCGCACCTTGGCACATCGGGGTCCTCCACCCTGGGCCAATATGGGTACGTAGGGAGGTTGTTACCACCCCATGAAGGTATCGGCCCTTGTTGGGGCGGCACATAAGGGTAGTTGACCGGAGGTGTGACCTCCCCCCTACGCACACTAGCGTCATACAATGCGCTAGTTTGATAAGACAAAGTTTGGTGGTCCGAGTACATACCTTGCATGCTCAATTGCATGCGCTCTATTTGGTCTCTCATGGCCTCCATCTCTCGAAGATAAGCATCCCCTTGGAAACCCTGTTGTTGTTGTTGTCGTCTTCTTTCTCTTCTTCTTCCTTGAAAATCATCATGAAAATGCTCATGTTGTTGTTGTAGTGGCGGTTGTTATTGCTCTTCATCATATTCATCACCTCCTCCTTCCTCCTCTTCTTCATCATTCTCATCACCCCCATCAATCTCATCATCCTCCTCCATCTCATCCTCAATCCTCCCATTGTCCCTAGGGACCATCCAAATGTTCCTAGCCTCACGAAGGATGGAGGTGGCGGCCGGGTTAGGGAGAAGGCAATGGTGGGTATTTCTCACTAGCCAAGAGTAGGTGCCGGTTCTCCTAGTGCTAGTTATGAAACGTAAAGTGTTAAATTGCTTCAAAATAATCCACACGTCTTCACTCCTGCCAACCGGAGTGCAAGACTTCAAGAACCCCTCTTGCTTAAAATACGACACAAGACATGTCACCATGCCCCCACAATGAATTTCCCCCGTTTTGACCCCATGCATTATATCCTTGCAACAATTCATGAAGATATAGCCAAAATTAATCCTTGACCCTAACTCCGGCTTGGAATCCATCCATAACACCAAAATCTCCTCCCTAGACAACTTCCCTAAATCTTGCTTATTAAAAACCGAATACCCAAGAATTCTATGAAGGATCCTAAGGGTCGGATGGATAATCTCACTAGCAAGAGACTTTTTCGAATCAAACTCCCTCTTGTTGGCTATGGTTCTCCACCAAGAAACCTCATTATACTCAGATTGGACAAGGGAGATAAGGGGCTCGAAGATATCACCATTGGGGTTGAAACCAAGGGCTACATTGAACTCGGCTAGGTTCATGGTGTGTTTGACATTGAAGAGTTGGAAGGAAATAATAAAATCGGTTTCCCCCACCTTATTGAACTCAAATGTGGAGAAAAATTCAATGGAAGGCTCCAAATAGGTTCTAGGGGCCGATTTTAGAAACTCACCCAAGCTAAGGTTATCTAGGAGGATGTCAAGGTCATTTTCAATTCCTAACTTGGCCATATCCTCACGAAAGTAATGCCGGGAGGGTCTAAACTTCCGGTCTTTCATTTTGTTATAGATGGGGGTTTGTTTAGACCGGTTCCAAAATTTGAGAGGGGGTAAAGGAGGAGGAGGAGCATCATCTTGAGTTGTGGAATGCGGTTTGGGTTGAGGGTTTGAGGAGTGGCCTTGAGAAGATTGGCGGGGGGATTGGTTTGAGCGCTTCTTGCTTCTTTTGACTCTTCTTATCAAATCCATTTTAACAAAATTCACATAAGTCACAAGAACACAACAAACTCCCTCAAACAAATATACTTCCTCCAAAAATTACTCACAAACCTCCTTACAAATCCAACCAAACCACCACAAACTACAAGGTACCTGTTCCAATCAACACAACAACCAAAATCCAACAACAAACTACAATATCAACAATCATTCAACAATATAATCATGAATCAACAAGAAAAAGTAACAATCACCCAAATATACCAATTTTCCCATAAATCAACCATAAAACACAAAAATCATGCTCAAATTCAAGGTAAACAAACCAATGTAAAGAAATCAATTGAAATTGACAAAAATATTACAAAGGTTAGAAGTATACCAAGATTGGAGACTCAAAGTAAACTCAAAGAACTTCAAAGACCCAAAATTGCGCGAAGAAGCACGAGAAAGAAGAGGAGGAGTGTTGAAAATGGAGGAAAATGGAAGAAATTGTGAAAAATTTGGGCAAAAGGTGAAGAAATTTGTGGGAAATTGATGTTTTGGGGTTAGGGTTTGAGAGGAGGTATAGAGAGAAAGGGGAAAAATAAGGAGAAGAGGAGAAAATAAGAGAGGAGAGAGGGAGAAGAGAGGCGTGTCCCGGGTTAAAACCCAGTTCGCCGCGCGCTCTCCTGAAAATGTCGCGCCCGCGGAAAAACTCCCGCGCCCGCGGAGGGACCGCGGGGCAACCGCGGGGACTTCCTAGAATTTCAGAATTTTAGTACCTGATGGGGGGCCGCGCCCTCTCCAGATTTGTCGCGCCCTCTCCAAAACCTCCGGCGCCCGCGGAGAGACCACGGGGCAACCGTGGGAAGTCCTTGAAATTGGGTTCCAAAGTTGCTTGAATTTAGGCCGCGCCCTCTCCAAATATGGAGCGCCCGCTCCAAAACCTTCCGCGCCCGCGGAGAGACCGCGGGGCAACCGCGGGGACTTCCTGGAATGAAGCTTCAAATTTGGTCGAATTGAGGCCCGCGCCCTCTCCAACAGGGGGCGCCCTCTCCAGAATCTCCCGCGCCCGCAGAGAGACCGCGGGGCAACCGCGGGAAGTCCCTGGAAATGACATTATAAATTTGCCTTAAGAGGAGAAATTGCCCCCGAGGTCTCTCCTTGCCCTCGGGGAGCCCTCTCCCCAGCACTCTTAACTTTTCTTCAAACCCCTTTGTTTTTCAACAAGCGATGATAATGCCCGACCTACAAGACAAACACAAAACTAACTCAAAAATAAAATCAAAAACCAATCAAGGAAAAAAAAAAGAAAAAAAAATAATAAAAGAAAAGAAAGGAAAAAGAAATGAGATGAGAATCCGGGTTGCCTCCCGTAAGCGCTGTTAGTTAACGTCGTTAGCTCGACGTGCACCACCATTTCAAGGTGGCTTGAAAAGAATCATCTTGTGAACAAGTCCAACAAACACTCCCTCATAGTACTTCTTGAGCCGATGACCATTAACTTTGAATGAAGATGAGGAGTTCAAAGGAGAAATCTCCACGGCACCATTATCAAAAACATCTTTCACCAAGAATGGTCCACTCCATCTTGACATGAGCTTTCCGGGAAACAACTTCATCCTTGAATTGTAGAGGAGGACTTTGTCACCTACACAAAACTCCTTTTTCTCAATCAACTTGTCATGAACCTCTTTGGAGCGAGCCTTGTAGGTGCTTGCACAATCGTAAGCATCAAGTCGAAGTTCCTCTAGCTCATGAAGATCCAACCACCTCTTCTCCCCCGCACTAGCTAAGTCAAAATTTATCTTCTTGATAGCCCATAAGGCGATATGGAGTGGTACCAAAAGGCGTCTTAAAAGCCGTTCTATAAGCCCAAAGAGCATCATCTAACTTGTTCGACCAATCCTTTATATTCCTTGCAACCGTCTTCTTAAGAATGAGCTTTATTTGACGATTGGAGACCTCGACTTGGCCACTCGATTGAGGATGATATGGAAGGCCGAACCGTTGATGCACTCCATGTTTCCTCAATATCTTTTGGAAAGCATTGTGAACAAAATGAGATCCGTTATCGCTTATCACAGCCTTAGGCACGCCAAACCTTAGGAAGATGATTTTGTTGAACAACTTCAGCACTACTTTTGTGGTCATTAGTAGGGGAGGCAATGGCCTCAACCCATTTAGAAACATAGTCCACAGCCACAAGTATGAATTGATTACCATATGAAGATGGGAACGGTCCCATGAAGACAATCCCCCAAACATTGAACACCTCTAACTCAAGAATGGGTTGTTGAGGCATCTCATTCCTCTTGGAGATATTCCCAACCCTTTGACATCGGTCACATGACTTCACAAAGCCCCATGAGTCCTTGAAGAGATGCGGCCACCACAAACCACATTGAAGAACCTTGGTAGCGGTCTTGGAAAAAACCCATATGCCCACCACTAGGGTCCGAGTGGCACATCCTTAAAACACTAGGCACCTCTTCATTTGGAACACAACGCCTAATTAAGCCATCAACCCCTCGTTTGTATAGGATGGGATCATCCCACAAGTAATGTCTTGCCTCCCTTTTGATTTTCTTCCTTTGGTTCTTTAAGAAAGAGGGTAGAAACTCCCCGCATGCTAGAAAATTCACCAAGTCGGCATACCATGGGAGTTCCTTCACCTCTATGGCATATAATAAGTCATCAAGCACTCTATCCTCAATTGGTGAACCATCATCATGAATGTGATCACCCTCAAGGCGAGAAAGATGGTCCGCCACAACATTCTCCGCACCCTTCTTATCCCTAATCTCAATCTCAAAAGTTTGCAATTCAAGCACCCATCGAATCAATCTAGGCTTGGACTCTTTCTTGGTAAAGAGATACTTGAGGGCCACGTGGTCCGTGAAGACTATGGTCTTGGAACCCAACAAGTAACAACGGAATTTCTCAAAAGAGTACACAATTGCTAAAAATTCTTTTTCCGTTGTTGTGTAGTTCTTTTGAGCCCTATTGAGTGTCTTGGACATATAATAGATCACATGAAGCTTATTTTCTACACGTTGTCCCAAAACACCTCCAATAGCCCAATCACTTGAATCACACATCAATTAAAAAGGAAGATCCCACCTTGGGGCTTGAACAATAGGAGTGGAGATAAGGGCCTTCTTCAATTTATCAAATGCCTTCAAGCATTTGTCATCAAAAATGAACTCAACATCCTTTTGAAG
Organism: Chenopodium quinoa; assembly: GCF_001683475.1. Classification (NCBI taxonomy): domain Eukaryota; kingdom Viridiplantae; phylum Streptophyta; class Magnoliopsida; order Caryophyllales; family Amaranthaceae; genus Chenopodium; species Chenopodium quinoa. The sequence continues at coordinate 4,094,913 of NW_018745105.1, forward strand.
AAGGTCATTTAGGGGCTTAACAATAAGTGAAAAATCCTTGATGAATCTTCTATAGAAACCCGCATGACCAAGGAACGATCTCACACCCTTGACATTCACCGGAGGTGGAAGTTTCTCAATAACTTCTATTTTTGCCTTATCCACCTCAATGCCTCTATTTGAAATCTTGTGCCCAAGCACTATACCTTCTTCCACCATGAAGTGGCATTTCTCCCAATTCAAAACAAGATTGACCTTAACACATCTTTCCAAACACTTCTCAAGGTTCACAAGGCACTCCTCAAATGAGACACCCCCCACCGAAAAGTCATCCATGAAAACCTCCATTTCCTCCTCCAACATATCCCCAAAGATACTCATCATGCACCTTTGGAATGTAGCGGGAGCATTGCATAACCCAAAGAGCATTCTTCGATAGGCAAAGGTCCCATAAGGACATGTGAAGGTAGTTTTCTCTTGATCATCGGGGTGAATGGGGATTTGGAAGAATCCGAATATCCATCGAGGAAACAATAGAACTTGTGCCTTGTTAGTCTTTCAAGCATTTGATCAATAAATGGAAGAGGGAAATGATCCTTCTTGGTGGATGTGTTTAGACGTCTATAGTCTATACACATCCGCCAACCCGTGACCGTCCTAGTCGGAATGAGCTCACCCTTCTCATTCTCAACCACGGTCATGCCCCCCTTCTTTGGAACGACATGCACGGGGAGACCTACCTTGAGCTAGAGATGGGGAATATGATTCTCGCATCCAATAGCTTGGTGATCTCCTTCTTAACTACTTCTCCCATTTGGGGATGTAGTTTTCTTTGTCATTCGATAGAAGGAAGGGCGCCTTCCTCAAGTGTTATATGGTGTTGGCACAAGGCGGGGATTATACCTTTAAGATCATCAATTGTGTACCCCAAAGCACCTTGGTGCTTTCTCAAAACACCACATAACGCTTGAGTTTGGCTCACGCTCAAGGATGCACTTACTATCAAGGGATAAGTGGAATGAGGGCCCAAGAACTCATACCTAAGGTGTGATGGTAGAGGTTTGAGCTCTACCATAGGCACACCATTACCTTCCTTTGATGTGGCCGCTTGCAAAGCCTCTTGGCTTGAGATTTTCAAGCACATTTTTTCATCCACTTCTTCCATGCTTCCGTTAAGCAATTCTTCATAGAATGCCACTTCCTTGCATGGTGTACCTACTTTGTCCTTGTTCAACAAAACATTCTCAAGAGCATCGTTAGAGGTGAGCAAGTGCTCATGCATGGAAGACACAACATGATCAAGTGAATCAATCATCATGCAATTTTCTATAGAAGAAGATGGATATTTCATGCTTTCATTCAAATCAAATTCAATGACCTCATCTCCTACCTTAAGGGAAATCTTTGCACTCCTCACATCAATCATAGCACCCGAGGCAGCAAGAAAGGGTCTACCTAAAATGATTGGAATAGTAGCATCTTCATCCATTTCAAGCACAATAAAATCCACCGGGAACACAAACTTCCCAACCCTCAATGGAACATCTTCTACCTTACCTTTTGGAAACTTGATTGACCTATCGGCTAATTGCAAGGTAATGTTAGAAGGTAAGAGTTCCCCTAGTTCAAGCCTTTGATAAACCGAATATGGCATTATGCTAACACTAGCTCCCAAGTCACATAAGGAATTATCAATTTGCATCTTGTTAATGGCACAAGGGATGGAGAAGTTTCCGGGGTCTTTCAATTTGGGTGGCATTTTGTTCATGATGATAGCACTACAATTTTCAGTCAAATTGATAGTTTCCACAACCTCACAAGTCCTTTTCCCACTCAAATGTCCTTGAGGTATTTGGCATAATTTGGCATTTGGTTGATCACATCGGTAAAAGGTAGAGAAAGATGAAGTTGTTTTATCATATCAATGAATCTCCCAAATTGCTCATCCAATTTGTGTCTCATGAATTTTTGTGGGTAAGGGAGCTTGGGTTTCACAATTTCTTTCTCTACTCTCACCTCTCTAGGTGTCTCAACCACAACCTCATCCAATGATGCCCTAACCCCCTCATTCTCAACCAAGGCTTTCTTAGGAATCTCCTTATCCTCACCCTTCCTAGGCAATCTCTCCTCAAGAACCTTACCGCTCCTAGTAACAATAGCATTCACGTGTTTCTTGGGATCAAGACCTTGGGAAGGTAAAGAAGAAGGGCTTGCATGATCTTTCAAAGCATTACCAAGTTGAGAAATTTGATTTTCAAGCATTTTATTGTGGGTCATCATTTCATTGAACTTCTTATCACTAACGGCCATGTATGTGTTCAACAACTTGGTTTGATTCTCAATATTTCTTCCAAATTGGTCCTAGGTGAAG